>NC_137794.1:94547765-95106458 GCF_963383645.1 Muscardinus avellanarius
TGAAGAGAAAGGTTGAGGAGGTGTCCAAGAAACAGCCAACTGTGCAACACCACTAAGAGCAGAAATGCTGCGATGGTGAAGGAGGAAATTAGAGCCATCAGGAAAGGGAAGATCACGGGTGGCAGGTTCTCAAGGAATTCAAAATTGTGTTTTCTGTAGGTGATGAGCATTCATTGAGAAATAAAAAGAAACAGACATAGTTAAATCCTATATTTTAAATCGAATCACTCATTTCAACAGAATTCTCTACAGTGAATATTCTATATTATGAGAGAAAAATATGCATGCAATCGATCTTGAGAACTAATATAAATATTCTGTGGGGAAAAGGGCTCCTGTGAGTTTGTAGCAGATTGCAGAAGTGACAGCATAGTGGCCCTCAGCAAAAGATGAAGTGTATTCTCTGTCCCTGGAACTTGGACTTACCTCGTTACTTCTGCACTGGCTATGGGATACGGGGGAAGCAATTTCATGTGAATGGCAAGCCTGGCACTCAAGAATTTTTGCATACATCCGCTGTCGCTTGAAATGCTGCCACCACTCTGAGCGCAAGTCCTGCTGGTCTTCCAGGGGATGAGAGACAGGTGGGACAGACTTGAACTGAAGTCAACTCAAGCTAACCTGGCTGCTGACTACAGCCATTTAAATGAGCCTAAACAGATTGCCTAGCTGTACCCAGGCCAAGCTGCTGGTCTATGGAATCATGGGAAAAAGCCACTAAATTTTGGAATATGTTCTTACACAGCACTGTGAATATGGTTTGACTATGGTTTAGGCATGCATCCAAAGGTTTATGTGCTAGAACCTTGGTCCTTCATGTAACCATTCTAAAGATAGTTAAGATTGTTAAGAGGTAAGGCCTACTAGGAGTGATTGGATCATTACTGTTTTCATGAAGAAATAAATGCTTATCTCTTGAAGTAGTTATATTTCACAGAAAATGGATTTTTCCCCATGAAAGTAGGCCATCATGGAGAGAGATCATGGCTTCTATCCAGGCTACTGCCTCCTCTCTCCCATGTGATTATGTCTGTGCTCCCAAATTGGCCTTTACAGGACTACAAATGGGGCTGACCAATCTTCAATTTTCAGCATCCTAAAATGTGACCTAAATAAACCTCTTCTCTTTATAAAGTACTGAGCCTCATATATTTTGTTATAGCAACATAAAAGTAGACTAAGATTCACAGTAAAGATGATTGACACAGTCTATCAATTACCTGTCAAGAAATGCAATGTTTTTATCAACAAAATTCCCCATCAATTGGTCTTTTTATAAAAAAAAAAGTTGAACCTCACCACTTGGTGATCAATTACTTATGTTCCATTAGTTATTTATAGATACAATGAAATAAAATTATTGTTAGATTCTAGTCATTTAAAATGGTATCACATGGACTCAATCTTGAAAAAGATTTGATTCAACCAATAAATACTATAAATAAATTTCAAGAAGAAGGATATATCCTACTTATAAAAATAGTTTCCAAGTACTCAGAATTTTCATTAACATGCAAATGACAAAAAATGGACTTAAGCAAGTCATTCTTATATTCACAGCAGTTCACTACCTTAGAATGTATCTATTTGTATAATAAAGCATGAGAATTGCAGTAGAAAAGAAATTTCTATATCTCATGCTTTATGGATTCAAATAGATTTTTCTTTTATTTGGCATTAAATTATTAAAATGTTTCTGATACTTACCTATCAATAATTATTCCACTACAGATATCTGTGTACCTGATAATCTATATTCCACTAATTTTAAATCTGGCTCCTGATTTATGTCTTAACATCTTGAATTGTTTTTTACTGATTGTCTCCCAACACCAAGTTATGATTTTAACTCACCATTCTGTGACTAAATCAATTCATCTGAACCTTTAGGAAAGGAAAGTATTGTGGCTATAATTATAGACTGTGAAATACAGATAAAGATGAAAATAATAATGGGAGAAATATTTTTGAGTATTTGACCTTAAGAAACTTAACAATATAAAGTGGCATTTGTTTCTTTTTAAACCATTCATATTTCCTTTATAATAAACTATTTTCTGTACCCTTTACAACATTAGGAACTGTTATTATTAAAAATTATGCCAGTTTTTTAATTAAAAACTGGTATATTTTTATTCTATTTATTTTGTTAGTGAGATGGAATATATTTGAATTTTTCTCTTGTTTCCTAGTTGTATCTTATGATGACATCTCAAATAATTAGCTATTATTTTAATCTAATTTATTATATCTAACCCATTCTTTCATTTCTTTCTTCCTCTGTTCCTAAGCTCTTCTTCTAATCATTTTTTAAAACATTTATTCATAATAATAAGCAAAAAGCATACATATGGAGGAGTTGGTAGTATCTAAAAAGTCTCCACCATAAAAAAAGCATTTGGAAACTCTAAGCTATCCCTTCACAAAGCTTACATAGTTTTTCAAAGCCCCAAGAAAGAATTATTTCTGTGAAGGATGACTTTTGAAGAATCCTCATTCTGGTAGACCAAAAACAATGTGTAATGGTTCAAAACTATAATTCTATTTTTTCAAATGGACTCAGTTGACTTATTTTAATGTTGTTACTTCTGGGATTCATGTATGATGTATAAAGAATTTGAGTGTTTTAGAATCTCAAACTACTGTAAAGACTTCATTAATACATATATACATAATATATATATACATATATATCTTTATCAGAAACCAACAACATAAACATAATGTTAAAAGGGAAGCCATGCAGAAAAAAACCAAGAGAAAAGAGTTACTCAATTTCCCAAACAAAATTTACAGAAAATAGCACGTGAGGCAACTATTCTTAAAGTATGAGTCCCCAGACTACCAGCGGCATAGCCTCACCTGTGATGTATTGGAAACGCAAATTCTTGGGACTTTAATTCAGAGCTACTGGACTTTAAAAAAATTCACTTCTGCTTAGAAGTATAATTAATTTTTAAGATGATTCACATTGGGCTTCTTGAGCCTGACCAGATATTGGAACTTCTGAATAAACTATAGGACTTGTTAAACATACTTTTGAGATCCTCCTCCAGGTCGACTAAAGAGGGGGAGGATTATTTCCTCTTGATTATCATTGAGGGCCCTGCTAGCAAGAAGACCGGAGAGAGTACTCATCCATGCCCTCCTGTGTTAATGGGTGCTTGTGCTTGTGCCAAAACATGTGGCTGCTACTATGTTACAGATGAATGGATTACAAAATTATGGGATATGTACACAATGGAATTTTACTCAGCCATAAAAAAGAACGAAATTATGTCATTTACAGGGAAATGGATGGAACTGGAGAGCATTATAAGTGAGATTCATCAGTCCTAAAAAATTAGAAATCAGATGCTTTCCCTAGGGAAAAAATCAGTCGTAGGAGGAACTCTAGTCAAAGAAGGAGAAACTTGGCTGGGAGTGGTGGCACACGCTTATCACCCCAGCGTTTGAGAGGCTGAGACCAGAGGATGGAGGTTCATGGACAGCTTCAGCTACTTACTGAGGCCCTTTGCAACTCAGTGAGAGCCTGTTTAAAAATAAAGAAATAAAAAAAATAGAGCTGAGGAATGTAGCTCGGAGGTAGAATGCCCTTGGGTTCCATCCTCAGTACTGCAATAAATAAATAAATAAATAAATAAATAAATAAATAAGGAGAAACTATACATGAGCAAATAAGGCTACCTAACTGAGGGGAATGGGAGGATAAAAAGGGAAATCCCTAATGTATTTGATGTACATTCACAAACATCAAAGTCAATCACTATGACAAACATGAAAAGGAAGGAAGGAAGGGGAAGGGAATGGAGTGGGAAATGGATAAGGGCTAATTAGGTGATAGGTGCATGTATGCCTTTACCATCTTGTACTACAGTAAAATGTATGACTACAATGCACCAATAAAAAAAAATTAAGAAAAGAAGTTAGCTAGCAAATCACAAACCCACAAAAATTAGAGTCTACAAAGATGATTGTCACACACTGAAAATTACACAGATATTTAATTTTAAACTACGGTGAGTCTCATAATGGAGAAGTCTAGGAAGCTATGAAAAATAGGAGTTATAATCTTTAAATCCATTAGGAACTTCTCAAGGAAATAGCAAGCAAATTATAATATAAATGAAAAGTAAAGCTAACCTTATAAGCTACAGTGAGATGCATTTTTCTATTTCTTCTGTAGCTATAGTTTTATTTCATTCTTACCTCTTATAGTTACATTTAACAATTGGTACCCTTACCACATATATTTTAAAGAACCCATGACCCCAGAATCTAGTCCAAGCATTTATCAAACTTCAGGTTTTTCTCACTTGATAGATGAAAATTGGGTAATCTATAAACTATCACTATGAGTTAGAGATTCTTTTTATGTTAAACAGCCTTCTGCAGTATTTTTAAACTGTCTGCTTACATGATTTGTTCTTTTCTGTGATGACTATTGAAAATATGATATTTGAAAATTTTAACAATTTGGCACAATCACCAGCCAGTGGTAAAGAATGCCAGCCCAGTTAGAATGAGTGCCAGATGTAAACACCTGGTATGCTTCTGTAATGATTTTGGTTGGTCTTCTTCTAGATGTTTTCAGTATGCAAAATGAGTTAAAAACCCTTTTGTTTTCAAATTTATCATTAATATTTTGACTATATGTCATTTTGGGGGACACTTCAAATATTTTAATTTTTGATCATTATATCAATTACATTTCCAATTAGAAAGTTTTAGTCTTCACGAATTTTTAGGAAATTATTTCTGAGTACTCATTGTTTCAAATTTCCACACTTACACTTTTTTTTTTTTTTTGGTGGTACTGGGGTTCCTGGAAGCCCTTCTACCTCCGGGCTACACTCCCAGATCTATTTTATATTTTTGAAACAGGGTCTCTTATGCCAGCGCGGCTGGCTTCAAACCTGCGTGATCCTCCTGTCTCCGCCTCCCAAGCTCGGGGATTACAAGGGTGTGCCACCACACCCGGCCCACACTTACACTTTTAAAACATTTAGATACTATCCTAATATACATAATAAGATATGAATATTAATCTATCACTATTTTTTAGGTAGTCACTGAGTTGTCCAACTTCATTTGATGATTAGCTTAGCTTTTTCCCTCATGGCCTTGAAAGTAACTTTACCTATATATTATATTTTCATATAAATTGGTTCTTAATACCTTAATATCTATCATATTTTGTTGACCTGTACAATATTGATTTAACTAGTAAGTCTTTATTCTATGTATGTATGTATGTATGTATGTATGTATGTATGTATGTATTGTGTGGTACTGGGGACGGAACCAAGGGGCTTTCTACTTCTGGGGTACACTCCCAGACCTATTTTTATATTTTATTAGAAACAGGGTCTCGCCGGGCATGGTGGCCCACGATTGTAATCCCCGTGCTTGGGAGGTGGAGACAGGAGGATCGTGCCGGTTGGAAGCCAGACACGCTGGATTAAGGGACCCTGTTTCCAAATAACAATAAAAAAAATAGGTCTGGGAGTGTAGCCTGGAGGTAGAAGGGTTTCCAGGAACCCCAGTACCACCAAAAAAATAGAAAAGAAAAGAAAGAAACAGGGTCTAAGTTGCTAGGAGCCTCACTAAGTAGCTGAAGTTGGCTTCGAACCTGTGAGATCCTCCTGCCTCAGCCTCCCAAGTACTGGGATTACAATCATGCGCCACCAGGTCCAGCTATTCTTTGTTTTAGATCTTATGTCTCTACCCTCATTGCTCTTCTTTTTCAAAGTTCTCGTATTTATTTTTTATTTTCTTAAATTAGATTCAAAGATAGTTTGTATACTCTCCATCTCCTTAAAAAAGTGTACATATCATTTTTATGTACTATCTAGCCCAGAGGTACTTAGAAAAAGCATGAAAATACTTGCACAAGACAATTTACTGCAGCATCATTTGTTAATACCAAACAAAAAAATTTGGAAAATCCTAAATTAGTATCGATCGATAGGAGTCTGGTTGAGCACAGTACATACACCTGTACAATGGAATACTTAACAAGGATTGAGGATTGCCTTTAAATGCTATTACAGAGTAATCAGAGTAAAATAGTCTCCAGTTTTAAATTTCCCTATTTCTCCAAATTTGTACTTGTCACTTGTTTTTTGTGATTTTTCTTCCTCCTTTCTTTAGTATGTTAGTGATTTGTCTATTTATTTTTTTTAAATTCCAGTTTTTATATTTATTAATTCTACAATTTTTCTATTCTTTAATGCATTTTAGTTATTCTATACCCTACTATTTCCTATAACCTATTATTAGGTTATTTCTTTTCAATTTCCTCTTTTATTTCATAAATACTTGAGCCTGTGAAATTTTCCCAAGCCTATGAATTTCTTCCATCAGCGAATTCCATATCAGAGAAATGCTCTGATATGTGAAATGTGGTTGCTTTATGAGATTTCAATTTGAAAAGTAATTATTCTCTATTTCAGAAATCTAAACATAAATACTAATCAAATTCACTTTTAAATTTATGTTATTTAGGTAATGGTGCTCTCACATTTTGTTTGGTCTGACCTGTCATAGAATGAGAAAAGTAAAATAAATTTATCTATTTCTAGTAAGTATATTTTTTATTTTATACCCTGTATTTTCAGCTTTTAAAAATTGTTATTTGAAGCATAGCTACTCATAATGTTTATCCCCACTGTAAACTTCTCATATTAGTACTGATGAAAGCTTCTCCTTCTCTTTGAATACTATTGGCCTGAATTTTTTATAATCTCTTAAAACAAGGTCTTGACATTATTTTCTTTCCAATGACCCCAGAATACATATGCTCATTTCCCCCCCTAATTTTTTGATTTGCTTTACTCATTCATCTTTTCCATCTAAAGTTAGGTTTTTTTATGGCCCACTTTAAAAATTCATTTATTTTCATTGGTAGATTAAGTCCATTAATAGATGTTTAAATGCAGATGTTATAAACATTGTACTCCAGACACATGTCTACTGCACTGTTTGGATATGCTCTTAGAGAAAATTTCTTTTAGGATTGAAACATTACTTATTTGCCATCTATTCCTGGCTACCTCTTCAACTCTCCAAGTAATTCTTCCTCAAAAAACTCACATCTTCTTTTCAGTAAGAAGCTCCATAATAGTTTTTTTTTAATTTAGGTAAGCTTCATTAATCACATAACAAAATGAATTTTTGTGTGATTTATGAAACCTTGCTCAATGTTGCCTGGGCCTCTACCTCTCTAGTGCCAGGCTCAAGGATTCAGTCTTACATTTCCATTTTTCTTGGAGATATATTGAATTTTCTGGGTTCCAATAAAAACATCTCTTTAAAAATTTCAACCAAATCGTGATTCTCAAATATGAAGTCTATCTTATTCTCAAAAAATTATCCAATATATCAACAGATTACGTGCCTTTTCTCATTCCATTCCCCTTATTAGAATGCCATCTTCATGAATGAAGAACTTCCTTGTCCTTTAACATCTGCCTCCAACTTGAAACATTTTCTTGCCCTTGATATTTTTCTTATCCTCTACAGAATAAAAATGATCTAGAATGTACCACTGCATTTGCATTAAAATTCTTCCCTGCAATGTGAATTACTTCCATATGTGAGCAAAAAAAATTTCCTCAATTAAAGTGATCTGAGAAAAATTGAAGGGCTTTTGTAATTCTATACATGCACAGTTGTCAGCACCACTCAACTGCAGAGAATAGAACTCATTACGACTGTGTTTATGGTTATTGGTACCTTAGTGTAAAATGCCTATTCAGCTTACTGGCTTTAGAACAGTTAGAACATTAAAAAATGTATTGGAGGAAGAGTAATTTTGAAAGAAATTATAATGGTAAGAATTAGTGAAGAGCCGAAGATTCATATTCACCGGGAAGCAAAGGGAAAGCAGGAGGGAGAGAGGGAGCAAATGAAGAATGACAGGAGAGAGAAAAAAAATTTATAGGGAAACTCTCCCTTTCCA
This sequence comes from Muscardinus avellanarius, assembly GCF_963383645.1. Taxonomy (NCBI): domain Eukaryota; kingdom Metazoa; phylum Chordata; class Mammalia; order Rodentia; family Gliridae; genus Muscardinus; species Muscardinus avellanarius. The sequence goes on from NC_137794.1 coordinate 94,555,729, forward strand.
AGGTTAAAACTGTTAACCGCACATGTGTGTGTGTGTGTGTGTGTGTGTGTGTGTGTGTGTGTGTGTGTGTGTGTTACGGGTGAATGAACCCAGGGGCATTCTATCTCTACCTCTGAGCTACAACCCCGGACCTATTTTTTTATTGTCTGTCTTTCTGGTCTGTCTGTCTATGTGTTATCTTCTATCTATCATCTATCTATTCACTTATTTATTTATTATCTTATTCAAAAAGGGTCTCAATAAGTTGCAGAATGCCTCATTATGTTGCTGCTTTATGTTGCTAAGGCTGTTCTCAACCCTGCAACCCTTTTGTTTCAGCCTTCTAAATACTGGGATTAGCTGGGCGTGGTGGCGCATGCTTGTAATCCCTGCACTTGGGAGGCTGAGACAGGAGGATCACACAGGTTCAAAGCCAGCCTCAGGTACTTAGTGAGGCTCTCAGCAACTTAGTGAGACCCTGTTTCCAAATAAAATATAAAAATAGGTCTGGGAGTATAGCCCGGAAGTAGAAAGCCTCTGGGTTCCACCCCTAGTACCACCCAAAATAAATAAATAAATAATAAATAAATAAATAAATAAATAAATACTGGGATTACAGGCATGCACCATAAAGCCTAATACTTGTGAATTTTTAAATGTGCAACAAAGCAAAAAGAATTTCAAATGAAATAGCAACATATCCACTTCCTAAATTCATCTATTAAAATTTGACTTATTTTGAACCACTTCTCTGCTTCTCTATCCATCGATTAATCTTTCTTATTATTTATGCATTTTAAAGTAATTTAGAATCTGTACACATCTGCTTACACTCAAAATACATATTACAAACAAGAGTTCAATTTTTTACAGTTTCTTTTCTTCTGATGTAAAATTTACTGTGTAAGATACCATTATGTCACAGATAACTTGGAATAGCTCTGTGCTTATCTCTGATACCAATATAAGAACAAGAGTGCTAAGAAAAGATTAACAACATGCTACTTAAAGTTCAAATATTAAACTTTATCCATCTTATTTATTGATTACTTATACCTTGTGTGATTGGCTTCACATCCTGTCTTGGCTACATACCTAGTGGAAAATAAAAGACTCCACTAGGAATTTTTTCTCATGATCTCCTGAAAGTAGTATTTCACATGCACATTTTGGTGACTCATAATCCACCACTTCAATTCTGCCAGATATGTGGCATCTGTTTCTTTAGTGGCAGAGGTAGCCTATCCAGTAATTGTTATGTGTCATCATTCTAAACCTCTTCCCCGATCTAAATAACCATCCCTTGCAGCAAATCACTTGCTACCACTAGTCTCGGGAAGCCCCTTGCTGAAGTTTTCATATAGACTCAATGCTTCTGGTGCAATGTGTTGAAGTCAATAAGAACACATTTTCCATTCATGTCTTTCACCCCACCCTCTTCATCTTAATTGATCACTTACCATGCACTGGCTACAACTTTTGGCGTTTGAGGTAAGTGGGCAAAACTAGCAATGAATTTATTCATTCTCCTTCACAATTTAATGAATAGAAGATTCATTTTTATTGTATCTTTATAAAATACAAATAACTTTAGCATACAGCTTTTTTTTAGTATATTGAGAATGTTCACCTTTTAAAGAGAACATTTTACATATTTTCTTTGACATCCCTGAATTGCCAACATCAATGTTCTTGTGATTTAGAAACATTATTAAGTAAAATAAGGTCCACTTGAATATAAACACTGGGATAGAATGACAATCAGTCAGAGTGGGTAGCATATGCAGTATGGATACAAGATTAATGTTCTAGCTGGGATGGACTGGGATAATATGAGCTGTCAGAAGAAAATAAAATTACAATTTATAAAAAGTTATTTATGGAATTTCCCATGTAATGCTTTTGGATCATGGTGGATCATAGATAACTGAAAACACAGAAAGAAAAATTGCGGAAAGCTGTTGGGAGGATATTGTTGATAAGATTGTCCTGCAACAGGACTTTAGTGTGTTATATGGAAACACACAGCATGTGCTTTTATATTTGGTCTCTTAGACTTAGCATTTTGATTTTAGGATCCATTCATGTTCTAAGCATCAGTACAGTGTCTCTTTATATTTCTGAGTAATATTCTAAGCATGTTAATAGGCCACAGATAGCTAGTCCAGTTTATTGATGGATACTATAGCTTTTTCCAGGCTAGAATAATTTAGAAAAGAGCTGACTGAACACAGTTATAAAATTTTATTTGCTTTCATTTCTTTTGTGGTAAATACCAAATATGGAAAGTGCTGAGCTGACAGATAAATATATTCTTAGTTTTATAAGAAATTACCAATACTTTCCCAAAGTGAGTGCTGCATTTATATTCTTGGCAGCAATGTGTGGGAGTACTCATCACTCTGTATTTTTTGCCAAAATGTGATGTCATCAGTATTTCTAATTTTGAGTGGATATTTAATGATATTTTAATAGTTTTAATTCATATTTCCTAAAGACTAGTGGTATCAAGAACTGTAATATATGCTTGAAGGACATATGTAAACTTTCTTTTGCGAAGTATTATTTAAAATATTTTGCTTAATTTTAATTGGAATATTTTTATTTTCATTATTGAGTTATATGGTTCACTATAAATTCTGAATGTCAATTTTCCTGCTGTTACTTTGTTTCTGTTAGGTAATTTGGGGGATTTGTATTTTACTGATATTTTTATTAAGATAATTTTATTAACACACATCCTGTTGTTTCACCATTCATTTGTCCTAAATGTTTAAAAAATTAGTCTTTTGGTGAACACAAGTATTTAAATATAAGAATATTTTATTAATTTAAACTATATAAAAATGAAAAATATTAAAATAGTGATGTTTTATACTATAATATTTTAGGGTGGCTTGATACCCAGTGATAAATAACACATGTTTCTGTAGTCTAAATTTTTTTGGTGTGGTACTGGGGTTCCTGGAAACCCTTCTACCTCCGGACTACACTCCCAGACCTATTTTATATTTTATTTGGAAACAGGGTCTCTTAAGCCAGGCGACTGGCTTCGAACCAGTGCCATCCTCCTGTCTCTGCCTCCCAAGCGCAGGGATTACAAGTGTGCGCCACCACGCCCGGCTAGTCTAAAATTTTTAAAAAGGAGGTTAATCGAAAAGAATTTTGAACTCTGTTACACTCACTCTAAAAGAGTACTGGACTGATATAAAATAGTCAGTCACTAGAATAAATTAAAGTCATGACATTCTTATATCTCCCCCTATTCATATGAACATAAAAGAATGAAAATCCTTCTTAAAACCTTTCAAGATTTGAGCTTCACATTATAATACAATGCTTTTTTAAGTGTTGACTCTTGATAATTTGCTTGACATAGCCGACAACACATCTTCAATGTGAAAAATCAGTTGACTAAAATTATGTGAACCACAAGAATAAACTTGAGGCCAGAGTTATATAATTATGGTTGTCCTGGTTATAAAATAAAACAATCAATTAAAAAGATTTTAAGAGTGTCTTTTCTCATTCACTCCAGGGGATAATACTTAATAATATGATATTCTCTTACTGAAAGTATTAACTAATGTCAATGAGGATTGTGGGTTTTTCCTATGAGAAGACAATTACAAGGTATAAAACTATACATGACTTACTTAAATTTAATACAAAGAGATTAACATAATAAAAAACATTTTGTCAAGAAATTATTATTATTATTTTGTGTCTTAAGGCTCTATGTTTTTGGAAAAAGAGAAAAATCTTTAGAATAGTAATTTATTGAGGAGAATGAAAAAGCATATTCTCCAGAATTATTTTCTCTCTTAATTTCAGAATCACAAAAATTTACAATCTGACGATGAAGTAATATATTATGATAATAATTAAGTAAAGAATTAAAAATATTTTTATTCAGGCTAGACTGGGTCTTTTGACATTTTTTTAATTTTTCATCCTAAAAACATATGCTAGAATCCACATGTATTTATTAGTTAAAGTAAGATGAGAACTGAGAAATGGCCATTGGATTTGTCAACCTGAGCGAAGGTCACTGGTCGCAGGGACCATTTTAATGGTGGTATAGAAGGAATAGATATAAAGATAGGATCAAAGTCATCAAAATACAGACAATTCATTGTTTAGACTGGTGTAAATGTGAACTGAGAAATGGAGAAAATAATTGTAGAAGAAAAACAGGTCAAGAGAATGAATTCTTTTTTTTTTCTTTTATGTGATACTGGTGATTATCAAACCCAGGGACATTCTATCTCTGAGCTACACTTGCAGTCCTATTTTCTCTCCTTCTTCTTCATTTTTTTTTAAACAGGGTGTCACTAAGTTGCAGAGGGCCTTGATAAGTTGATGAGACTGGCAGCGAACCTGTCTCATCCTTCTAAGTATGGAATTACAAACCTGTACCATCCTTACCAGCTAAGAAAATAAAAAAATTTTTTTTCCAGTGGTGATGCCTTTACATGGAATCTTTTTTTTTTTATTAATTTATTTTTTAAATTGGTGCATTGTAGTCATATATCAATCACATTGGAATACAAGACTTGAGAGGATATACAAGCACACATCATCCACTTAGCCCTCCTCCAGCCCCCATCCCATTCTCTCCCCCTCCCTCCATCCCACGCTTCTTTGGTGATTTACTTTGATACATTTGTTTATGTACCTCCTGCGTTTTAAAGAGGCTCCGTCCTCCAGCATTACATACCCTCTGATTGGTCACATTAGTTGCTTCACTATAGGGCCCTTTCTATAGCTCAACCTCTTCCTGTTGCCCTTTTCCTCCTAGTTATTGCTGATTAAGAGAAGCGTCTGATTTATATTTTCTGCGATATTTCTCTGTGCATGCTGCGTTGCAAGTACCAATCCCACTCTTGATGGTCCCAGTAGTGGCCTGGCTACTCAGTGGAATGATCCAGACCTCGCTGGCTCAAGCAGCGGCCTTGCCTCATGGGAGGACCCAGTTCTGGTCTTGCTGGCCCCTGAACCGGTCAAACCCCTAAGCTGGCTTTGGTCCTGACCTTGGAGGCCGCAGGAGTGAACTTGCCTCACGCCAGACTCCGATGCTGGTCATTGGCCCCTGCACCGGTCTAACCCCTTGGCAGGATTCCAATCCCGGCCTCAGAGGCCCCAACACTGGTAATGCCTCACGGCAAGCTCCGATACCGGCCTCGCTGGCCCCAGCACCGGCCTAACCCCTCGGCAGGCTCTTATCCTGGCCTCGAGGCCCCAGTACCGGCCTTGCCTCGCGGCAGGCTCCGATGCCGGCCTCGCTGGCCCCAGCACCGGCCTAACCCCTCGGCAGGCTCTTATCCTGGCCTCGGAGGCCCCAGTACCGGCCTTGCCTCGCGGCAGGCTCCGATGCCGGCCTCGCTGGCCCCAGCACCGGCCTAACCCCTCGGCAGGCTCTTATCCTGGCCTCGGAGGCCCCAGTACCGGCCTTGCCTCACGGCAGGCTCCGATGCCGGCCTCGCTGGCCCCAGCACCGGCCTAACCCCTCGGCAGGCTCCGATCCTGGCCTCGAGGCCCCAGTACCGGCCTTGCCTCGAGGCAGGCTCCGATGCCGGCCTCGCTGGCCCCAGCACCGGCCTAACCCCTCGGCAGGCTCTTATCCTGGCCTCGGAGGCCCCAGCACCGGCCTTGCCTCACGGCAGGCTCCGATGCTGGCCTCACTGCCCCAGCAGCGGCCAAACCCCTCGGCAGGCTCTTATCCTGGCCTCGGAGGCCCCAGTACCGGCCTTGCCTCACGGCAGGCTGCGATGCCGGCCTCACTGGCCCCAGCAGCGGCCTAACCCCTCGGCAGGCTCCGATCCCGGCCTCAGAGGCCCCAGTACCGGCCTTGCCTCAAGGCAGGCTCCGATGCTGGCCTCGCTGGCCCCAGCACCGGCCTAACCCCTCGGCAGGCTCCGATCCCGGCCTCGGAGGCACCAGCACTGGTCATGCCTCAAGGCAGGCTCCGATGCCGGCCTCGCTGGCCCCAGCACCGGCCTAACCCCTCGGCAGGCTCTTATCCTGGCCTCGGAGGCCCCAGCACCGGCCTTGCCTCACGGCAGGCTCCGATGCTGGCCTCACTGCCCCAGCAGCGGCCAAACCCCTCGGCAGGCTCCGAGCCCGGCCTAGGAGGCCCCAGCACTGGTCATGCCTCAAGGCAGGCTCCGATGCCGGCCTCGCTGGCCCCAGCACCGGCCTAACCCCTCGGCAGGCTCTTATCCTGGCCTCGGAGGCCCCAGTACCGGCCTTGCCTCACGGCAGACTCCGATGCCGGCCTCGCTGGCCCCAGCACCGGCCTAACCCCTCGGCAGGCTCCGATCCCGGCCTCGGAGGCCCCAGCACTGGTCATGCCTCACGGCAGGCTCCGCTGCCGGCCTCGTTGGCCCCAGCACCGGCCTAACCCCTCGGCAAGCTCTTATCCTGGCCTTGGAGACCCCAGTACCAGCCTTGCCTCACGGCAGGCTCCGCTGCCGGCCTCGCTGGCCCCAGCACCGGCCTAACCCCTCAGCAGGCTCCGATCCCGGCCTCGGAGGCCCCAGCACTGGTCATGCCTCACGGCAGGCTCCGCTGCCAGCCTCGTTGGCCCCAGCACCGGCCTAACCCCTCGGCAAGCTCTTATCCTGGCCTTGGAGACCCCAGTACCGGCCTTGCCTCACGGCAGGCTCCGCTGCCGGCCTCGCTGGCCCCAGCACCGGCCTAACCCCTCGGCAGGCTCTTATCCTGGCCTCGGAGGCCCCAGTACCGGCCTTGCCTCACGGCAGGCTGCGATGCCGGCCTCACTGGCCCCAGCAGCGGCCTAACCCCTCGGCAGGCTCTGATCCCGGCCTCAGAGGCCCCAGTACCGGCCTTGCCTCAAGGCAGGCTCCGATGCTGGCCTCGCTGGCCCCAGCACCGGCCTAACCCCTCGGCAGGCTCCGATCCCGGCCTCGGAGGCACCAGCACTGGTCATGCCTCAAGGCAGGCTCCGATGCCGGCCTCGCTGGCCCCAGCACCGGCCTAACCCCTCAGCAGGCTCTTATCCTGGCCTCGGAGGCCCCAGTACCGGCCTTGCCTCACGGCAGGCTCCGATGCTGGCCTCGCTGGCCCCAGCACCGGCCTAACCCCTCGGCAGGCTCCGATCCCGGCCTCGGAGGCCCCAGCACTGGTCATGCCTCACGGCAGGCTCCGCTGCCGGCCTCGTTGGCCCCAGCACCGGCCTAACCCCTCGGCAAGCTCTTATCCTGGCCTTGGAGGCCCCAGTACCGGCCTTGCCTCACAGCAGGCTCCGCTGCCGGCCTCGCTGGCCCCAGCACCGGCCTAACCCCTCGGCAGGTTCTTATCCTGGCCTCGAGGCCCCAGTACCGGCTTTGCCTCGAGGCAGGCTCCGATGCCGGCCTCGCTGGCCCCAGCACCGGCCTAACCCCTCGGCAGGCTCTTATCCTGGCCTCGGAGGCCCCAGCACCGGCCTTGTCTCACGGCAGGCTCCGATGCCAGCCTCACTGCCCCAGCAGCGGCCAAACCCCTCGGCAGGCTCCGATCCCGGCCTAGGAGGCCCCAGCACTGGTCATGCCTCAAGGCAGGCTCCGATGCCGGCCTCGCTGGCCCCAGCACCGGCCTAACCCCTCAGCAGGCTCTTATCCTGGCCTCGGAGGCCCCAGTACCGGCCTTGCCTCAAGGCAGGCTCCGATGCCGGCCTTGCTGGCCCCAGCACCGGCCTAACCCCTCGGCAGGCTCTTATCCTGGCCTCGGAGGCCCAAGTACCGGCTTTGCATCATGGCAGGCTCTGATGCCAGCCTCTCTGGCCCCAACACCGGCCTAACCCCTCAGCAGGCTCCGGTCCCGTCCTCGGGGGCCCCAACACTGGCCTTGCCTCACGGCAGGCGCTGATGCAGGCCTCGCTGACCCCAGCACCAGCCTAACCCCTCAGCAAGTTCCGGACCCGACCTCGGAGGCCCTAGCACAAGCCTTGCATCATGGCAGGCTCCAATGCCGGCCTCGCTGGCCCCAGCATCGGTCTAACCCCTCTGCAGGTTCCAATTCCGGCCACGGAGGCCTCAGTAGTGGCCTTGCCTCACAGCAAGCTCCGATGTCGGCCACTGGCCCCGGCGCCCGCCTAACCCCTCAGCAGGTTCCGATCACTGTCTCTGTGGTTATTATTTCAAAGGTTCCAGTTGTAATGTATCAGATCTCTGCCTCCCCCGAATATTGGCCACTGGCATTGCCACTGCCTCCACCGTTTCAAATCCTTCCCAGGCTCTTTTTCCACTCTGAATGTTGTCCAGTGTTCCTAAGCATGCGTGATGGTAGCATTCGACATTTGGTGTAATTTCTCCAAAAAAATAAAGTTGGTAAGATCTGGTTTCTGCTTCTCCTGAATACAAGTCTCCACCACCATCGCGAAGAACTCTTTCAACACCGCATTTCTCCTTGGTCTCCGCTAAACTCTCTCCTTATATGTGATGTCTGAGATTCTTAACAATATAGAGAAATAGCAGTCCTCTTTCACGGCGAATTTTTCCATAAGTTCCAGTGCATTTAGATAAGTTTTGTCTGCATTCCAGTGTCCTGGCATCCATAACGGCTTTCTTACCACCTCTCCGATATTTTTCTTTATCTTTTTCTGTTCTGGGCCCAGTTTCTCCAGGGGTCTGGCGTGCTACTCGCAGTTCGGCCGGGACCCAGAGTCCCGCGATCCGGGCCCCAGCTGGCGTGCCCTGTGCTCGACCCCCGCCCAGAACCCAGCTTCTTAATGGGCCTGGTTTCTCCAGGGGTCTGGCGTGCTATGCGCAGTTCCGCCTGGGGCCCAGAGTCCCGCGACCCGGGCCCCATCTGGCGTGCCCAGCCCGCGACCCCCGCCCAGAACCCAGCGTCTTACTGGGTCTGGTTTCTCCAGGGGTCTGGCATGCTACGCGCAGTTTGGCCGGGGCCCAGAGTCCCGCGACCCGGGCCCCATCTGGCGTGCCCAGCCCGCGACCCCCGCCCAGAACCCAGCGTCTTACTGGGTCTGGTTTCTCCAGGGGTCTGGCGTGCTAAGCGCAGTCCGGCCCGGGGCCCAGGGTCCCGCGACCCGGGCCGGCTTTTGTGCGCCGCGCGCGACCCCTGCCCAGAACCCAGCGTCTTACTGGGCCTGGTTTCTCCAGGGGTCTGGCGTGCTATGCGCAGTTCTGCCTGGGGCCCAGAGTCCCGTGACCCGGGCCCCATCTGGCTTGCCCAGCCCGCGACCCCCGCCCAGAACCCAGCGTCTTACTGGGCCTTAAGAAAATAAATTTTGATGTAAAAAAATAACCACAAGGATGGGTATGGTGGCTCACACTTATAATCCCAATACTTGGGAGGCTCATGCAAGAGGATTGCAAGTTCTTAGCCAGCCTCAGCTTAGTGACACCCTTCGCAACTTAGTGAGATCCTGTTTCAAAATGAAGAATAAAATATAGAACTGGGGGTGTAGCTTGGAAGTAGTATGCCTCTGCATTCAATCCACAGTTCTATGAAAAAAATACCACACATATATAAACAGATGGAAATGGTGCAGGGAACAGAAAGAAAAGGTGACTACCCATCTAAGAACAGACTGATAATAAAAGACACCATGAAATATCTCTTTAAATATACACACATTTGCTTCCCTGCCTCCTTCTTTTCTTCAAGCTACACCATGTTCTTTGTTCTGTAGCCAAACAAAGCAGTGGTTTGTGCAAGCACCGCTGAGACCGTTTGTTGCTCCTGCCTATGGATATCTGGCTCCCCTGTCTGGATATCTGTCCCTCAGCTTGCTCTTCCTTAGCAAATGTGCCCCATTCTTTGTTAGACAATTCTAAAATATTTTCTTTTCACTTCCCAAGTGTGTCCTATACCAAATAGCAAATAGTATATATATATATATATATATATATATATATATATATATATATATGTGTGTGTGTGTGTGTGTGTGTGTGTGTGTGTGTGTGTGTATGTATATATATGATGTATGTATATAGATTACTGCATAGATACATATGATGTACATAGATACATATGTATCTATGCAGTAATGTATATATATATACATCATATGTATCTATGCAGATATATATATATATATATATATACATCATAGTTAGATTCAAAGTGATAAAAACACATATACCAACATGACTTGGTTTATTTCCCTCCATATACACCACTCCCCCTCCCCATACATATTAGTAAAATGGGTAGTGATATCTTCCTGTGTGAACATAACCTTATTTGAATGTTCCCTTCTCAACCTCTGTCAGGATGTTTAGTAAGAGATATTTAATTTAATTCCTAGCAGATAGTTTTACATTACTGGTTAAAAAAATATTGGGTTATAGCCCCACTACATTTAGATCCAAAATAAAGAACATTTATTTAGTTATTAAACTCTGAAACATACTGGGATATCTTGGGAAATATGCACTAGTTTCCCCATTTCTCCTAGATTCAACTTTTCCAGTATGAGATGATCTTCCTTATGAAGGAGGGAACATTCTCTTCTTCTTTCTAGCTTATCATCCTCCACACCCCTCCTTTCCTAACATATTTTTCTCTCACTTCTTTGAAAAGAAGTTCTTTTCTAAGTTATAAAAGAAGAAATCTTCCTGTGAAAAAGAGATACCTAGAAATAAAAAAAGAAATACTTAGAGAAGGAAGAAAATTACTCAAACTTCTATCGCTGTACTTAACATTCTCACTTCTTTGCTTTGTTATTGTGCAGATTATTCTACAACCAAGAAAAACTGCATCAAAGTTTCATTTAAAATGAAACAACTATTATTTTCTAATGGTAATAAAAATCCTACTATTGAAATTAAGTGTGAAACTCATGTTTCACATTCGATCACCATGTAGATAAATTTTAAGCATAGGTAGTTACTTATTTTTCAATATTGTAAACACACATTGTAAATTTTTTCCTATAAATATTTATCTACTCTTAGGCATGTTTTTTGGGGAAGATATACAGAAATAGAATTTCTGGGTAAAAGCATACACACACAGTCTCTAGATGATAGTAATAGTTTCCAATATACTTGGTTTTCAATGTACACATCTATTAGCACTTAGTAGAATATTTGTTGTTTTATATCTTTGATAGTTGCTTAAAATGGTACCACATGTATATGTTTTACCTACTCATTATCAGTAATCTATTTCAGATGTTAATTAACCATTTGCTTGTTTTTGTGACTAGTTTGCATACCTTGCCTAATTATCTGTGGCTTACTTGAGGGTATTTCTCCTCTGCAAAGTTGTTTAATGGCTTTATAAATAATTAAGAATACTAACAATCTGTCACATTTTACTTCAAATATATTTCCATATCTTTCCTTTAATTCAGGTTTTCTAACTTTATTCACTTAAAGTTTACTTACAGTATATATATATATATATATATATATATGTGTGTGTGTGTGTGTGTGTGTGTGTGTGTGTGTGTATGTCACTTTTAGAAATTTCATTCGGATTCATAATGCCTGCCTCCTTTCACATGTTAGAAAAATACCTCCTTAAATTTTCTGCTATTTTTAAATTTCATTTTATATGTTTAGGCTCTTTTATTCTTTTATAACTTTTATTTATATAAAAAGAAGTGAAGGGGAAGCAAAATAATTTCTTAAAACTATCTCATCAATACTTTTAGCAATTCATTTTGAATGATTCATATTTCACATGATTCATCAAGATTTGCTTATCATAGATTACCTCATAGAGGTTTGTTCTGGAAAACTATTTTATACCAATTATCTGCCAGTCTGTTCTTCACCACTACGTATTGTAGCTTAATCATTTAAACTATACATTATATTGTTCTAGCTTTATTTAGTTTTATTATTGTATTCTATGGCTAATCACTACATGCTTTTCTCCCATTTTAACACTTTCCAATTGTTTCACACCTGCTAGTTTTTCAGAAATCAGTGCAGTTTATTTTTGTTTGTTTTGTACAATGACTGAGAATTCTGGCTCTAAACTGGTCTGCGTAGGTACAGAAACCTAGTTCTATCACTTACTAGCTCTGTGACTTTGGGAAAGTTATGTTAATTTCTGAACCTCAGTTTTGCATCTGGAACATGGGTATAATAATAGAAGCTACCTCACAGAGCTGTTAGAGTGATATAACAAATGGTTAAATGTATCTAAAATACTAAGATAATACCTGGAAAAATAATATGCACTATTATATAGAAGCATTTGCTTTTAATAAACTGGTGACAACCAGGTTGCTAAGCGTTTTATGCATCTTAACATTGTATTTCTGTTTGATCTTAGTTCTCCTTTCTGACTTAAATTTAAATATGTCTAAATACTCAAGTTTAAATAATTTCACATTTGTTTGTGAGAAAAGAGTTCAACAGGGGGGAAAGTCTAAAACTTACTTTTTTTCCTTTTTTATGTATTTTCATAGACTTTGGCTCACCTCAAAGCTACTGATTCTCTTGACTTCTCAACCAAAATGATGAGTGGGGGACAAAAGGTAGTATAAGTATGCATGTTAAATTAATTCCTAAATAATTTTTACTGAAACATCGCAGCACTGGGTGCCTTCAGTTGTTATTTTTATTCAATCAATGAGGTAGGAAAATATGAATGACCCTTCATATCATAGTTTATCCAAAGATAAGATATTTACAGATAAAATTTTTTAGTTGGTTCCTTATAATGTAGTATGGGCTTTCAGCTGCTCAGGTATGTGAGATTTGCCAAAAAAGCAGGTTAAAATAAAAAATTTTCATAGATTCTGACTCTTTAGGTCTACACATTTAATAAGCACCTCTTTCCACAGTGATATAATACAAATGGTTCCAAATAACAGATTTTGAGAGTTATGACTCAAAAGAAATATGTAGCATTGCCTATATTTGTGGATGTTGTCTTATAAAAAAATGACAGCTACTTTGATTAATAAAGATGTTTTCAGATTACAGCATGAAGTGGAAAGAGTCCTAGATAAAAAGGAAATATAAACAAGCCCAGAGATGAGCTGGCACCAATCATCTCTGCCTAAAATCAATAGCTGCCTGTCTAGCAGGGTCTGGAGCTCCTTCTCATGTTGTGAAATCCCTGGTCCAGGGGGAAATTCTCCTCCTTTAGCTCCACCTCTGGTCTAGCTCCAGTTCTTCTTATTCACATCAACAAAAACCTTTGAAGACAATGGCCTATCAACAAGACGATATACAACTGAAATCTTCTGTTGCAAGGGAGACTTTCAACTCATTCCTGGCTCGAATCATACCATTCTTTAACAACCACAAAATCCTGGAAAAATCTGGATCATAAATTTGTAGCTTCTATGTCTCCATCTCCTGTGGCTAACTCTTTATACAAGTATGGCCAGTGGAAAAGGAATAAGGGGGAAAATCACTAGATTTTCCTATACTTACATAAAATATGTGGACACTATATTTCAAAATGTCCCCAATATGTATCCAATATCATACAATGATTCTACACTATTTGGGATTTTACCTCTAAAAATGTGACACCTGTGTACTCTTCCAGTTGATCAGCATAGATGTCCTCTTTTGAATGTTTTATCTCCCTCGCCCTGGTCTTTTTTCCTACCATCAGCTTTATACTGCAATGAATTCCATAGTCAGTGAGATACATGTATTTTGAAAACCATCCTAGAGATTAATGTTTCAGAAATTTTACAAAAAGTACAAATTTTGAGTAAGAATTATAATGGAAATGGATTCCCAGAAAAGTATTAATCATGTTTAACTCGTAAAAGTTTAAGTTTTTATAGAGAAAATGAGGTGGGTTTTTTTTTTATGGGGAGTAAGTACCACTTACTGAATGTTCTAATATTTGCTTGCAACTTTACAAACTATTCATTGTGTTCTATTTAAATCTTCATTATTAAGTGGCTTTTAAGGATAGTAGATTTTAACATGGTTATGTGGTCAGTCATAAAATAGTTTGTTATTAACATTTATCATATTCAACTCACTGAAGGTATGTAGCTTTAGTAAATTACTTGTAAGCTGAACTGACCAGCTTGCTTCATTTAATAAGCAACATAAACCTGTAGAAAAAAATCTTCAAAGAAATACAGAATGGTCAGAGCATACTCCATGAGAAGACAAGGAACCAATATTTGAGAAAAAAAAGTAGGAGTCAGTGAACAGTCAAAATTTTTGATGTGATTTAAAAAATCTCATCATTGGCTACTAATAAGAATGGCATAGAAATAGATTCTATCTTTGGTCATTTTCAAGACACTTGGATAATATTATTTATCCATGAAAATAATTTTCAAACAGATCAACTAAACCGTTGGAAACCAAAAATTGGCAACATTTAAGATTACCTGAGTATCATTTAAAAAGCACACTGTGATATTGAAATGGGTGTCTTTCCTTACAGAGGTTGTTGTCTATGAAGTACAGAGTGATACTTGCAGACAACATAAAGTCGAGGAGAGACTTTATTGTAAAGAAAACAAGAAAACTGGGAAGGGGAAAAGAGTCAGATCACCCTTTCAGTCAGTGGGGACCCTGGAATCTAGCAGCTGCCTTATGGACATTACTTGGAAGTAGCCACATGCTATAAATTGCAAACTACTTTCTCCCAAAGTTCACACAGTCCAGAGAAAAGAGGTGCAGGTCAGCCCGAGGGGCTTTGTCCTCCTTGATGTCCAGTGGTTGTTTTCTGTCACTGTCTGGGAGTTGCCTAGGGAGAGTCCCATCAAGTACATAATGCTTTCTTTCAAAACCAACACAACAGACAGAGAAAAACAGAGACAGAGTAAAGGTCTCAAAAGGGAAGAGTTCCCATTTAGGATGGTTTGTCTAGGGATTTATATGCTTCTTTGAGTTTCCTTTTCTAGTTGGGGTCCCAGGGCCAGTTTCCTGGGACTTAGAAAGTGTCCTTTTTGTGTCTCCTTTTCTCATTTGGGATGCTGTTTCTTGGGGTCTCCCGGGATTGCTCATAAGAAGGAATAGCTGGAGCTTTGTAAATATCTGATCATTCTCAGGAGACTTTTGATCTTGTTAGCATTCGATGTTCAGGAGGTCTGGTCCTTTCAGGAGTTTTTGAAGTTATTTAGCATCTGTTGACTCTCAGAAAATTAAGTGTTTTCACCATGGCCCTCAATCCCTATCTACCTCTTTCTTTCTGCCTCTTCAATGTTCACATCTGGAAAATTATTCATATAGGTGGGAACCTTCTTTTCAATGCTTTCTGCAGCCTAGACATTTATATATAAAGATGAAGCATCTCTTATCCAAAATGCTTGGGACTGGAAATGTTTTTGATGTTTTATTTTTTGGGACTGCTATAGTTAGATATAAAATGTCCCCAAAAGAACTCAATTATAATGTTTTTATCTGATGTTATTGAGTCATGAGGGTTATAATCCCAGAAGTGGATAAATCCACTGTAATATATTTATGTAGGTGGTGACCAAAGGCAGTTGGATGTGACTAGAGGTGGGTCCCTGGAGGTACTGCTTTGGAAATTATATAAGTGGTTCCTCCTCCCCCTGTGTGTTCTCTCTTCCTCCTCCTCCTCCTCCTCCTCCTCCTCCTCCTCCTCCTCCTCCTCCTCCTCCTCCTCCTCCTCCTCCTCTTCTTCTTCTTCTTCTTCTTCTTCTTCTTCTTCTCCTCCTCCTCCTTCTCCTCCTTCTCCTTCTCCTCCTCCTCCTCCTCCTCCTCCTCCTCCTCCTCCTCCTCCTCCTCCTCCTCCTCCTCCTCCTCCTTCTTCTTCTTCTTCTTCTTCTTCTTCTTCTTCTTCTTCTTCTTTCTCTCTCTCTCTTTCTCTCTTTCTCTCTCTCTCTCTCTCTCTCTCTCTCTCTCTCTCTCTCTCTCTCTCTCTCTCTCTCTCTCTCCCCCCCCCCTTTCTTCCTTGCTTCTGGCCTCCTTGATGTAATCACATTCATGTGCTCTCCCTGTGCCCATTTCCCACTGTCATGCCCTGAGATCTGCATTCCCTGGCTTCAAATGGGCTGAACCTGAAACCATAAGAAACTAAATCTTCTTCAGTTTTAGTTACATGATCATTTTGTTAGATTATAGCTACAAGAATGCTGATAAATATCAGGAGTGGGATTTTTTTTAATATTTGAATACACATCATGAGATACCTTGGGGATAGGGCCAGTCTAAATATAAAATTCATTTGTGTTTTATATAAGCTTATACATATAGCCTGAAAATTACTCTACATTTTAAATGTACCTGTGTTTTAACTGTGACTCATCACATGAGGTCAGGTGTAAATTCTTCCACTGTGGCATCACTTCAGCACTCAAAAGTTTCAGACTTTGAAGCAGTTTGGATTTCAGATTTCTACACTAGGGTTACCTAATGTATACAATAATCATTGACCCTCAGTTACTATAGGCCTCCGTCACTTCTGACCTCATCCCACAAACTAGTTTAATGCCCAGTGGATGCCATAATATTGTGAGACCACTATACTAGAACCCCAGAGGAACTTTAGATCTGACATAGAAAGTAGTTAGGCATCAACACCATTTGGTGACAATGCCACAGGACAACAGGAATAACCCTGGATTAAATTCAGGCTCTTCTGTTTTCTACATGTGCAATCTTGAACAAATTGCACCAGACTCAAAGCCCCAATTTTCTCATTGTGAAGCAATGATAATAACTCCAAATTCATAGGCTTAAACTGACCCTGTGTTTCAAGTGTGTCTGCTTGACCAACACTATACAGACAATAAGTATGCAGGATTGCAGTTGAACCCATATCTAAAGGTAGAAGATAGTCCAAAACCCTTCACTTAATGTCTACTCCCACTCACACCTGAGTGCTCACATTGCTGCCAAGGCAGACAGCACTGCTTCCCCAAGGCATATGAAGATTCAGTAAATGTCCTATTTGTTACACATCAGGAGTCCACAAAGCTCTGGCACATATCTGATATTCAATCCATTTAGTGTTACCAAAAGTAATTTAATAAATGTTACTGATTTGAATAAAAATAATAGCAAACATGATGTGCCAAATGCTGTTATATTACCTGTATTAATTTATTTAAGTCACACAATAAGCTAATGAAAAAGAGTTTATTTTTCTGTGCCTAAAGGCACAGAGAACAAAGAGACTAGTATCCCCTGTGTCTTAGAAATGCTTCTAAAATAATGAGAAGCCTGATTATGTGCAGCTGTTCTTCTTTGCATCCCCTTAACTCCAGTTTGTTTTAAGAATACAGGAATCATGCCAAATCCATGATGCAGAAGTTCATAGAAATGGTCCAGGTGGCTGCCTGCATACAAGAGGTACATAACAGCTAAAACTATATACTTTCACAGCTAAGGAAGAGGAAAGGTCGACCTAATTCAATAATAATAACATTAATCAAAATAACTTTTTTATAAATGGCTGGGAATTATAAATGACAAAGGAAATTATTTTTAACTTACTTTTTTCAGTTTGCATATACTCCAAGTCAAGAACTTTCTTTTTTTTTTTACATTGATGGCTACTATAGTCTTCTCTTAAATTCTATCAGATGGTTGGAAGTATTAAAGATCTCATTTTAAGATGTCAAAGAAAGACACAGAATAAAGACAGGCTCATGTTGAGAGCATTCAGTGGCATTTGGTGACATTTTCACCTTTGAAGTAGCTGTGATTCTTATTGTTTTCTTTTCCCACTAAACTTGCAGCTGTTATATAGATGTTTGCTGGGATTCAAAATTTGTGCTTTAAGGTATAAAATTTTGAAAATGTTATTGAATCATCTTTAAGCAATAAGCATCAGTTATTATATTTATACATTTTTAACTTGATTAAACAAATACTTCAAAAATAGAGATATGGCCTTGACTAGAATATGCAATGATTATAAAAATTTTTAATTTTGAAGGCTTATACCTATTAAAGTTTTCAGTATGATGAGACATTGGTTTTATATCCTCATAATACCCCTATTTCTTCATATCAAAGTCTTAGGCACATTTTTATCCTATTTTCAAAGGTATAAAGCTTTCTTTAAAAATATTCTTTTTAAATTGTAATACCCTAATACAAGTTATATAATTCTGTGGCTATGCTTTAAATGCTTGCATTTTTACCTAAATTAGATTCTTTTTCATAACATAATTAATTTGTAAGAGGGAATTGTTTCTGTATCTATTAACTTAGCTATTATTGCTAAAGATATTTAATATTCGTATAGTTTTAAGTCATTTTAGTAAGTTATAATTTAAAAGTTAAGAATGATTTTTTTGTGTGGCACTGATGATTGAACCCAGAGGCATTCTGCCTCTGAGCTAAATCCCTAGCCTGATTTTATTTCTTATTTGGAAACAGGGTCTCATTAAGTTGTCGAAGCTGACTTCGAACCTGCAATCCTTCTGCCTCAGCCTTCCAAGTACTGGGATTACAAGTGTGTGCCACCACACCAGCAAGAATAATTTTTCCTTTTTATTTTTATTGGTGCACTGTAATTATACATCATAGTGAAACTCAAAGTGATACAAACATACATACACAATTTGTATTTTTCTTTATAAATAATTATTTTAATTGCTTGGATTATTCTGTATCAATGTGATATATAAGTCTATAGTTAAAACTGAAAATAGGTCATAGCCCATCTTGTAATATTTGAACATGGCATTTTGTTTAAGATTATAAATTGCAAAAAGGATTAAACATTACTCTGATTAAATAAAAAAGAGAACATTAAAGATTAAAGGAAAAAATGTTTAAGTAGGGGAAGATAAAAAGGGAGATAGAGACCAGGCCCTTGATGTGCACAGAGAGTCACTGACAATAGAGCTTAGCAAAAGAAAAGAAGCCCAATTACAGAAACTAAAAGTATTTCTATATTACAAAAGCAAAAAGTTCAAGTTGGAGGGATATAAATAAACATTAAGATAGAGGTAAACAAAAGAATGAGTTTGGACATTCCATAACCATTCAAGGTCTTTGAACTTCATATTAAACCAATGGTTCTCAAATTTAAGTATGCTTTGGAAACAACTAAAGGGTTTATGAAAACAGATTGCTGGACCCATCTTCAGAGCTTTTGGTATACATTAGTCCTCAAGAAGGGACTAAGAGTTTTCATGTCTAGCAGACTCCCTAGAATTTCTGATGCTGATTTCAGTGATTATATTTGAAGAACCTCTTCCTTAAGGTGAATGCTGAAAAAATTTCAACAAGGGAGACACTTTTCTTTATTTAAAAAAAAGCTAATATTTGTTATAGAGTGGGAGATGAAGTTGAGGATCTCGGTAAGTAGTTGCTATAGTACAGGCAGGGCAGCAGAAAAGGGAAAGGCAGAATAGAGAGCTTTGGACAATCTTTCATTGTTCTCAGGGCCTGACCAGAGCATCTGTGTGGATAGTTGTGATATTTTCTGCAGTAGGCCTGGGGAAGGGTCCATGCTCAGGGGAGAAGAGTGTGGGACATGTGGAAGTTGATAGGTAACAGTGTTTTGGTAAGTCCAGGTGAGAAGGGGGCTATTAGTAGTGTTCACTACTTTACCTGTCCAATTTTGAACTACTGATGTACTGATGTAATGTCACAGAAGAGGGAAGAGATGTGCAGTAACCCCATGATGTAACTATAATGGTTTGGATTTAGAATGTCCCCATATTCCTCATAAAAACAAGGTAGCAATGTTAAAATCAGGACTTGGTTGCTATGGAAGGGTCTCTGTGGGATGTAGCCTTGGTATTATATCATGTCTTTCAACACCATCACCCCTCCCTTTCTCTCTGCTTCCTGCTGCAACAATATGAGAGTAGAACTTAGCACTCTTCCTCCTCTACTTTCACTACTATGGCCTGAGTTCCTCAGACCCGGCCTGGCATGGACAGAACCCCAAATCTCTCAAAACTATGAGCAAATAAATGTCTTTCTTTAAATTATATGGTCAGTTGTTTTGGATTAAAGCAGCAAGAATGTGGATGGAAGCAGTAGTATTTCCACCATACAGATTGTAAAAATTTCTGGAGCTCTGTGTGCTGCACAAGAATTATGGATAGAACTTAGGAACAGGTTATATTTCAGGTATCACTAAAGAATTCAGTTAGAGAAGCAATTCACAGGCAACAGTCCATTTCTGACAGCAGGTAACAGTCTAGGCAAGTCCTAGGCAACTAGTACAGTAAGAGTATGCCTTTCAAGAAATGTGGACGGGGTCAGTCCTGGAAAACCAGGCAGAGTACAGACGGGTAGAGCAGAGTTGTGTCATCTTATAGCAGATTCCTAGCAACTCAGCTGTGGTTCAAGGCTGGGGTTCTTGTTTCTCCAGAAAGCAATAGCTAGAAAAAAGCAGTGGCTTAGTATCACAAAATGAATATGTTAGATTGCCTAAAACAAGGGTTCCAATTGAGGCAAGAGTCCAAGTAGTTTAATAGAGCCACTTGATAGGGGAAAGTTTCCAGGAAAGTAAAATCCTATTTATGCAGACTGGTGTCCAAGGTCAGAAAAACACCGCCAGAAAGGGCAAAAATGTTGAGCTATATAAATACAGAGATAAACAAGGCTTTGAATCATAATGGACCCTTAGGCCTAAGACACTTATGAGAGGGTTATACATCCCAGATAAAGCGAAAGGGGGGTTTTAGAGTCTGGAAACACAGCAGGGTGTAATCATCACACAGCTCTCATTTGCACCAGTCCTACAGAGCATCGCCTCATGAATCATCACTGTTCACAGACAAATGATCTTTACTTCTAGACAGAAAAGAAAGGCACTTTCTTAAAATGCAGTTTTATATGTATCCTTTACATTCACTGGTTAATAGATTTCACATAAAATTAAAATGTAGTGAAATATATAAGCTTCATCAACTCCTAAATACAAAAGGAAAGCTTTAGTGCCCTAAGGTTAATGTGCTTTTTGAACCTATTGACTAGGGTGGTCAAAATGATCTATCTGCTTTGTAAATCACATAGCAGCTAATTCAACCAAAGCATTTGCAAAATTATCTGAATTCATATGATTTTGATAAAGAAAAAACAGGATTTTTTTCTAAATCTAGTAATGTTTTATATTATTTCTAAACTAAAATCTATTTGACGCCACTAAAACACATGAAAAATATTCTAGTCTATTTATTGTACTTAAATTATTTTAGCTCCCTATTTATACATTATTTGAACTTACAACAATGCAAATTAACAACTTACTTTAAAGCAATAGATTTAGAAGGTCAACTTAAATATATTTTTAAAAAAATAATAATAAATCTATCTGAAGATACTCATAAAGCCCAAAGGATTTTAGAATATCACAAGAAGAAAAAAATCTATTTTTCTTATCATTTTTCCTAGCATTCTTTGTTATGTTTACCTATGTTAGAGACTGTTTCTTTAAAGAGAGACAAAAAAATTCAGTCACTCCATTTGGTTTCCATAGCAACAAAAACTAATTTCTGGGTTTCTTCATGAGCTATGATCATGTTGTAACCAAAGAGGACTCATGGGTCTTGCAAAATTCATAACGTCCTGATCAAATAGGACTGCCATCTTCTGGCATTTGTTTGAAACGACAGATAATTGTAACAATTTTCCATTCCAACCACATACTTCCCCCTCATATTTCCACCTGCCCTGCTTTTCTGACTAATACAGTGTAATGACATGGCTCATGCTCAGACAGTTCTTGGGTGACCTCATCAAGTTGCAAATAAGCTATTTGTTCCCAAGGGAACAGGAAGAAGGGAGGATATCATCAAACAATTGTTTGTTCTAGAAAGTTAGAAGACAAATACACTGGGTGCTAAAATCGTTCTGTTCTTTCAAGAGGTTATTTAATCGCTTGTAATCAAAACAATTCAAAGTATAAAGCATGTGCTTCAAGAAGAAATTTCACCCATGATTAGTATGACAGAGTATTTTTTCTCTCCTAGGAAAGCAAATAAAACAAACTAATAGAAGGGAGCATAGAGGATCTGGAGACTTCCTCCCACCCTCGCAGCTGACAGTGAGTTATGAGGTATTGCAGAGTAAAACAGAGTTACCGTAAGGGCTGTCCAAATAACTTATGGCACTGAATCACAACACCATCTTCAGGAGATAATTCATGTCACCATCAAATGTTCAGTAGTATGGATTTCCTCCAAAATACCATATTTAGCAGCAATCCCATTGAAAGGTGAATTTAATGGCAAAGTGAATAATTTAATAGAATTGAACTGTACTCCAACATGAAAGAAGAGCTGATTAAAATGTATGCATAGATGATAAAGTCATTTAAATTAAATATTGGATGTGAGTGGCAAATAATAATCAGTACAAAAAGTTAAGATTCCTGCCAAATCAAAAGAGACTGAAGATAATATTATTGGAAAATGAATATATTTCAATACTTTCTTTTTATCATTACAGACATAAAAGTAAATTAAGTTTTAAGTGTAAAAGGTACATATTTATTCTATCAGAGTAATTTATTGTTGCAATATCTATTCATTACAAAGTGAGGCACATAATTACTTGAATAAATGAAAGGTTATGTGAAACCTTTAATTTATGTATTAAAACACACACATTAGGATGTCCTCAAATGTGAGATGGAATCTGCTCGTCAATGATTGATTAAGAAAATTACAGAACATTATAATATACAATAATAGCAGTAAATATAATTATTGATTCTATTTGAATATTACCACTATTTGCCTTATATCTCAGAAGGACATTAAAGGGCTGTAATCCCAGCATCATGCCTCTATAGGAAGAATTGAAATATTCTTGGCTGTGTCATCTGTGTGACATACTGTTCTATTATGAACCCCCAACTTTGATCCATTGCTAAGCGCATCTAGTCAGTTACTTTGCATGACTGTAGATATTTCTCTGAAATGGATAATGCTAGCATATTTCTCAGAATTCTGTTGACTTCAAATTTCTCCCTGTGAAATTTTGGAATCAGTCAGAGTGCCCTTGCTCTCATTCCGGATCAAGTAATTTTCCACCCCATAGATTCTCTCAATAAACTGGCTACTTGTAGCAGCCAGAAGTTGTATATACAGGCAAGCATTAAAGACTAAATAGCTAGTACAATTCTGTCTATGCTATCGAGTACTCTCTGAGCCCGATTTATGTCTGAATTATCTTTTGCAATGACCATCTTTCAATTTCCACTCTAACACCCTCATTCAAATCCTCACAGCTTTTTGTCTGCACTGATACAGTCAATAATCTTCAACTTGATTTTCTAACCGCCTCTCCCCTCTAAAAGACACCCTGCATGATATTTTCTTGTTTGTCACCTGAAGGAAAGCTCTGATTAAGTCATACCTTTGCTTAAAGTCAACAACTTGCAACACAAAATCCCGTCCTTGCATGCCTTTCAAACTGTGCAATCTGATACTAACTAGCCTTCCTAACTCTTGCTTCTGCCATTCTGTTTGAGAAATCCAAGCTTTAGCCTAGATAGAACCATTACCAATCCTGAAATTTGCCTACCTTTTGTGTATTTTTTGCACATATATCACCACATCCCAAGTTCCTGCTAAAGTGCTGACAGCTTTTCATGCCTCTTCTGATTACCCAGCATCAAGAAATCTTCAATTGTTTGTATGTTTTTATGGTTTCTAACACATTTCTGAAAATATTGTGATTTTTTTTTAGTTTGAATTTACTCAAATCAGCTACCAAATTAATTTCATTTTAATCCTTTTGATTCACAAGCTCAAACAAACATTTGTTGAATACCTTCTAAACCCCAGTTTCCATAACAGGCGATAGGGGTGGAGCTATTCACATGACCAAAAAGGTTCTGGCCCTCTCGGTATTCTCATTTTAGGGGAAAGCAAACCACGGGACTAGTGGTGTAGCTTTGTGGTGAAGCACAAGCTTAGTATGCATGAGTTCCTGAGTTTGATCATCAGCACCATGAACAAACAAGGTGATGATAGAGAAGGTAATAGATCAATAAGGAGACCAGATACCAAGCCCAAATTCTTTAAGGAACATAAGTAAGGAACATAAGTATGGGCTTTAAAAATGAGATGCCACAATTCTATTACTAGTAGTTTAGGTGTCATCCTACACCCAGACAAATCTTTGACAGACTGTAATTCTATTGAACTATGGTCGGTATTGAACTAATGCAATGAATCTGTAAAGAAACCAACAGACTCAAAATGGCTCATAAAATTTAGTTTAAATTACATTTACCATACAAGATTTGGGCATAACAAAAGAATGAAAACCTCCATTAGGCCTGCAAAGAATGGTTCTTGTAAATCCTGATGTGTTCTATGTCACCTTTATCCCAAGATTAACTATTTTGCCCCTTATTTTTTTTTTACCAATATCTATATCAGTCTCTTAAATTATATGTGTGCCTGATCTGGAAGAATATATGTTTACTCTGTATCACAGTGCAGAAGACAAACACAAGGTATAAGATAATGGTAAATACTTCAGAGTTGCATCAATTACAGTCTAATTCCTTTTCAGAAGTGTTTTCATTTATGTCATGTGAAAAAGAGGAGTATAAGATAATCCCTTGAGACATTGCAGAGTGAGTCCCTCCTTTATTTCTAGGTACTCTCTTTATCTCCAAATTCAGTACCATTAAATTATTTATTTATTCGGTCTGCAATTACTTAGTCAACACCAACTACACTAAACTATGTTTTATGAACTGTCTGAAGCCCTAGGATACAGTATATGTCAACACAAACAAGTCCCTGCTTTTATAGGATTTATATTCAAGATGAAGAAAGAAGACCATGCAAGTAAGACAATGAAGAAACAAGATAGGCACTATAAGAACATAACTCAGCCCTAAATGATATTAAAGAATAATGGAATGACACAGACATCCTCTCTAGCAAGAAGGAAGCAGCCGTGTCACTATTTAAGCAAGTTCTAGACACAAATCATAAAAGCTTTCATTTGGGAACCTGTTCATGTGTTAAAAGTACACAGAAGGTAGCTAATGAGGCTGAGTTGCCTTGAGTGAGAAAGAAAATGTGTTTGAGAAGGCAGTCAGGGGCTAGATTATTTTGTAAAATAAGCAAATAACTTTATTATCTTCCAAATATATTGAAAAGTAAGGATGTAGCAAAATCTAACTTAGATTCATCATGATTTTCACTTGCAGTGTTGAGCATGGATTTTGTTTGGGACTAGAATCAAAATGGGGATTGTTTTAAGAGTTTATTGCATTGATCTAAGCAAAAGAGAATGGTCACTTAGAGTATGTCATCATAGTTGAATGGAGAATGAGATATATCTGGCAAGTAGAGTCAACAAACTTGCTGATAGAATCGATAATAAGAAACAGAGAAAGATGAATTAAGGATGGCACAAATTTCCCTTCAGTGAAGACTGGAAGGTTCAACAATTAGCAATGCGTAGAAGAAAAGGGATCACACTTGAGACAAGAAGGTACTACAAACAAATCTTCATGATGACTGTGAAGTATCCAGCGTAGATATCCACAAAGCCAGGGAATTTGCAAGGCTGGACCAAAATTGCTTCCCTCTTCAAAGCTCTGCCCAGCAACCATGATCTTTCCTTCTTGTGAAACCAGCCTCAAAGCTAAAACTTGAAAATGATTGTTACTATAACTCAACAACTTCACCTCTCCCATCACCACCATCTTTCCCCCTCTTTTATTTTCTCCACCATTCATGCAAATCTTTTTTATTCACTCCCAAAGAATTAAACTTGTTTTTCCCAGAACATGAAAGCATATTTCAGCATGATTTCAGAACTCCACTTGATTTTATATTTGTCCCTAAACACACAAAATCGAGCAAAAGAGTTTATTCCTACTTTTGCTGTCTTAGCAATGACTGAACTCCCTTTCATCAGACTTCTTTCACTTATAAATCAACTTGGACAGCCACTTACAAACCAAACCCATATTATCCCATCTCTAGTTTAGTTGGCTGGTTCTACTAAAGTCTTGAGTTTCTCTTCAAAAGCTTTACCACAAATGAAAATAATAAGCAATGTTCCTTGATATGTTTCATAAGTTGCGGGGCATCTTATGAAATAATTTATTCATTGTAATGATAAAGATCAGTTTCTAAAATTTTCTATAACTTTTGTTAAAGAATGAATTAAAGATGGCTGTTTGTTCACAATAAAACAAGAGAATATTCCTGAAATATATCAGAGTTACCATCTATAACTCTTTGGACTATATTTCCCTGAGAAAAATATTAAGGATAACAAACTCTTATTAATTATAATTCTATCTGTCTTATTCCAGAAATAAGACAAATAAGGGAGTTTTATAAGGAAGCAATGCATCTTCTATACCTATTGTTTCGCCTTTTCTTATCTTCTTATAAGAATATTCAAAAAACTTTCACTGATTATTATTTGTAATGATTATTATTATTATTATCCTAAATGCTAAGAACAGAATTCCTATCATGTACTTATTATTTGTCTTTAATGATTAATAAGTAGACAGGAATATTAAGGGAAAATGTTGATTTCAAATACTTTAAGATAACTCATTCAATCTAAGAAAAGCAAAATAAGTTTGAACTACTTAAATAATTTATTCACAATTAACCTAAGTAAGAGAATTTAACTGATAAAAATACTAAAATATTGAGGTAAAATGAAAGTTCACATAATCATGCAAATATTTTGTCTAAATATCAAAGAGTAAGAATCAGATAATGGCATGAATGTTTTATTTTCAATCTAAAAATTTGATTTTCTGCCAAAATACTATTATTTTCTAAGTCTCTAAAGGACATGACTGCCACCCTACCATAATATAGGTGTGAAAAAAGAAATAAAAGATATCCTTTTTAAGACCAATGAAATGGGGCAATTTTTGCTACAGAATTTCAAATTCATCTTTTACTTTTCCAGGCACTATCTTATGAAAAATTTAACTTAAAATGCTTTCACTTTTCATCACTTTTGTAATCTTAACACACCATTAGAAGAGATTGAGAACTGATATTAATATACATTAAATCTTAAAACAGTCCTGGAAAAGATGCATCATTAAATATCTTCTCTAACAATAATCATTACAGAAGACAGTTACAGCAAAATAAAATCATGCAAGTAATTTGTATATTCAACAAACATCACAATAAGTCATCCAAATAATTTGTGAAGGTTGAAGATATTTCTTACATATTAAACACTGAAACAAAATATCTCACATAAAAATATTATATTGAGAGGGCAAGATTTTCTATTTTCCTACAATATGCAGTTGAAATCAAACCTGAGGGAATTATAGTCAAAATATTTATGTCTGGAAAGAGCAACTTCATCATTATTTAATTTTTTCTAATCCTTAAAGATCTCAAGTTTCTGAAATAGAACATTTGTAAACAACTACAAACTTTGTACATTATGTTTTGCTTTTCTTTGCTAATAATTCCAAAATATAGATTTACATCATGACAAGAAAAACATAATACACAATGTACTAAGAATTTTTATTTATTAAATTAAATAATATAAAAGTAATCACACATACTTTAAATGTATATAATAATTGAAGGCAGTAAGCACTAATCAATGAAAAACACAATATTAAAAAATCAATAATATTTTTCAATAGATTCTGAGACAAAAAGAAAAACAAAACATTTTAGAACTAATTCTAATTTTGTTTGAATTAAATTAATTATTCCTTTAAAATAAGAGGATATAGTTATACTAATATATCAAATAGAATTATTAATTCTGCCATTCTGCACATTCCAGTAATTCATGATAATTGGCAAATTATTGTTCAGAGATTTAAGAAAAATTATCATATAATTTCTTACTCATTACATCTAATTCTTTAAGGCTTCACATAATGGAATTAATATTAACTTGAACAGAAAACAGTTTTTCATAAGGGTAGCTTTAAAACTGTAACATTAAAACATGGGCATGGTTACTATTTATGGCATTTTTACTAATAAATGCATCAAATTGAGATTCATCTACAGACACACAGAAAAATGTTTCAGAACATAAGATCTTTCATTGGCTTCATAGATAAATTGTTCAAATATGAACCTTAGAAATCCAATCGGCAATTGGCAGAATCTGATTGCAACAATCGTATAGATGCCAAGACTAATTGAAATATACACAATTTTACAAGCTTCAAAAGTTCTATTTATTTCTAATAAAAGAAAAGTATTTTTATATTTCAAGCTAAGAGAGCAGTGAGCTTGAGCGGTAGTGAAATTAGATCGCTCGTATTTTAAATCACTGCAGAGAGGAAATAAAATATTCATCACAAGTGGTTAGCAGGATTCCAGTTTCAACTTAAAATACTATAAAATTACCTTATCTGGCAATTCTCTTTATAGTGATATTTAGATTTTAAATGATCTAAGGAAATATTAGCAAAATAGAGATGACAATTTCAATAAAAGTGTCTCCACTTAACACCACAATAATGTACTAAGATTTTTGAAATGCCTTCATAATTTTGTGCATTTTGTCTTCAAGTAGGTAATGCTTCCACCCTGACTTATTTATTGAATAAAATAAATAAATATGATATTCTAAAACTGAGGTCAATATGAAACAAATAACTAAAGGTATGTGAATATTTCTTAGTTTTTTTTTTCTATTTTTTGTGATAGTGGGGTTGGAACCCAGGGGCATTCTACATCAGAGCTATAACCCAGCCCTATTTTTTATTCTTTATTTTGAAACAGTCTCACTGAGTTGCATAGGGCCTCATTAAGTAGCTGAGGCTGTCTGCAAACCAATATCCTCCTGTCTCAGCCTCCCGAATGCTGGGATTACAAGCGTGCACCACCACTCCCAGCTGGTTTTTATTTCTTGAGTTTGTTCTCTAAAAACAAATTCTCCTGAAATAAAATGTATACTTCTGCTCTGTGCAATGAGATATGCCACACTATTTTATTCAAACATTGCTTCATTCGATGAATACATTTCTTGGCAAACTGCCAGAGACGAGAAACAATTCAGATATTTAAATACTCTAGATAATTACAATTTAGACTGAAATATAAAAGTAAATCAGGCAGATCAAGCACTCCTAAACTTCAGCACAAACATATATATATTCCTTGTTAATTCCAAGATACGTGTTTGATTAAACACAGAAGCAGAAATTACACTGCTTTTGGTAATTTGTTACTGTGATAAATTTGTGTTTTTAAAATGAGTTAGAAGGGCACACACACTAAATTCAATGTGTGATTGGATTCCATTAAGTATCTCCAAGATATTTCATAGTTATTCAACCAAGCTCTTTCTGCCTTGCCATGGAGAAACTTGATCCATCAAAAATCATGAGCTTATGAGGATGAGTCAGTCTAGTGAACACAATAGGGATAGATTACAAGGATTTGTGGGAACTCCTACTTCTTCCCTCTCATAGGAGCACGTCCTGAGGAAGAAAAAAGGCAATTTCTTTCTTTTGTGCATACATATGAATAAACATATGCAAAAGAGTAAGAGATGACTAATACTGTTGAGAAATTGCTTATACTTTTTAACTAGAGGGACACAGCAGAATACTGTAAACAAGTGGTAAATAAATTCCTAACATTCAGCAGAAAATTAAAAGGTTTTAGAATAGACCCATATTCCCCAGTAAAAAAAAAAAAATTCAGTAGATGAAAGAAAAAAGTTTATATTCAAAACATGTTTTTCAGATTTATCTCCAACGCCAAGATACCTCAAATGGTTATAGGTTTCCAATTACAAATAGTTTTCTTGAGTATCATGAAATACTTTATAAAATACTTTTACGGTTCCTAAGTGGGTTAAATTTATATTATTCTTCCACTATGAGGAATAATGGGTAATTATTATCTGTTTATTGCCCAAAAGGAGAACTAGTTCCTAGAAATAAAATCTTGGTTAATTTTTGCTATGGACCACTTAAAAAACAAATTGCCCATTGCAGATTAAGACTTGACTGTGTATATAAGAAAATTTTCTATTCAAAATTGTGGTGAGATGCAACATATGGGAAAAATAGAATACTTGGAATAAGTTGGCACAATAACTTGGAGAGTGAAATGGTGTAAAATGTGGTAACCACAACATATAAGTAATGTTTCCTCTAGTGATCATTAAAAATGGAGTTACAACCAGATTTTAATTAGCTCTCTTCTTTTTATTTCTTGTAGTTTTACAAACATGGTTTTTTGTTTTTGGGTTTTTTTGTGGGGTTTTTTGCAGGTCTGGGGATGGAACCCAGGGGCATTTGACTTCCGAGTTACACCCCCTGCCCTATTTTTTATTCTTTATTTTGAAACAGGGTCTCACTACGTTGCAGAGGGGCTAAGTAGCTGAGGCTGTCCACGAACCTCAATCTTCCTGTCTCAGCCTCCCAAATGCTGGGATTACAAAAATGTGCCACCACACCCAGGTTTACAAACATGTTTTTTTGCACAAAATTTGACCATATTTTTTCATGTCTTTCCCTTTACTGTTTGGGAAAAGTCTAAGGAAAATGTACAAATATGCTAATTCATCTGAAGTTTATATATATATATATATATATATATATATATACTATTTCATGTCTTAGAAGTTTAGTAGAAATATTTCAGGACTGAACAATGAAGACAGTAATAAAACACTAGTAAATAAATTATACTTGTTCAAAATATATTAACTAGTTAATAGTTTTATATAGTATTATATAAACATTTAAGACATGTGCTAGCAAACAGGTGAAGTGTATGTTTTGGTGACCAAAACTTCCATTAATTTTTATTCCTTCATCCTTTTTATATAGCTTACACAAAATTGAGAAAGAAACTCAAAGTTATGATCCCACATTCTCATATATCGAACTTATTACTGTAAAACTATTCACAGGGGTTACCCAGAATATATATTTTTACTCTAGAAATGACAAAGGTAAACTCAGAAAACAATTATTTGTGTCCTCTAGTAACCCCTGCATTTAAGAGAGGAGATTGTTTTTGGACATACCTACATCTCTCAATGAATCATCTGAATTCTAGATTCCTGGAAGTCTTGAATAGAAAAAATTACATTCATGCGTGGCTTAACAACAGCAATGTAGTGATATATTCCAAGAAATGAGTTTGGTAAATTTATCATTGCATTACTATCTGAGAGTACACATCTATGATCTAAGGTAGAAGCGGCATTGCTAGGTGATATCATCTATTCATCACTATCATATATATAGTTCATCATTGATCAAAATGTCATTATACAGTGAATGACTATATATGATTTTAAATAAAATTAAGAGGTCAACACTATGCTCTCCCTTATGTGTCTTACCTGCTTATTAACTCTTAGTTTCCGTACCCATAAAATGAGAATTAGAATCATTCCTGCCTTATGAACTGGTATGATTCCTCTAAAGAATATAGTACTGGATCTGGCACATAGTAAAGTTTTAATAAATTTAATCATTATTTTATTACACAAGAAAGGTCAGCATTAAACTGTAATGATAGGATATTCACTAAAAACATTTACTATTATCTGAAGCACTGCATTAGTATTTTACATGTATGCCATAATTTAACCCTTACAATGCTGTTAACTCATTATACAAATGAGACAATTGAAATCAAATAGTGTGTGGTCCCAAGCATTCAAAAGATCCTATCTTTTTGTATTTCTTTTGAACAACTTCTCGTTCTAAGAAGACATTCAATAAAAGGACACATTCAATATCCACAGTAAAAATAAGAATGTGATAAATTTTATTTCAATTATGGCAGATATTACCACATTAGACATGTTTCAGAAATAGTTCCTTAAATTATGATACTAAGAGATGAAATTACATAAATCAGCAACTGATTGATGCTTTATGTTTGTTTCAATGTATGTATTGAATTTATGTCTTATTTAACAAATTTAGAGTTTGGAATTGTTCTACTTCTGACTAATGTGCACAATTTCACTTGGTTTACTTCTATAATGTGGCTTTCATAGATACATTTAGGGTTAATTTGCCATCACTTCTTGGTGTGGAACCAGTCAGAACATGGTGTTAGTTATGCTTCCTCAGCTTCCCCTGCTAAATGCCACTGGTACATGAAACAACATAACTGTGTTCTTGAAGACTCCATCTATGTTGGCCATCATGGTACCTCCATTTTTTAAGTCTAGGCTGCTGCACAGCACTACTTTTGTCAATTCTGCATGTCAACACCTTTGTTAACCTTGTACTCAGGTACAATATCACTTTTGTTCTGCTTTGGTATATAAACTGGACATGGACTGTACATTGTGGGAAAGCTTTTTGCAGAAGTCTCTTACGAAGTACTATTGTACTTAGCTTCCTATCCCTAGGTACTAGAGGCCTAGGCCTCCTGCTACAACTTATTGTAGCTGGAATAAAGGCATGTGTCATCCCTCCTCAGCACCTGGCTTCTTTTGACTGACTGTGTTGAACCTGCATCTTCCAAGTCTTGGTTGGTTATATAACACTTGGTAATAAGATCTGCCTTAGTCTGCTCTCTGCTGCTATGACAAATACCACAGACTGAGTGAATAAGCAATCAAAGTTATTTGCCTCACAATCCTGGAGGTTGAGAAGTTCAAGGTCAAGGAGTTATATTTGGCAAGAGCCTTTTCACTACATCTTACTATGGTAGAAGGTATCACAAAACTAGAGAGAAGGAAGCCAAATTCATCCTTTATATTGATGCAGTTCTTATGACAATGAATCTACTTCCATGATTGTGTCATTAATCGTATTTTGAGAGTAGAATCCTCAAGTCCAAATCATGTTCTAAGGTCCAATCTTGCAACATGACTGCACTGAATATCAAGTTTCAAACACATGAATTTTAAGGAACACATTTAAACCATGGCAAAGAAAATAAAATCTCCAAATACCCAGGAACAAGCATAGATGTTTCTCAATCTACAAAGGGGTTATATTCCAATAATCCCATTGATCAATCCACCAGAAGCTGAAAATATCAGAAGTCAAAAATGTATTTAATATACCTAACCCACCACTTCACCTTACCTATCTTACTAAACATGCTTAGAACACTTCCCATTAACTCAAAGTTGGGCAAAACTATTTAATGCAAGAACTATTTTGTAATAAAGTATTGACTATCTTATAAAATTTATTCAGTATCATACACCACACAGTATCTGCTGTTTAACTTTGTGATCACACAGTTGACTGGTAGCTGTGACTCACTGCTGTTTTCCAGCAACAAGAGAGTATTGCATGATATATTAACAGCTCAAGAAAAGATCAAGATTCAAAATTTAAAGAACAATCTTCTACTGAATGCATATCACTTATAACAATTTTGAAATGGAAGAAATCAGATATTCAACCACCATAAGTCAGGGACCAATTATA
Source organism: Muscardinus avellanarius (assembly GCF_963383645.1). Taxonomy (NCBI): domain Eukaryota; kingdom Metazoa; phylum Chordata; class Mammalia; order Rodentia; family Gliridae; genus Muscardinus; species Muscardinus avellanarius. The sequence goes on from NC_137794.1 coordinate 94,588,936, forward strand.
TAAATATTTCTAAAACTAAACTTGCAAAGGAAGTGAATATTAATTAAGTGCATGTTAAATCCAACCTATGTCAAAATTTAATCCCTAATTTTAATATGAATCCAATTTCATATGTGTGTAAAACATGAACTTTTCTTTGATTTGTAAAGTGTATAAAAAGTGCAATTATTAAATACTTGGTTTCATCATACTATGTAATATGATCATACATCTTAAAATATACACCAACATAGTAACTCTCAGCTATTTCAAAGAGAGGAAAATGGTACAAATCACAGAAGTTCTTGAAAAAAAAAGTATCCTAACAGCTAGCCAGTGGTTTTGTATTATAATCCAGCAGTAGAGTGCATAGATTTTTTAAAAAAAATTGTTTGAAAAGACAATCTTTAACAAGCTTAGTTTGTAAACAGAGTTTTGAGAGTATCAACTGAGTCTCTAAAAATCAAGGGTTAACATTAAGATAAATTCTGACTTCCAAAATTGGCATAAAACAATCAGAAGAAAAATTTAAATGCTACCAAATTTTTGATAATACTATATGCTCAGACATGTGACTATTGTTAAAATTTCTTTGAAAAGAAAAATAGAAATTTATAGTGTCATTAACACTCAGTTGTCATGACAAAAAATTAACAAAATATGTAACAATTTTCTAAACTATTTTATAAATGAATGTTTTCCCTTCCTGTAAGACAAATCTGATCTAAGTTATATGACAGCATAATTATCTTAACCTATAAAATATCAGAAACTTAGAGTTAATTTGAGCACATATTACTTTATTTTCACATATAAACATAGTTTCATACACATATATATTTATGTATTGTAATGTCCTATCTATTTGTAAGACATATACATAGATATATGAAACTAAAGTAATTGTGCAAGATATTAGTGGGTATATTTTATAGTTTTTCACATATATCTACCATCATCTTCATACCATTGCCAGCCTATTTACCAGCAGTGCTCCTGAAGACATGATGAAAAAATGCCCCAGTCTCAAAGAGGTGAGAGGGGAAGGCAAGAGAGACAGACTCTGAGCGCAACTCGGCTCTTCCTTTTATTAGAGGCTTGCGGAGTTAAGATTGGTCATTAAATCATTGACTGTCTCTTGCTGGGAAGTAACACTTTGTGTTAGGAATGTTATAGAAGATAAGTTGTTATCTGGCAGTTTTTGCAGGTGTGACAAAGCTTGCTGTCTTCAGCTTCCTCCTTAGGACAGTCTTCTACCCTTAAGCAAAGCAAGCAAAAGATGTAGTAAAATAAAAAGATGTAGCTTAGATAGTGAAGGAGCACTGAGGTCACCGTCTTCGAGTCCCTTGGGAAAGGCTGTTTTCTGCCAAAGCAAGCAAGAAGCTGTTAATCCTTAAGCCAATATTTTTTAGACTTAGAATAATTTCCCACAACTACCAAAGAAAAACATTCTGTATTGACCAAGGAGTCTTACACTGAGTCTATGGTTTCTTAGAGTTTGATAGATAGGACTTAAAAGATTTATAAAATCTTCAAAATCAATATAAAATGATTGCACATTGCATGATTTTATGATGAGGAGTTTCTACAGCTTGTTCAATGATTAAGGAAACTGTTAAGGCCAAACATGAAGAAGGGCAGGGGCCATTAAGGGGCTTACTCCTTGCTGTGGAATCCAGCTTTGTATCCCATTCTTCCACAAGACTGCATGATCTTTTTGACTTATTGGATATCTCTGAGCTTCAATTTCCTAAACTATAAAATAATGATATAACAAGACTCACCTCCGAGGTGAATTTAATAGGAAGTTAATGAAGCCTAATTTCAGGGTCCTGCCAATGTGTCCATATGACAGTATATTTTCCTTTAATTTACAAATTTGCACAATTTTTTAAAGACACCTCCAAATTGAATAATTCCACACCCTGCTAAAATTGGATCCTTTTTTGGTCACCTCAGTGGTTCTACTGAGGATTGTGCTAAATAAAAACATACACAGCTTTAGGACTGAGCCCATGACATGGAAAACAATTAGTGCTCATTGCCCTTATTATCAAATATTATAGACAATTTTCTTGTGTTTACTTTTACAGCATCTAGATACATATAGATATTTCATATTTTTGTGGTAAGGATTAGGGCTATTTAAGAAAGAGTTTAATATCCTGAAAAAAGGCAAATTTAAGGCATATATGCTAGAGTTGGCGCTAGCATCAGCCTAAATCCTGAAGCAGTATTGATTTACACACAAATTAAATTGCTTTTCGAATCACTTTTAATGTGAGGTGTATGTGTAGCATATGCATATGTATAATGGTGTTTAAAATTCTTTCCGGAGGAAAAATCTTTTGCCTTTTGGAGTCTTATCATGAAATCATCTAATGAATTAGCTGAGCAAGTTTGGAAAGAGATAGTATGAAATACATTGATTATAATATTAGACTCATTGATACATGCTTAAGGAAGACGATTTTAAGATGTAATCAAGACCATGCTTGCATTTTGTGAAAAAAAAGTTAAGATATTTATTCAGAGAAAACTGTGATATCATGCAGAGAAAATTTGCCTGTAAGTAAGACCCCACACAGTTGTCAGCTGGCTATTGCAAAGAGAGAATGAAAACAAACCAAAATTACACAATCTTATCACATCTATGTGAACTCATCAGAACTGTCAAGGATTTACAAATGTATACAAAGACGGACATGCACATTTCTGAGACAGAGTTTTTCAATTTGAGACATATACTTGTTTTACATTTTAAGGTAAATCACAATGATATGAAACCTATTTACTATTCATAATACAAATGTCATCATAGTTTTTAACCACAAACTAAGAAATTACAGGCATGAACTGTTTCTGTAAGTTATGATTTATCACACAAAGAATCACAATAAACATTGACTTGTGATTAAGTTTCAATTTTTAAATTTTCTATAATTTTCTTCAAGTGAAAATTTGTGTGTGTGTCTGTGTGTGTCTGTGTGTGTTGGTTGTGAATAGAATGCACTCAGGTGCTCAACAGGAAAATATGATTTGTATTTCAAGTAATAAAAATTTGACTATTACCCCTCATTGAATCGAGTCAATTTGTTGAATCATTGAGTCAATATAGTAATTTATTTCATGCTTCAAGGAAAAATGGCAAATTTAAGGTAAATATGCCAGAGTTGGCTCCAGCAACAGCCTAAATCCTGAAGCAATATTGATTTACACGCAAATTAAATTGCTTTTGAATCACTTTTATGTGAAGTGTATGTGTAGCATATGCATGTGTATAATGTAGTTCAAAATTCTGTCCAGAGGAAAATGTCTTGCCTTTTGGAGTCTTATCATGAAGTCATCTAATGAATTATCTGAACAACAGTGAGAGTGGAGAAATTTCTTAGTTCTGCTCTGCCCGTCAGATAGAAAATTTCGTCAATTCTTTTGAAATCATAAGTTGAATGGCCACGATCACAGTGCCATTTCCTGTTTCATGCTGTGCCCGTTAAGTAAAACAGAATTGGTCACCATGTTCTTAGCATTGCTTTTCAGAGATGTCATCCGCACTGCTGAAGAGCTGAGTAGGTAGCTAGTAGACCTCTCTCGGTAGGACTTCCTCCCACAACAGAGCAGGCTGTTGAAATGCTTCCTAAAGCTTTCACTGAGCAGATAAAGAGCAAAGGGATTGAGGCAGGAATTGCAAAAACTCAGAACCCGGGCAACCAAGGTCATAATCATGTGACCCAGAGATGGGTCAATCTCTTTATAATTGAAAGATCGATACATGTAGAGGATGTGATTTGGAAACCAGCAGAAAACAAAACAGCCAACAAAGACCAGGACAATTTTTGCCAGGCGTTTCCGAGTTTCCATCTGTAAGCACAAGGAAATAGTCCCATTGGTTAAAATGAAAATGGAGTCAGCCTCACCCCAAACTTATCATGTAAAAAAAAAAACTTATCATAGCATGACAATACAGCCAAAACACATACATTGTTTATTTTCCTCATCAAAGTGATTAACAGTTTGGGTACATTCTATTTTGGTTACTACACTATTCTTATTTAAAATATTTAACAGCTTATATAAGACTTGGATGGCAAATTTTTACCTAATGGCTATATCTTTATGTTAAAACTATTATCTTAAAAGTTGTCTTATTTTTAAACATTTTTTTTCTTAAGGTTTCAATGTGTTATATTGTTAAGTGTGTGTATAATTTCTGTTTGTGTTAAATACACTAAGTTAATGAACTACAGAATATATGCAAATTTAGATATTTTTCAAAAATCAGGGTTTTTAAATCAGAAAAAAAATTGACCTATTGAAGCAGAGTTTAACTTTAACACTTACTCGACAGAAAAAGAAAAAAAGGAACTTGAGATTGAAACTCCTAACTCACATAAATCAAGAGCATCGGATATAACTGTGAATTCTGCATATATTACTGTCAGGTCACATTTACAAATAAAAATGCATTTTTATAAAGTTTATATACTGTGCTTACCATTTTACAAGATCTTTAGAAATGTGATAGACAAAATTCAAACACTGAGTATTAACATTTTTAATCTAAGAATAACTTTCTAACATATAAAGACCAAGATTCAGCTCATATTACCCAACTAGCCTAAATATTTGAATAAGGTAGCCCAAAAGTAAAAACAAATTTTATCAAAAGACTAATGTCATCATGATATTTTTGAGGCAAAAGTATTGGTCATCAATTAGAATATTCCAGAGAAGACTAGAAAGGTTTGGGATTGGCAGAGAGCTGACCTTGAAGAAAAGAATGTGATAATCCAGGTATATCTCAATAGCACAAGGTAGACAACCCAGGAATATTATGAAGATCAACTGTGAAATTTATGTTACCCAGCAGTGTATTCCCTAGCAGGTAAAGTAAGAGTGTAAGAATTCCATAGCAATCTATACCTGAAGACTAAGTGCACAGACCAACTGGTGGCTTTGAGGTGACTTCTTAGCAGATGTCAGGACCCCAGTTACCCAGCCAGGGCTAATAGAACTCAGTAGGAAAATTCACAAAACAAGGCAGAGCCAAAGCCATAGGAAGAAGGAAAAAAAGGTGTTGGAGGAGGTGGAGCTCATGAGAAGAACTCACCTTTTTTTTGTTTTTGGCCCTAATTTGTTTTTAGTCTTCTTATTTGTTGAAACAGGGTCTCACTGAGTTGTGAAGGGCCTTGCTAAGTAGCTGAGGCTGTTCACAAACCTTGGTCCGCTGGTCTCTGCCTCCCAGATGCTGGGATTACAAGTGAGCACCACCATGCCCAGTCAAAATCCAACTTTTAAAACCAAAAGCCAAAACTAGAATATCCAAATTGATATCCAAATTGGATTATAGCACTCTGAATAAAAGAACTGGTCATGAGAGTAAAAAGAGCAATCAGCCTATGATCTGGACATTTAGCTTCAGTGACACCAGATATGGAGATAATAAATATTAATTTACCTAATTATGCCTTTAGAGACTGGTTGACTTTTTAAAGTTTTTATAATGGATGTGGATCTTTTTTATTGATGGCCATTAATCAGTGGAGGGTTACCTTCCAGGTTTTGCTGTTGTTAAGGGGCCCAGACCTCCAGTATATATCATTCTACCTGTAATTTTAGTAATCTCAGATTCTATACATTTGCCTTCAAGTTTAAAAGATCCATAATCTCCCTGTACTTACAGAATCCTTCAGAGGAAGTTGTTTATTAGAATTACATAAATGTACAACTAGAAACTATCTCACAAGAACAGCATTTCTGTCTCTTTGTGGATTTGCACAATTAATTTTACCTGAAGTTACTACATGTCATTTTATGGAAGAAAAGTATATAAGGTACATTCTGTAATTTTTTAAATTAGTATATAATCTTTTAGGAAAAGTTGTACATTTGCAATTGACCAGTGTTTTCAGCATCAGCTCATATTCAGTCCTTTTCTGTTTTTACTGCTCTCAGAGCCTCACCTTCTGGCATTTCCCCCCAGACCCCCATCCAAGCCCCATCTCCAGATCCCAGGAAACATCCTATAGTCTTTTCTTATGCATCCTTCTTACATACTTTCTATCATCTTTAGTGGGCTAATAGAAGAAGAGACAATTACTATATACATTCATATTTAATATGTGAAAATTTCTGCTTTTTGATGTCTATCTTTGCAAAAAATATCTGCATGTAAAGAAAGACCTTCAAAGACATCAATTTGTAATGGTAGAATTCTAGGTCTTGTCTCAGGCCCAGATGGCAGATAAACTGTATCCAAGTAGACCCTTGCAGGGCCACATACTAGAGATCTCCCAACAGTCCTTCTTGTTAAGGTTAGTGCAGACCCAATTCTGTTCTCATCATTCATGAATGGAGAACCTATGAAATGCAACTCAAAGCAGCAGTCCCTTGTTCTGACAAGCACACTGCCAACGTACACGTAAGGAGCTCACCTGCTTTTTGGTATGTTCATTATACTCTCCAGGAAGATTATGTGCACTTTTAATTAAAGTCTTTGCAATGTGATAATAATAAATGCTAATAATAGCAAGCGGTATGAGGAAATAAACTAAAAAAATGAGCACTGAGTGAATCTTTGGGTGTAATTCATCTGTTTGAGGGTAAGGAATACACGCTGTGAAGCTGATATTATCCAAGCTACCAATGCGTGCCACTTCCGAAAACACAGCTTCAGGAACTGCCAACAGCATGGAGACCACCCAGATGCCCACGGCCTTCATGCAGGTCCACAGCACAGCCCCTGAGGTCTGTACGTCCATGGGGTTTACGATGGCTCTGTACCTGGAAAAACAACACATCTCAAGTTAGTCTCTCAGAAAACAAAAATAAAGAAATCCACCTTGGTAAGTAAAGAACCAACACTTCCTTATTTCCTGGCTGTTTGGTAGCCTATGGAAAACCTAAGACCTCTGGTATCTCTCTATCTCCAAGTCATTCGACTGCTTATGAGGACATAAAAAAAGGAATATAAAGTATTTTAAGTTGTCATTTCCCAAAGCATGGTCATTTGCTTAATTTTTTCATAATTGTTTTTCTAAATCTACACTTACTACATGTATCATGTTTCATTAAACATCATTTCTTGAATTTGCTTATTTAAATACTTTTACCTGCAAAGACTTTATTATTATTGGAGTTGCTAGAAGTAGGCAATATTCATAAAATACTAAGTTTCCTCAAGGTGGTATGATTAAATTCTACATTGATATTCTTCTATAGCTTTTGGGCCAGAGACCTCCTACTTAGTTTCTAAAACTATTAATAAATCTTAGATACTAATCCAGATTTTAATTTTCTCCATAATTACATCACTTGAAAACAGAGCAGTATGCTGCCTTTGCAGGTCAAATTTATTTCATGTCAAGATCCACAAAAGTTAAGTAACACACACCTATAACCTCAGTACTTGGGAGAATGAGACAGGAAAATCACAGCCTCAGCAAATTAGAAGACTCTCAGCAACCTAGCAAGACCTGTTTTAAAATAGAGAATAAAATAGAGCTGAGAGTATAGCTCAGAGGTAGAATGAGCCTGGGTTCAACTCACAGTACCACACACACAAAATATGAACCCATAAAAGCCCTTCTCCTCCCACCTTCTATGTGTGTGGTAATATTACTAGTGATAACTAGTGGTCAACCATTCACCATTCACACTCGAGGACACAGTGATTTGACTCAAAACTTTCTACCACAAGTTCAGTCACACACATTAAGTAAAATAATGACAATTCAATTCAAACCAAAATTGGTTGTAAGCCACAAAATACTTGAATATTCATATTCAAAGGCACTTGAGCTTACAATATACCTAGCAGAAAAACGATGTGGTAAAGAGTGGTTTGGGTCAGAAAAAAAAAAAAAGACTGAATCTAAATCTAAACCTGAATTATCATCTCATCTCTGTTATCCTTTGGAAAAAAATCACTTAGGTCCTCTGGTTTTTTTTTTGTTTGTTTGTTTGTTTGTTTGGTTGGTTGGGTTTTTTTGCATTTTTTTTCATTTGTAAGGTGGGAATAATGCAATTACAAGTACTTGGGAGGCTGAGACAGGAGGATCACAGGCCAGCCTCAGCTATTTAGTGAGGGTCCTCTGAAATTTAGTGAGACTCTGTTTCAAAATAATGAATAAGAAATACGGCTGTGGGTGTAGCTTGGAGGTAAAATGCTCCTGGGTTCCATCCCCAATACAAAAATAATTTGTAGTTAGAGAAATAAGGATTTTTAAACCACCAATTATGAGACCTGACTAATAGTAGATCCTATGTCAAGACCCTGTGCTCTCTCCTTGTTTACCATTTAATTTATCTGGTGGTCTAAAAGTCATGAGTATTTCAAGTCATATAACAACTAGTGAGGTCTCCTTCTGAGACTCTTCTAAAGGGCTTCCTTTTCCCCACCAGAGATAATAAACAGCTCACAGCCTAGGCTCCTCCCCAGGCAGCCTCTCTCCCAGACAGTTCATGTGTCATCTAGACCCTACATAAGTAAGGGTAGTTCCGTTTTAATCGAAAGGGATTTTTCTTGTGAAACAGGTACTACAAAGATAATAAGGAAAAGCAACAGCAAAAATCCTCCATGCTGAATTAAATAAAGTACACTCACAGTGCGCTTCAACTCATTTCCCACGTGGTAGATCTCGGTAGACAAGGTTCCCTTCCCCTATTCTGGTTAATTAGATATTTTTCATGAAGCAAAAGAAGACTTCAAACTAATAACTATAATAATATATTTTATCTGATTTTCTTAAATCAGATTAATAGATTAATACATTAATTTTTTTTCTTGAGGGTCTGCGGATGGAACCCAGGGGCATTTGACCTCCGAGCTACACTCCTCTGCCCTATTTTTTATTCTTTCTTTTGAAACAGGGTCTCACTAAGTTGAGGAGGGCCTCACTAAATAGCTGAGGCTGGTTGCGAACCGAGATCCTCCGGTCTCAGCCTCTCAAATGCTGGGATAACAAGCATGCACCACCACGCCTGGCCTAAAAGGTTTTTTTTTTTGTTTTTTTTTTTTTTTTTTTTATCAGAGAGCATGTAGAGCCCTGTAAATAAAAAATAGAAACCTGTTTCATCTCATATCCTGCACATGAAATAAAACAAACTTCATTATCATTATCTCCATATTTCTATGAAATGTACTTCTACCCCTATTTCTTGGAGTAAATAGAAATATTATCTCTTGACATTCTGTTACCGTAGTTTAACATTTTTCTCTTTTGTGTTACCTCTATTCCCCCATCCCCAATATAGTTGATACTTATCATGACTATAGCGTTCTTTACTTCACAGTTAAGTAGTATATTACGATGACGTATGATGATGTGTTCTTTCTTATAAACATTTCTGATTTTCCTAAAGCCAATACTTGTTTGCTTTTTCATCTTAATTTTCTATGTTCCAAATTTTATTTTTTCCCTGAACTGTCCCTTTACCACTTTCTTGAACAATTGGAATCCCAGTTCTTGAACGTCAATGCTTCTGCCTTCTTAGTTTCCCGTTGATGAAGCACATCTCTACCTTCATCTTCGTTTTGGTGTCTAAGATTTTCTATTAGTTTTAGCTTTCACCTATTTTTCTAAAGTTTTTATTTCTACGATAATGTTTGTGTTTTATAGAAATTATTTCTTGTTTTCCAATCATTCACTTTTATAATATCCTATTCATATGTTACATGTTTATTCTTGGCCTACTATTTATGAAAATAAATCAGAAAAAAATTAGATTTAAAATTTTCATCATAGTTCCAGGTTTTATTTGTCTGGTCTCTTAAGCTGGGCTCTCTCCCCAAAAGGTAGATAACTACTGACTGATAATCCATATTTAAGAGCAAATTACCAAACAATGATTATAATTTTTTTTGTATGTGGAATAAAGTGAAGAAAGGGAAGACAGGAGATCATTATGAATAGCTTAAGCCTTTTTTAAGATTATCAAAAAACATAAAGGGTAGAACAGTTCTGCAAAGTGGGACGTCCACAATCAAGGAAGAAATTGGCAGATTCATTGTCCAGTGACAGCTGGCTTTCTGGTACATAGATGGTGCCTTCTTTCTGTTTCTTCACATGTGAAGAGGGCAAGGAACTTTCTGGGGCTGCCTTCATTAGGGTACTAATATGAGGGACAGGATGCCCTCTCGTGTCTTAATCGCCTCCCAATCTACCCACACCTAATATTGTCACCTTGGAGGTTAGAATTTCAACTTATGAATTTGAGAGGAAAACAAATATTCAGACTATAACAGGCACTGTAACCATAAAGGATTTGGGGAAACAAGAATTAAAATGTTAAGTCTTTCGCTCTGATAAAATTGGTGGCAACAGATACAGAATTCTTGGATTAGGAGAGGCAAGGAGCCTATCAAGAGAGAAGGGTAGAGAAGATCTGACAAGGAGGATTTTAAGCCACTTTCCAGGAGAAAGGATGCCTAGACCCCAGGTCATCTCTACAAGATAAACATTTGAACAAAAAGGTAGTAGTGCAACTTCTACAAAAATAGAAATATATCTGAAATAACAGACTACAAAAGTGTCATTATTATCCCTGATATATAGTTTGTGATTGTCAGAGAATATGTTATACAACCACCAATGTTGTTTGTGCACTTTGGGAAGGATATAAAGAATAAAGCCATCTAGTGCTTATTAAGATGGGCATATTTTATTATGCTTCCTTAAAGCCTTTGTATAAAATGTGAGAAAATTTCTCTCAATATTAAACTGTTTTACTGAACTGTAGCACAATGGTTGTATGTGAAAAGTTACACTGTTCCTTAAAAACAGTCTCAGAATAATATTCCTATTTAAAAACTGAATATATCAGAAAATAATCAATAAAAAGATAGATGGAGAGGAGCATAACCTCTATCTATGTGTTAAGTATTGATAGATAAGTTTCTTCAATTCCTATTTCAAATCTTGCTTATCTGTGTACAGTCTAATTTTACTATGTGAGAATAATTAAATTTAATTATAATACAAAGTGAAATAGAAAATTAGATGATTTTTAGCTATTACAAATCACCACATCACAAAAATCTCTGTCTTCATATTTCCACAAGCAGTTTTAGTTACACTGTCCATAATTTTGCCCTCCTTATCAAACTTTATCAGAGAAAAAGCCTTCCCCAAAAAAAGAGACAAAGTGCAAACTGTATGAAATAGAAGGAGAGGTCTGCCCACTGCCATCTCTCTAGTACATAGAATAATTCCTGGCCCACAGTGGGTTCTCAATAAAGGGAAAACATGGCCTGCATAACTAACAAGGAGACTACCCATCGAGATTAACTTTGGGAGAGGGGTAGGGATTCGATCGTTAGGTGTTGAGTTGAAGTGGAGACAGGCCAGTGAGGCTCAGGATGCATCACTATTCATAATCACCTAGACAACAGGAAGAAGAAGAATGATATTAGGCTTCTCCTCCGATTTAATGATGCAGTCTCTAACATGCGAAGTGCGAGATTTTGCATTGACTAAGGTTTTTACATGTTTCTGAAGGCAGGTTTGGAGACAGTTTTCCAAGAGGGCTGAGTGCAGCAGTGGGCATCTTTGCCACTTGTTCAGCAGCAGCGTGGAGTATTTGTAACCCAGCAGGAGCTCAGTATTTGAAGGATCAGATGCCTGCCGTTGTGACAGGGCACATCATGTTAAAGTTGTTACTCTTATTCGGCAAATTAGGGAAATACTGCCTTTATGAGCATGTGGTTTGTGCTGTCTTATCATCTTTCTCCAGGTAAAAGATTTAGATATGATACTTGCAAAACTAGAACCTAGGTGTCATAGCTCTAGATGAAACCATTCCCTCCTTTCAAGTCAAGGTAGATGAATAATCTCTGGAAACTATAAAGCACTATCTGAAGTATGACAATATTATAAATATTAAGAATTATGCAACATCTCTCCAAGTCAAAACATTATGCTCCCCCCAAAAAGTGACATAGGCTAGATGTGATCGAGACCAATGAGTGAAGGATGTTTAATGTATTGAATCAAATATAACAAACTTTACTTAATAATAAAGCAACACATTAAGTGTAAAAATTACAACTCATCCTGTTTCTATGGTTATATCAAAACAACAACAGAGCACTTGTTATGAAAAGCAAATTTTTCTTTTGAACTGGCAACTAGAAAGCTCCCAGAAAAAGTATTGTTCACATTTTGTGAAAGTATGGGTGATCTTCTATTTTCAGCTTTTATTTCTGCTACCTCTGTTTTTCTCCCTTTTTTAAAATTTTTTGTTAGATACTGTTTGTATCTTTATTTTTAACTTGCCTTAAGTTCCTTTGAACTGAGTCGAAAATAGGCAAAGATAACCTGTGTTCTAAGTAGATGACAAGCCACCTCTCTCTATCATTATGATTAAAGTGTCCAGGTCTTCACCAAGTACATGAAACACATATGAAACAAACAGAGTCATACACATATGAAGCTACCACTTTTTTTCTGATTTGGCCTGGGCAAATGTACCTGTTTGTCTCCATGACAATAGAATGAGAAAACTGGTGTGAAATAAAATTAAGCCCTGGGTCTTGCTACTGTCATGTTTTAGAAATGAAAGTGTAATAATGGTAATTTCAACTATTGTAACAGCTAATTACTAGGTTTTATTCTGATAATTAAGTAGATTTTTTAAATGTTCTAATTAAAATGGGTCCCATCAATCTGGGCAGCTAAACTAAAAAAGTTACATTTTAGTTTTTGAATTCAAAGAAAACTTAAAAAAGATAACAAAAATGGTGTCATATAAACAAAATAAGGGGCATAATTTACACAAAGGTCTCCCAGTTTTCCAGAATGTGACTTTAGAGAGTATATTAAACAAAAGTAAGTGAATAGTTTCCAGTCTTAGAAAAGTATAACTTTCCACTGAATATTGTCCGTCCTTCAATAAAGATGAACTATTTGATGCCAACCAAATAGTTGGTTGTTAGAGCAAACACTGGGATATTCAGATTCAGACTCATTTTTTATTAATAACTTAGTGTGTAAATTAAAGGGGAGAGTGAACACCACTTTAATTAACCATGTCAAGTTGTTCATTTAAGTAGCTGAACTCAGCCTCCCATTCCCAGGGTATTAGACCACAATTCCATGTGATAATGCCTAAGAAACACTTTCTCCCTCCTCTTCCTCAGACATCTCCTCCTGCTAAAGTGCCCAAAGGCATGGTCTGGACAGACAGGAATAGAGTGGCCAGACCTGGAGCGGGACCTGACTCCCTCCAGCACTTCCAGGAGGACTTCCCTGAGTTTCACTATCCAAATAGGGAAAAGTCAGTGCTGAACCAGTTGATCTGCCAAGAAAAACAACGATATCTCACACCCATACAAATGTGTGAAAAGCAGATTTTTATATCAAAGATAACTACTTTTTATAGCATTCTTTTTAAGATACAAAAAATGTAGGTTCTTCTGTGAAAAAACTAATATCACTTGACTTCAGATCTCAAATAAGAATGTGACATCTGCCTGAAGAACATTTATTATGCAAATTGTTTTCACTTAAGCAAATAGCATTTAGTTATTATATGTGAATTGTGCTTCCTCTTATCTGAAAAAAAACTTATTAAACATCACCCTAATATTAGACATGCTTCCTTATCACAGCACTATTTTACTGAATGAGTAAAATACACTTTGAAGGTTTTAGGTACACACGAAATGATCTCACCGAATAGTGCCACGTTTGCACGTTCATTCCATAGCTGTTCTATGAAACAGATGTTAAAGATTTCTCCAACTGTACATGGGAATGCAGAGACAAAGATTAACTATATTTTTAATTGGGCGCATTGCAATTTATATCATATTGGGATGCAGAGTATTAGAAAGAATACATGCAAAAAGTCTTGTTGTCCCCCATAAACCCGCAAGTCTTGGAGACTGGAACTGGCAGTTTTGTATACGTATTTCTATTATCGCATTCTTTTGCTATTTTAAAGCCAATGCAATTTTACTTCCTTATAAAGAACTTTTTGTGTATTTATTTTTTCAAGTTTCCCAATTCCATCGCCGTTAAGCTCCATTTACTCGGCTTCCCACAGGCTCTGGCCCTTTCCCAGGAGGGTGCACCCTTTCTCTCTCCCCACGGGACACTTCCCCAAGGCCTCCTACAGTCTTACCTGTCTGCGCTGAGGGCGGTCAGGGTGAACACAGAGACCCCCACTGAAGTGAGCTGGATGGCGGGGATCAGTTTGCAGCCCACCTTGCCGAACACCCACTCGTCGAAGAAGTAGCGCGAGGCGTCCACGGGGACGCAGGTCAGCAGCAGCAGCAGGTCCCCCGCCGCCAGGTTAGAGATGAAGATGTTGGGTACGCTCCTCATGGCGCTGTTGGTGACGAAGATCTTCACCAGCATGATGTTGCCCAGCAAGCCCACCGTGATGAGGAACAGGTAGAGGGACGGGATCACACAGCGGATCACCAGCTCCGCGGTGACCCCGTGAGAGCCCGGGAGGAAATCCTCTTCCGACACCGCGGGAGCAGCGAACCCGCTCTGATTCGCCCCGGGGCTCCGCGAGAGGTTGAAAAGAGACGTAGGAGGCATGGTCTTCTTTCTGGGAGAGTCCGCGGGAGTTTTCAAGCGCGCAGGTATCCTGCAAAGTGCAAGGCGCGGGACTTGAGGCTAATCGATTTCCCCCGTGCCTCGCCGCCGGGACAAGTTTGCTGCTGGCGGGGAACCTGTCTACACCGCCGCTGGGGAGAAGTGTGTCCGCAGGCTCCCGGGCTCGGGCGCCGCACTCTGGGAGGGGTTACACTGCCTGCTGTTAGGTCTCAATTAAAAATATGTATTTTTTAAAAAGCCAAGCAGTTCCGTCTGTGTGTCCGTCTCCGATGGTAGGCACTTACTTCTAGTAAGCGGAGAAGATCCCCTTGGAGAACACAGATCCGCCCCTCTGGGATTAGCAGAAGTACCTGCTGGACTGTGGGACCCGGGAGCGAAGGTCAACCTGGCTCTGTCCAGCCAGCCGCGGCCGAAACCCCGGGAACCAGCCTGGGACGGCTGGTTCTCAGGCTTAGCTGCGGTCTCTGCAGGTCCCCGGGTATTTTGTGGAGTGGAAGGGGAGCTGAGACCTCTCTCCTAAGCCTTCCCGAAAGGCGTCCATCCTTACCCGCCCCCAGCGGGAGGAGCCCCAGGCAAGAAGTTTGTGGATCTCTGAGGATTTGGGAACTGAGCTGTTAAGAGTCCCAGGTGCTGAAATAATGAATTTAGGAAGCCAACCAGTGACAGGGCGTGGAGAAAACAAATGAAATCCTCCCTCCGCTCTTCTATCACCCCCTTTCCTTACTCACATATAGAAACTGTATCCTACAATTGATATATTGTTTTGAAACATTTTGTTGAAATTAAATATGCATAAAGTACACTGTGGTGTGTGTGTGTGTGTGTGTGTGTGCAAAGAATCAAACCCAGGGCCTTGTGCATACTAGGCAAGCACTCTATTGCTGAGCTATACCTGCCACCTAACACATTTCTTAAATGTATTGCTCATTCCACTTATAAAAAAAAACCCTATATATACATATGTATATTTAAAATTATTAATACCAATCTCATGTACTATGAGGGGGAGAGAGTGGGGTGTGGAAAATGAAATAAATCAAGTGCTATGGGCATGTATGTTTCTATCACTCTGAGCCTCATATTATGATGTATAATTTTCAATGAACCAATAAAATATATTAAATAAAATAACAAATAAAATCTCTACCATCTTCTTGAAAAAATGTATTGGGCAATATTTTTTTTTCAGGGCTGGGGCTGGAACCCAGGGGCATTTGACCTCCAAGCTACACCCCCTGCCCTATTTTTTTTTAATTCTTTATTTGGAAACAGGGTCTCACTGAGTTGCAGAGGGCCTCACTAAGTAGCTGAGGCTGTCTGTGAACCGCGATCCTCAGGTCTCAGCCTGAGGATTACAAGCGTGCGCCCCCACGCCCGTGTATTGTTCAATCTTATCACCCTTCAGAAGGAGCAATCTAACACCAGCCCCCAGAGTAACTGCTGTACTTCCTGTTTCCATATTAAATTACTTTAACTGTACTTGAATATCATATCAACAAAAACACTCAACATTATATCCACTCAAAATTATATCTATGAGACCAGACCATGCTTCATGTATAGCTTTCTTCATTGCTGTATAGCAGTTCCATCCTGTAAAAATACCACTGTTTATATATTCTAATATTGATTGGCATTTGGGTATCCCACAATTTTTCAGTTTAAGTACTGTTTCTATGAGCATTCATGTGCATGCCTTCTGGCACACATTTGAATAAATCCCAGGTATTAAACTGCTAGTCACAGTGCTAGTGCCCGGCTGGAAATGCCAAACTTATTTCAACTGCCAGTTTCCAAAATGAACTACTTTATTTATTTTGCCTTTTGAAATTCATTTGACAGTATCTATTAAGGCTGAACATATGTATGCCTGTGACTGAGTAATGCCTGTTTTCCTAGGTAGATATTCAATAGAACTCCAATACAATATTTTTTAGACAGATTCTCATAAGTTGCCCAGGCTGACTCCTTGCTCAAATGATCCTCCTTGCCTTAGCTTCCTGAGTAGCTGGAATTACATTATTTTGAGTAAGATGCCCCCAAGAGTAAAATAATATCCGAAATCACCAACATCTGAGTTTAAAATAAACTTTTCAGACATGGTGACTCAGTTCTGGAGTTAGCTAAATAATGTTTTTCATTAGGAAAAAAATTTGACTGGATTTTGCTTATTAAATGAAAAAAATTATACAATAAAAAGAAAATTAGTCAATTACCATCTACAAGGAATGATCTAGCCATAATCTAATAAAATGTATTCATGTGCAAAGCCATTTTTAAATCCAGCAACTTCTCCAGACATTGCCCATTAAAACAGTATTTCATTATTATAGTTGAATTAGACAAAATAAACATTTGTCTTATAATTTTTGTGTATTTTAATTCATTTGCAAATACCTATTATGCTCTTTTCTTTTATTTCATGACTTAAAACAATCAATTATAAAGTTAAGATTGGCTAAACCTGTCATGGTGATATATAGCTGTAATCCCCGCACTTGAGAGGCTGAGTCAGGAGGATCTCAGAGTCTAAACCAACCTCAGAAACTTAGTGAGACCCTGTTTTCCATTTCAAAATAAAAATGCCTGGGGGTGTAGCTCAGAGGTAGAGTGTCCCTAAGTACAATCTTCAAAAGTTAAGATTGGGTAAAAAGAACTTTTTATGTACATTTATTTGATTATATGAATACCCTATATGTCTTAACTATAGCAAGATGCTTAATATTACTTATAAGTTGGAAAATGTCACTAGAATTTTTATTTTCAAGATTAAGTTTTCTCTTAATGCTAAATCTAATTATTCAAAGTAAATGTCTCAAGCAGTCTTCTAAATTATAAAAGATTTCAAACTTCCAATCTGAAATGGTTCGATTTTCCATTTTAATGTATTTTATAGGAGTATATATTAAAATCTAAACTACTGTATAACTTTCTATATTCTCCTTTGATTGTGTCTATATGCTCTTAACCATCTAGGTGAGATCATGTTTAGTCTAAACTCTATATTAACAAGTATCCAATTAGCTGTCATTGCAGAAATAAGCAATCTATATTAAATTTTTTTCCATTTTGAGCAAATTCATAGATATTTACTCAGAGGTTATGATTCAAGGCAGTGGAGTACAGTGAATACTTTGATAATAGCGATCTTATTTCTACTTCATGAAATATGTTATGAAGTTATAAATTTGTAATTATTATTTAGATGCATCAAAAATTACATCTAAAACATGAATATTGTCTCATTTTTCAATACACAGAAACAATTCATCCATTTTATTTTATTTTATCTTTTATAGTGTGTCATATGCCATTTTAGGTTCCTATCTTATTTAATGCTGATAAATATTCTTTTAGGTAGCTATTTAAGTATGAATTTTATACATGACACTCACAGAGACATGATAATTTTCTTTAATTTCAAAATACCTCAGTAATATACATATATATATTATATATATATATATATATATATATATATATATATATATATATATATTGTGTGTGTGTGTGTGGCAGTACTGGGAGTGGAACCCAAAGCCTTTCTACCTCTGGGGTATACTCCCAGACCTATTTTTTTATATTTTATTTGGAAACAGGGTCTCACTAAGTTGTTGAGAGCCTCACTAAGTAGCTGAGGCTGGCTTTGAACCTGTGCTATCCTCCTGTCTCAGCCTCCCAAGTGCAGGGATCACAAGCTTGCGTCACCACACCCAGTAGTAAAATTATATTTTGAAGCTTACTTTATTTTAGTCCAATTGAGTCTGTTGTATCTTATTGCTCCTAAGAAAAAAAATGCATGATAAATATGATTTTTATATAATTTAAGGATAAACTCTTAACCCTGAAGTAACCATTATTTAAAAATAGTTGTTACTCTTTTTATAATAAAATACAAAAGCTGTGCAGAACTATATTCGTGCTATTTTAAATGTGTTGATATGAGTGCAGCTATTGTAAAAGTGAATGGGAACAATTTGAAATTTAAACTGATTCTCACCTGCCCTGGTGAGTCTCCTTTAAGGTATTATAAAGGGGAAGTCAAGTATTATAAAGATATTCTGGCCGGGTGTGGTGGTGCACACTTGTAATCCCAGCATTCGGGAGGCTGAGACAGGAAGATCATGGTTCATGGCCAGCCTCAGCTACTTAAGCCCTTGGCAACTCAATGAGATCCTGTTTCAAAATAAAGAGTAAAAAGAGGGCTGGGGATGTAGCTTGGAGGTAGAACTGCCCCTTAGTTCCATATCCAGTACCACAAAAATAAAGGAAGGAAGGAAGGAAGGAAGGAAGGAAGGAAGGAAGGAAGGAAGGAAGGAAGGAAGGAAGGAAGGAAGGGAAGATATTCTGTAGTTTACTTTTAAGATCATGAATAAGACGTGGATAGCTCCTATTTTTATTGTCATTTAACACCATAGAGGGTACTCCAACCAGTGCTGTAACAACAGAAAAGTATATTAGAAGACTAAAGTTTAAAAGAAAGGTGGTACTAATACAAACAATAATATAAAAACCATGATGGAGTTGGCACAATAAAAGAAAATCGATAAAAGAAAGATATAAAGTTCACAGACAGTTGCATATTTTATAAGAAAACATAATATTAAAAACTGTGTTGCAACAACACAGAAGAAATATGTATTACTAAGCAGGAAATGCTGGGAAAACCAATTCACATTACAAAAAATAAAATTGTATTTGTGTAAAATTACATACAGTGTTAGAATCACAGTACATTAAAGGTCACAGTGTAAAAGCACTCTGGGAAAGATAATTTGAAACTAAAGTGATAAATAGTGATTTTTACTTTAAATCACAATGAAATAAAACATTAAACAAATAAAAAACAAAATATATGAAACAATGCTTTTAGGACTTTGAACGGCAGGCAGCACAACACAGTGATCCCTGACATGGGATAAATAAATGTGAGCTCTGCAATTGTTCCAACACTTACCTGCCTAGAGAAAGCTATTCCAGGCTATGGATAAGAATAGGAACCCTAGACTGAGTTTGCAAGTCCTTCTAACTTCCAGAGATAGAGTTAGGATTTCAGAGAGGCAAGATACCTAGAATTTGCCTGGAAGAGTATTAGAAACACGAGAACTGAGCTGGGCATGGTGGCTCATGCTTGTAATTCCAGTACTTGAAAGGCAGGGACAGGAGGATCATAGGTTCGAGGCCAGCCTCAGCTACTTAGTGAGGCCCTCTGCCACTTAGTGAAACCCTGTTTCAAAATAAAGAATAAAATATAGGGCTGAGGATGTAACTCAAAGGTAGAATGCCCCCGGGTCCAATCTCTAGTTCCTCAAAAAAAAAAAAAAAAAAAAAAAAAGGAAAACTGCTCATAGAGAGAACTCTAGAGATTTACAACTGGTTCTATATTGAGTTTTCAGCTAAATAAGTTAATCATAAATGCATGTGAAAGAATTAACCTAGTCACATGAAAAGTCCATTCTCCCAAAAAGGACAGGAAAGCAGGTTATATAAGCAAATCAGTGCTTTTAACAAGTGATATTTCTACCAGCCAGAGTGTGTACACCCTTTAATACACAGGTCATTAGGTAGATTACACAAAAAAGTATTGTGTCCATAGTTGGAAAAAATTAGTGACAAACTAGAGGCTTCTCTAATTTTGCCTTCCAACAGAAAATTACAATACTAAGGACAAAAATCAGCTAATCAAATTAAAAATAATAAAAGAATGATATAAGTAGAAGAGGGCATGAAAAATGCTAGTAGAACTCTATTCAAGGTATTTAAGAAAAAAGAAAAGAACATTACATTTTTTTTTTTTGTACTGGGGATAGAACCCAGGAGAGTTCTACCTCTGAGTCACAATCTTAGCTCTATTTTTTATTTTTAATTTTGAAACAGGGTCTTAATTAAGTTACTGAAAGTCTCACTACATTATTGTTACATTGTCAAGACTATTCTCAAATCTGCAATCCTCCTGTCTTATACTCCCAAGTACTGAAATTACAAGGGTGCACCATAACACCTGGCTAACCACTAGATTTTAAGAAGTAATATATAACATACAAAAAGCCATGCTAAACTTTTTTTTAATGCATGGAACTGGAGATTGAACCCAAGGACACTATATTTCCAAGCCCTAGACCTTTATGAATTTTTTCTTTTGAAATAGGGTCTCACAAGATTGCTAAGAGTCTATGTTGATAAAGCCGTCCTTGAACCTATGATCCTCCTGTCTCAAACTCTAAAGAACTGGAATTACAGGTGTGTGACACCATATCTGACTCCATTCTTGGAATTTCTACAAAGGAAAAATAAATAAGTGTCTGTGATTAAAAAATAATCCTCATAGAATTGATGGAAGATAAAATATTGCAGAAAAAACAAATCAGTAAATTTCAGTGCAGTAATAGAAATGATTCAAAGTTAAATATAGAGAAGAAATTCTAAAATTTTTAAAGTATCAGTGTACTATGGGAAATTTTAAGTAGCCGAGTATAGCTATAATTGGGTTCCTGAAAGACAAGAGAAAAAGAAACAGAAGAAAGTAATATTTGAAGAGATAACAGCCCCCAATTTTCCATATCTACTAAAAGCTAAAAACTCTCATATCCAGAAATCTCAACAAGTCCAAGGTAGAAGAAACACAGAAATAATTTTACCAAATGTGACACTAGAAGCTTTCTCATTAAGATCAGAAACAAGGAAGGATATCTTGCACTGATTCTTTTCAACATTGTACTAGGAGTCCTAGAAAATGCAACAATACAGTAAAAGAAAATAAATTAAACTGGTTGGAAAAGAAAAAAACGTCTTTATTTGCAGATGACATTATTTCTTACTTAAAAACTCTAAAAAGTAATCAACAATAGAAAAAGGTGATCACTTTTAGAAGTTGATTTTGATGATATTTATTCTGCCTGTCCATGAACATAGAAGATATTTCCATCTTCTTTTTTTAATTTTTATGTGAATCATATTGGAAAAGGCAAACTTTCACACAGTTCTTGGTACCCTCCCCACCCCACTTCCCCTTCCCCCTCCCAACAATGAGTGTCCAGGTTGACCATACTACATTCACACTTAAGCACATATTCAAATGTAGCTCCTCCATTAATCAAGATCAGCCTTCTTTCTCTTCTACCCTTCCTTTCTAGCTATGCTGAGGTTTCCCCTCCATTATCTGGAGTCCCTCTTATATCCCTAATACACACTAGTTTGGGCATATTAGAGAAAATATATGTCCCTTCTCTTTCTATGCTTGGCTGATTTCACACTAACATAATGTTCTCCGGGTCTTTCCATTTTCTTGCGATGATGTGATTTTGTTCTTCCTTATTGCTGCTGAGTACAATTCCATTGTGTGTATTTTCCATAATTTTGAAATCCATTAATCTGTTGATGGAAAACTAGGTTGGTTCCATATTTTGGCTATTATGAATTGTGCTGCTATGAACATGGGTATGCATATGTTACTGTTAATTCTCTGTTTTCAACCCCTTTGAAAAGATACCCAGGAGTGGTATAGCCAGATCATGTGGTGGATCCATCCCCACCATATGAATCTCCAAACTAATCTCCATAATGGCTGAACTAGTTTGCATCCCACCAATAGTGTAAAAGAATTCCTTTTTCCAAATATCCTCATCAACATTTATTGTTATTTGACTTCTTTATGCTTGCCACCCTGATTGGGGTTAGATGGCACAGGTAGTAACTTTCTCAACAAGACCTCCAAAGCATAGGAAATTAAAGCAAGAATTAACACATGGGATGGCATCAAACTAAAAAGTTCTTCTTATCAAAGGAAACCATCAAGAACTTAAAGAGAAAGCCTACAGAATGGGAGAAGATCTTTACCAGCCACCATTCTGATAGAGGGCTAATATCCAGAATATACCAAGAATTCAAAAGACTCTACACTAGCAAAACAGATAACCCAATCAAGAAATGAGCAACTAAATTGAATACACACTTTACAAAAGAAGATATACAAATGGCCAATAGATATATGAAAAGATGTTCAACATCATTAGCCATTAGGGAGATACAAATCAAAACTATGCTGAGATTCCATCTAACCCCAACCAAAGTAAAAAGCATAAAGAAGTCAGATCTTTCCATCTTCTAAGATCTTTTTCAATTCTTATTTTCAATATTTTATAATTTTCTTCTTAGAGGTCTTTACCTCCTTGGTTAAATTTATTCCTAAGTATTTATTTTTTGTGGGACATGCTGAGTGAAAGTGTTTTCTGGATATCTTTTTCAGTGGATTTGTGGTTGGTGTACAGAAAAGCTTCTGATTTTTTTAAGATTGATTTTGTATCCAGACACTTTGCTGCATTTGCTGATCAGTTCTATGTATCTTTTAGTTGAATTTTTTGGGTCTTCTAAGTACAGTATCTTGTCATCTCCAAATAGTCAAAGTTTACATTCTTCTTTTCCTATTAGTATTCCTTTGATTTCCCTTTCTTGCCTTATTACTCTGGCTAGAGTTTCAAGTACTATATTGAAAAGAAGTGATGATAATGGACATACTTGTCTTGTTCCTGTTTTTAGGAGAAATATCCAAGTTTTTCCCTATTTAATCTGATGTTGGCTGTAGGCCTATTATAGATTGCCTTTATGATGTTGAAATATGTTCCTTCTATTCTAATTCTTTGCAGTACTTTTATCATAAATGGATGTTGGATTTTGTCAAATGCTTTTTCAGCATCTACTGAAATGATTATGTGATTTTGTCTTTGGTTCTGTTCATATGATGAATTTCATGGATTGATTTTCATATGTTGAATGAGCCTTGCATCCCTGGGATAAACCCTACCTGGTCATGGTGTATGATTTTTTTATGTGGTTTTGACTGCGTATTGCTAGTATTTTGTATAGCAGTTTTGCATCCAAGTTCATCAAAGATATAGGCCTGTAGTTTTCCTTCCTTGAGCTGTCTTTATTTGGTTTGGGGATTAATGTGATATTGGCTTCATAGAATGTATTTGGGAGAATCTTTTTTTTTTTTTTTTTTTTTTTTGGTGCTACTTAGGGTGGAACCCAGGGGCTTTCGACCTCCAGGACATACTCCCAGATCTATTTTAAATTTTATTTGGAAACAGGGTCTCACTAAATTGCTGAGAGCCTCACTAAGTAGCTGAGACTGGCTTCAAAACTGTGCAATCCTCCTGTCTCAGGCTCCCAAGCGTGAGGATTACAAGCGTGCGCTACCTTGTCGAGAGAGCCCCATTTTTTTTTTATATTTCACAAAATAGAATGAGTATCTTAACTCTTCTATAAAAGTTTTGTAAAATTCACTTGGGAAACCTTCTGGTCTTGGGGTTTTCTTGATGGTAAGCGCTTTATTGCTGTTTCCATCTCTTTGGTTGCTATTGGTAGGTTTAAATTTTTTATATCTTTTTGACTCAGTTGATAATGGATGACGTCATTCATGTATAAATCATGGCATATGCAAAACACTCTGTCATTCTCTGAATTTTACTTTGCCAAAACAGTATCATGTATCTTAGTCCATTTGGTATGCTATAACAAAATGATATAGACTGGATAATTTATAAACAATAGGAATTTATTTCTCACAGTTCTGGAAACTAGAAAGTATAAGATCAAGGTGCTGGCAAATTTGGTACCTAGTGAATGCTCATTCCTCATAGACTTTGAGTTGTCTCTGCATCCTAACATCAAGCTCCCTGGGGTCTCTTTTATAATGGAAATAATCCCTCTGCCCTCACCACCTTATTATCCTACTTTTTCATGTTATCACATTGGGAATTAGGATTTGGAGGTTAACACATATTATCAGACCATAACTCTTTAAAAAAAAAGGAATATAATATGGAGCTAAATAAAGCAGACAGATACACAGGGATCATTACTGGGCTCAAATACTGGAAATCACAACACCTAGAATCCAGATGACCAATAAGAAATCTTGCTGTACCCTAGATAAATTGTATATTTAAGGATAACTACCATCATATTACTTTGTTTTGGAAAACACAACATTTTGTATGTGTAAATACATTTTTAATTGCACCAGAATGTTATCAGACAATAGATACAATATATATGGTAGATAAAATAAAACTGTATTACAGATTAAAGATAACCTTTGGGGGTATAAGAACAGACAGAGGAAAATTAGAACAACCAGAATTTGCCTTTAATGCAAAGATACATTCAGAGAAAAGACACTTCTTGCAAGAATATTATGCCCCATGATTATACTATTTTAGAAAGAAGGCACATGATAGCAAACTTATTGGTCTGATAAAGGTATTTTCCAAATGAAATAAATGTTAACACAACGTTATTTAGCAATACAGTGGGAGCTTGGACCTTACTCAAGCAAATTCTTCTGATATACTATTACAAATAGAAGCCAAAGTAGCCAAGAATGGAACAGTGGTATAAAAAGTTCCACAGAGACTCCCCAATGAAGCAACCATTCTGACCAATATGTGTGTGTGTGTGTGTGTGTGTGTGTGTGTGTGTGTGTGTGTTACCATTTAGGATGCCAAAACAGCAATGAAGAAACAGTAAAGAATTTTTACTAAATCTCAGTAAAACCAAAGAAAGTCTATGACATTTGAGTCTCAACCCATTTCTTATATCCCCTAAATTCCCAGATCAGTGTGACAGATTCTTTCCTCCACTGATTTGCCACCAAGAACACATCTGTGTGCTACCCTTTCCCCCCAAATGGAGTAGGCTACCACCAGTTCTTATCCTTCTCAGATCCAGGTTCTATTCCAGGCAAGAGTAGCTGAGTGGCCCAGAGCTAGCTTACTACTTGCAACCCCCAACAGTAGGTCAGAAATTTTACCCATATGCAGGATGCTACAAATACTGGGGCGCTGCTGAGTCTTGATGACCCTGGGTCCTTTGCAGTGGGAAGATTCCATGCTGGGAAAGGCAAGCTGAGGAAACTGAGTTACTACACTTGCCCCTGGTATAAAGCAGAGGTGTCATTCAGGGGGAAAAAAAATAGTCATTGAGCTTGCCTTCTGAGCTGCATCAGAGGTTTTGCTAGGGGTGGTGCTGGTGGAGAGTCAGACTGTAAAAGCAGAGAGCCCCAAAGCCCTCTCTGATATAGCTGGCTTCATTTGCAACAGACTTTGGGGAAGTTCAAGCTGAAAGACACTCTGGAAAGCAATGAGGAGCAATCAAGAAACTAAGAGGATGCTCCTAGCTCCCCAAGAAGAAGCAGCTAAATTGTAAAATAGTCACAAGGTTACCAGAGAGAAGGAGAGAAAAATATAGCTAAAAAGAGCCATCCTGAGGGTGGAACAAACCTTAAAGACTGGCCTCAAAGCCTACCCTTGCAAAGGGGACTGAATTTAATTTCATCATACTGTGAAGCAATTAATGCCTACAAGGTATTATTTAAAACAATAGAGCAACCAGCCAGCACTTAGTGCTGGCTAACAGCTGGATGTGATACTCTTAGAGGCAGACAGATTAATAAAGAGATCAGGAAAGGAGAGAATAAAAAAGAATACTACTAAAGCTGTTTCCTATCAGGGTGTCTGTGCACAAACCCAAAGCTCTGAAACTGAGGAGTGACCTCAGAGGCTGTGAAATCTGGGGGAAATTAGACATCACTGAAAGAGATCAACCTCATTATCAAACAAACAAGGGGCCAACAGGGTGACGACAACATTTTATCTAAAATATACAGTTTTCAACAAAATACTAGGAGACATACAAACAAGAAAATTATGATCCATATACAGGAAAAAACAGAAAACAACAAAACCTGCATTTGAGAGGCTCCAAATGTCAAATGTAGCAGAAAAAGATTTCAAAGCAACTATTAAAAGTATATCCAAACAACTAAAGGGTACCATAGTTTAAAAAGTGAAAGAAGGTATGATAGCAATGTCTCATCAAATGTAGAATATCAATAAAGAGATAACAATTATTTTAAAAGAACCCAATGGAAATTATGAAATTGAAAAGTGCATTAATTAGAAACATTCACAGCAGCATTCTATACCAGATTTAAACTGTCAGAAATGTCAGCAAAATTCGAGATAGGTTGAAGAAGATTGTGTAATATGAAGAATAGAGAAGAAACTTTTTAGAAAAATGAACAGAAATTCAGAAAAATGGGACATAATCAAACATATCAAAATATGCATAATTGGAATACCAGCAGTACAGGAGAAACAGGAAGAGTATAAAAAATTCATAGAAATAATGGCTGAAATTTCCCCAAATTGGATGAAAAACATTCAAGATATATTAAGAAATGTGTGAATTCCCAATAGTATAAATACAAAAGGATCTACACTCAGATAATTCAACGTAAAACTGTTCAAAGACCAAAAAAAATGGTAAATTATTTAAATCGGCCAAAGAAAATAACTTGTCATATACTCGGAAGCCTCAGATGGTTAACAACTAACATCATCAGTAATGATGAAAGCTCATTTCTCCAATGAAATTATATATTCAAATCAATGAATAAAAATGTTATTCAAGTTACTTACATCAAGCAAAACCATCCTTCAATGATGAAGACAAAAGATATTCTCAAATAAAAATTGAAAGAATTTATTCTAAGTGACTCACCTTAAGAGAAATACTAATGGAAGTTCTTTAGGTAGAAAGCAAGTGGAAGTAATTCAAATTCACATGCAAAATCAAAGAGCACTGATAAGTACAATTATATTATAATAAAAATATAAATGAAAATTTCTTCTTTTCTCTCTTCTGTTTAAAAACAATTTTATAAACTATATACATATAAATTATTTTATTTGGGGCCTATGAGATGTAGAAATATGATACTATTTGACAATAAATATAAAAAGTTACTAGATGGGAGCAAAGCTTTATGAAAGTAAAGACACCATGTAAATACACAGAACAAATAAAAAATCCACAAGAACACAAGCAAAAATGAAGAATACTAGCAAGAACTGAGGGAGAAAGCCAGAAATAGTAAATAGAAAAGTTACTATAATAAACTCTATAACTAAATGTGTGTGTGTGTGTGTGTGTGTGTGTGTGTGTGTGGCTTGTAAAACTTATAAACATGATGTATATTGGAGTAAAGCTTTTAGTGAGATATCACTAAAATTTTAGTATGACTCTGAAGTTCATTCTGATAAGTTAGGATGTATATGGTAAGTCCTAGAGTGACCACCAAGAAAATAAAACAAAAAATATAAAAATAATGTATTAGAGGAATTTAAGATGCGAAATTAGAAAATAGACCAGTGGTTGTCCGGGACTAGTGAGTTAAAGAGAAATTGGAGGAAATGGGGGAAGTGCTAATGGTGTAGTGTTTCTCTGAAGGGTTACTAAATATTTTTAAAATGATTATTGTGATGTTTTTACAACTCCATAAATATACTGTGGCATAACATGTGAATTATATACCAGTAAAAGTGTTTTCAAAAAGATGTAAGAAGAGAATCTCCTCAAACTATTGAGCATATCATGTCTACTACCAAATCCATGTATAAAAAATCTAGTAGAGCTCCCTTAAATTATGGAAGTTTCTAAGTGGGGAATATAATTTGCCTCAGTCTCCTTGACAAGTCTGGCTTCATGGATAGATCAAAATAAGACATACCAAAGTATGAAGCTTGTGGAGAAAAAAAACACATAACATTGTTCTCAGATAACCCCATGGAAAAATTGATAGGCTATCTTAGAAAACTCCTTCCAGCCAGGCATGGTGGTGCACACTCGTAATCCCAGCATTTGAGAGGCTGAGACAAGAAGATCGTGGTTCATGGACAGCTTCAGCTATTTAGTGAGGCCTTCTGCAACTTAGTGAGACCTTGTTTCAAAATAAAGAATAAAAAAATAGGGCTGGGTGTGTATAGCTCGGAGGTAGAATGCCTCTGAGTTCCATCCCCAATACAGCAAAAAAGAAAGAAGGGAAGGAAGGAAGGAAGGAAGGAAGGAAGGGGAAAATGAAAGAAAAGAAAATTCTTTCCATTGGTAAACCATTTCAGATTAATCCTATAAAATGATAAAATATTTGGACTTTTGTACACAAAACATTTGTGCCTTGAGCTCACTGTCTTGTTACTTCTGTACAACCGAAACATGTTACTTGAGAAGAGATCATTTATGTTAAGAAAAGGCAATGAATTTAATTGTTGATTTCAATTTGTTGATAAAAATCAAGCAAAATTAAATTATTTTCTTAATGAGAAGTTACATTAATTATGTAATAATGTGACTTCTTTTCAATTATTAATGTTATTTCTGAAAAAAACTAACTATACTGACAAGTATTTAGTCATATTAGAAGGAATCTCTAAAACTATCTACCCACTTGTTTCAAATAGTGTCATAAAAATGTGAAACAGATTCATTCAAATTACGGCATAGAATTGGATAAGATTGAATTTTGTTGGCAGAAAATTAATAAGTAAAAAAGTTAGGCTATGGTAGATGGCAATAACAATTTAACCCATGTAGAATTGTAACTTCAGAGAACATACATTATTCTGTTCTTAGTAAACATCTTTTAATTCCTATTTAAAATTCAATTCTCTTTTTTATCAGGAGATGGTTCTCCACCTGACCTGGAGCCAGAAGGTACCTTCTAACATGCAGGTGAATGTTGATTTGTAGTTTAATTCTTAAACTGATATGGTAAGTAAATACTTCAATCCTGCCTAATTAAGTAGTATTTGCTTATTCTAATGAGTCCACTTAATTGCCTTGATACATCCAATTTTCATTCTGAATGTTTAATTGAGTTGAAAAAAGTCATTTTCCAACTTGGAACACTCAGCTTAAATAGGAAACTGGTAAATATCCAGCAATTTATGTCTCAAAGATGAGCAGGCCTGGCTTGGTGGCACATGCTTATAATCCCAGCATTTGGGAGGTTGAGACAAGAGGTTTGTGGTTCATGGCCAATCTCAGCTACTTAGTGAAGTCCTTTGCAACTCATTGAGACCCTGTTTCAAAAGAAAAGAATAAAAATAGAGCTAGGGTTGTAACTTGGAGGTAGAATGCCTCTGCATTCCATCCCCAGTACAAAAAAAAAAAAAAAAAAAATGATGACCAGGCTTGTAATTTCTTAGTAGTTAGTATCTCCCAAATATCTCATTTTACTTCATATTTTGCTTAATGGAGTCACCTAATGAGGTCAGTTTTCCTCTTCTTACAGCATATGACTAAAATACATTTTATATGGACAAAACCATATGCTTAGTTTTCAGCAGAAGATGCTTAATTTATTTTTCAAACACGAAATGGACAAGAACGAATAAATATCATCTTAAAATTTCATATAAGTCATAGATTGAGTGAATCTCTAAAGTTATTTGACGTGACATAAACACTCCCCAAATAAGGGCCAGTACAATCAGTCTATCCTTACTCTCAACATTCTAATACTACACTTTATAATAACGTCTCTGGCTCTAGAAGTGACAGTTCACTATTGTATGTCTCATTAGCGCCACCTACTGAGTTCTAGCCTCACTTAGTAAACCTGCGTCACACGTTAACAGCAGTAAACACAGAAGGAACCACATCTAAGTAACAAGAGGATGGCAAAAGGATGATCAAAACTTGGGCGTTTTATTCTCATCATTCATTCTTCTTAACTATAAGCACAGTAACCTGAACAGGGTATCTCAGATCAGAAAAGCAGTTTTAAATTTCATTTATATAAACGATACTCAATTTGATTAAAAGAGACTTTACCTTGACAAAAGCAAATACTTTTAAGCCACACCTGCCTTACTCATCTCTTAGGCTAGGAAAAAATGATAAAATAATTCATTGTGAAATTTTTTTTACAATTCATAAAATATTAAATGCATTTAAACCATTTACATTACTTAACCCATATTTCAATAGCATTTTTAGGTTTCTTTTTCCCCCCAAAATTTAAGTGCCATATGTAAACTTATGACCCAAGCTAACTGCCACTTCTAGGCTCAAGTGAGATTAGAATTTGGAAAAGCTGACATATGTAATTTATTGGAAATATACAATCCATATCACATGGTTAGGTATGTCTTTTATATTATGGTCTCATTTTGATAAACAAAAGTGGGGGGGTAATTTAGAACCCAAAATCATGTTTTTCAGTTTTGAAAATGGATTGAATCATTCGCATTGTACATGGCATATGAAGACTTCATTACTGAAAATAGAGTTGGTGATTCAAACTTCTGATTTTATTGAAACCACTAAAAGATTCACGAAGCTCCTGCAGAGTGTAATGTGGCTGAGTATCAAGTTCATTGACAGTTGATAGCTAGTGAGATTAAACAGAAATGTTCCATATAAGAAAAGTTTTTAAACTTTTGTTCTTTCACAATTTTTTCTATAGGCTTTATTTGAAAAAAATAAAACAATAATTAATGCAACCGTGTAAAATAATACATTATAAAATAAAATTAAATACTTTCATACATCTGATTAAATAAATTCATTGTACTCATTGTTCCCTAGTATATATGTAATAAAAATAGAATTACCGGGTTTTTGGGTTGTTTGCTTGTCAGTGCTGGGCACTGAACTCAGGACATCACTCATGCTAGGCAAACATTCTACCACTGAACTACATCCGGGGACAGGGCATCGGTTTTAAGGAATCAAACAATACTCAGGACAATTGAAATGGCACACATCTGTAATCCCAGTACTCAAGAGACTGACATTGGAGGATCAAAGGTTTGAGACCATGGTAACTTAGTGAGACAGTGAGACTCTGTTTCAAAATAATATATAAAAAGGACTAGGAGTTTACCTCATTGGTAGAATGCTCCTATATTCAATCCCTAGTAACACACACACACACACACACACACACACACACACACACGCACGGTCACACTGAATTTTTTTTATTTATGGTATCCAAATATGACAAGTAGACTTACTAAATTTGGAAGCATCTAAATATACATAAACATTTTAATGTTTATCAGAAGCATAAAAAATAACTACCTGGAATATTACCCTTTCACATGGAGGCTTTAGTATTTTGTAAACATAAACATACCCCCAAAATTGAAGTCAATTTCATTCTCTGCATGAAAATATGTTATCTTTTTAATGAAAACATCTTCTAGTACAATTTCCCCTATATTCTCATGCTTATGGCGTCCCTCCTGATCCCCCCGTAGATTCTCATCATGAAGAGACCAATTAGGAAATAGGAAAATCTTCACTCAAAGCCAATACATGCAGTTACAAAGTGTTCTGCAGAGGTTAAATGACTGATAGGAATTTGGTCCGCTGAATATAACCTGCCGTGATATTGCGAGAGAAGACAAGAATTTGAATGAGCCTAGGTTGGAAAACAAATAACTTTGTCGCCTTGAAGGCAATTTCAGTGGGTCAAGGCTAAGGCCCTTTTCTTTGGTATTGTGTAGAGAATCATGTCTCACTTTTTTTATTTTTTTCCTCAGGTAACAGGGTGGTTTTGCCATTTTTGTGGTTTAATATAATATGTTTCACAAATGGTCTTTTAGAAAGTGGAAACTGTTCTCAGTGAATAGGAATGATAGATCATGCTAACAATGTCTTTCTCAAAAACCCCCATAACTTTAAATCAAATTTGGGTCA
Source organism: Muscardinus avellanarius (assembly GCF_963383645.1). Lineage (NCBI taxonomy): Eukaryota > Metazoa > Chordata > Mammalia > Rodentia > Gliridae > Muscardinus > Muscardinus avellanarius. Next base: position 94,621,029 of record NC_137794.1, read on the forward strand.
CTAATAAAACTACTACCTGCCAAGACATCCTGCTGCCTCGGCATCTATGTGTTGAAGACCCCACTCCACATAGTAAAACTCTGGCAAAAAGCCCCGAGAAAGAGGTATCGTCTCTGGCAAAAAATATCCCCCACTTTAGATATCCTTCATAACTATTATTCTCTTGGTATTCTTTTAACTCTCTACACGAATTGCTCTGATGATGTGAGATCAGAAATTGAGTCCGTGGAAATAAACGTCCTTGGCTTTGCTCAATAGTAAGGAAAAAACTGGCCAGAACTCAGATGCTGTGATAAGCATTCCAGCTGCAGCAATCACAAAGGGTCTCCGATCCTCACTCCTATCACTAGGTTAAGCTATTAACTCCGGTAACCGGTAGCTCAGTTTAAGGAAACTTTGTTTACCCTTGAGACCCTGCCTAGAAACTTTGGGTGTGACTTCAAAGCAATTTGACTGAAGGACAGCTTAATTGCCAAAATACAATAGAGCCAAGGAGAAAGATTGTTGACCTTCACGCCCAGTGTGAGCGTTCCCCAAAACAGGGAGAATGCCGCATGGCTAGAAATGAAAATGACAAAATAAAGGACAGATATTCTAAATATATATGTATGAAGGAAAGGAAATACCGTAAGAGTAAGAAAGCACTTTTTCATGAAGAAGAGCTTATCATAAGAACGTCCCGACTGGGAAAGAAAGGAATTAGAAAGTTAGAAGCAGGTTGCAGAGGGTTTGTGATAAGGAAATGGATTATTAGAGACCAATAGGCCTTTAATAGGCTTTTGTCTAAAAAAGAGTGTTCAGCAGTCAAGGAAATACATCTGACAACTAAATCCAAGAACTTCACAGTGTTATTTGTGGTGTCTTATTTGCCAAGCTGTGTTGTGAGTTTTTGTAAGCTTTCAGACTTCAGAAGGCAAGGCGGATGAGATCTGAGAGACGTCCATCGCATCTCCCTGGACGCCACATCTCCCCATGCTTGTCATTTGGATATAGATGGAAACTTCAAAAAAGAAAGCAAAAGAAGATTCCATGAGAAGGCGTATTCTCCAAGCCCTGGGCCTTGGGCGTGCCTGTATTGCCTTTGGAATTTACCTTTGGACCTGCCCTGCTGCGATATCGGAGGAGTTAATCTCCTAAATGCTGGACTAGTTATTTACTTTGTTTATATGTAATTTACTATTGTTTTGCTGTGATTGCCCCCCTTCCCTTTCCTTTTTCTCCTATTATTAATCTCACTGGTGAAGGGTATAAATTTCTCTGGGTTCCTGTAATAAATTGTCATTGGCTCAAGAAGCCTTTGTCCACCTCAAATTCTTTCCCAAGCGCCGTACCTAAAAACTTAGGGAATTCATAGAGGGGAAAGAATTGCTGCAGATAGCCTTCTGCAGAACTCCACCTGCCTTTTGCCCCATCTTTCTGAGGATTTGACCGGGAGCTGACAATAACGACCCAACTGAGATTAGTCGGCAACAAGTGGCCCCCAACGTGGATTCTCGCGGATTTTAAGGTCTCACCCAGAAAGGTAAGCTATCTCTCCTCTTTATTTCTTTAAAAATTTCAGGCAAAAGGATAGGTCCTCGTCAGAGTGGTGCAGACTCGCCGATAAAGGACATCGGTTAAGTACGAGTAGAAAAAGACTAGAAAGTTAGAAAGAAAATTATGGGGCATTCACAAAAACATGAGACATTCATAAAAAATGTCTCACCAGCAGTCATTCAGGAAATGACATATGCTGTAGTCATGAAGGGTCGAACATTTAATTCATGTATAAAAGCTAATAGGAGTAGTGCTAAGAAAGCAACAGTAAACAGTATGGGAAATCAAGTGAGTAAGAATCCTTTTACAAAATTAGTGTATCATCTTTTAAAGCAATATAAGATAAAGATGTCATCAAAAGAACTACAAAATTGCTATAAAGTATCAATAATATGCATTCTCTGGATTCCAGAGGAAGGAACTCTAAAGAAAGAAATATGGAACATACATATCTATTATGAAAGCCTGTTGGCAAGAGGGGAAACACCTCCCCCTAGTAGTGGGTCATTTAGTCTTTAATTAGAATTACCATTCAACAAATTGACGGCACGAATTTTGATATAGGAAAGTGAAACCGAAAAATTGCTTCATGTATATAAATTGTCAGGAAAATCTAGATCATGCTAAAAATCAGAAAGCTATATTTGCATCAAAAAGCCCAGGAAATGAAATTGGGATGAGTGCCGTGGCGCCAGCGCTCACTTCCAATTTTTGCCCCTGTGGCAGAAAGAAAAAATATAAAAAATAACCATACAACCTTTTGAACAAAGAGTGGATCCAGTCCTGCCAAAACTTTGGTCTTTTCTAAATCTTGGGACTAGCTTTCACCTTTCCTATTGCTTTTAACCCTGATCTGCTGCAGCAAACTCATTGGAGAGGGTCTAACTTTCACACTATTTCTTCTTTCAAAAAAGACATGCATGCTTCATGGGCTTATTTCTAATTACTGCACTGAATTCTTACACTCTTGAGCAGAGAAATGGATCCTTTGTGATTTCTGTACAGCAACAGGTCCTTACAGGACAACAATATTTGCAATGGCAAATGTGCCTCAGTAAGAAGGCAAAATAAATTATTTTACTGAAATTGGAGTCTAATTAAACATAGAGACTCAGGTCAGAAATGTACAACTGCAGCAGCCGTATTGGATTCGAGAAGCTGCTGTTATGAATTGGCAAAATAACTGAGATAGAAACAGGAAAGCCGTCTACAAAAATTTTACAGAGACCCACTGAAGAATATAGTTCTTTTAATTAGAAACTGCAAGATTCTATTATAAATAAAAAATAAATAAAAAGAGCAAAACAAAATAAAAAACTAAAAAAGAATGCAAAATTGTCAGAAATGTTAGACAACTAGTTTTCAATAACATTAATAAATATTGTCAAGTGACTATTCAGCTTATTAATAAAAGCAGAAATTTAAGTTATATGAAAGTATGAAACAACATAGAAGTAGTAAGACATAATGCCCAGACAGGCGTGATTAAAATAAGAAAGGTATGCAAAACTATTCGCATGAATAAACAAAAGTGTTCTAATTATGGTATAAACAAAAGTGTTCTAATTATGGGAAGCTAAGATATATAAAATATGTATAGTTCAATAAAAGAAATGCAAATAAAATAAGATGGACAGAAGGGAGAAAAAACAGCCACTCCCTAGAATAAGCCCTAGTCATAAATTGGGGAAATATTTGAATAAATATATGAATAAAAAATAAATGTGATCTAAATTTGGTAAGGACGAAAGCAAATTACAAAAATCAGAAAAACTAATAGGCGAGTGTTCTCTCAGCCATAAGTAAGATGAGAGATAATTTTCTAAAACAGGAGTTTAAAGAAATATAGTCCTCTCCTGCAACTTTGTCAGACAAACTGACACTCACTGTGTCCAGGCAAGGGAGTGCTGCTATAGATTTACCAGCTCCTCATTCTCAACAATTATCAGTTATTAATAATCCTAAAAATGTGGGCCTTATTCCAAAAAATACTGTAGGGTTAAACTCTGGTTGTAGCAGCAACAAAAAGTAATTTCTGTCATGATATGTTTCCAATAGTATAAAGATAAAGAAAAATATCACTTAATTGCTAATCTTTCCCACCAAAAATAACAAAAACCCATAAAAATAGTGAAATATAAAAACAAATTAATGTCTTATAGACCCTGGAGAAAAGATTTTAAAGCAAAATACAGAAATTTAAAGCATTTCTTTCTTTAATTTTATAACCTTACTGAGAAATAGCTCAGAATATCAGTTTTGTTCCAAGTAATAAAATTAATAACATAATTTGGATTATAAAATTCTTGCTTTAATAAAAATTCCTTAAACAGTAAATAAATAAATAATAGAAAATGTTAATTAATCTAAGAAATGTTACTAAGATTTTAGACTCATGAAGGCATTATACTCCAAGATTAGAAAATTTTTATAATTGATCTTAAAAAATTGTATCTCCTCAAAGTTTGTCAAAGATTTGTTTTTATTCTTCCCTCTTTTAAATAATGTTTAGCCTATGAAATAATTTCAGTGAAATGTTCTGCCACGAGAAATGTAAAATTCTCCGACCTTGTGCAAAAGATTTGTAGAAATTAACTCCAGAAATGTTACAGGCATTGGCCTTGATAGAAGAGAGGTTGCAGGAAGCTAAAGTCAAGCAAATAAATTATGAAAAGCAATGGGATTTTTTGATATTCCCTACCACTTATACTCCTACGGGGTGTTTGTGGCAGGAAGGTGTGCTAGAATGGACAAGTAAGAATGGTGGCTTCTTATGTTTTGTTGTGTAGTCAATTAATTATTAAAGCCAGAAATAGATCAAGAGAAATGTTTGGAAGAGAAATGCATTTATTTTTCCAAACACTATATCTGTGGAACCTTTAAGTGAGGCTGTTACTGTATTTACTGATGGATCTTCAAATGGAAGGTCTGTGGTCTATACACCAGACTACCCACCCATAATTCATTATAGTGCAGAGTTTTCTGCTCAGCAAGCAGAAATTTATGCTGTAATATTAGCTTTAACACATTGGAAACAAAAGATTATGTGGTTTCAATATTTCCTGCTATAGAAACAGCTTTATTATTACCTTATTGGAACAATTACAAAAAATCATTCAAGGGCGTAAAAATAAAATTTTTATATCGCATATTGCTGGACATTCCAATTTACCTGGGCCATTAGCTCATGGAAACGCTATGGCTGATTTGCTTACCAGGGAAATCTCAATAAATAATGTCATAGAGCAGGCACAACGAAGCCATGCATTGCATCATCAAAATGCTTTAGCTCTAAAAAGAATGTTCCGTATTACCAGAGAACAGGCTAGACAAATTGTTAAAGTCTGTGAACAATGTCCACTTACTCATAAGGTGCAGAAAATGGGAGTCAACCCAAGGGGCTTAAAGCCTCGAATGGTTTGACAGATGGATGTAACCCATGTACCTGATTTTGGAAGACTGGCATATTATCAAAATCACACTCCCATGCAGAGACATTGGGAGGAAATGTCTTTGGCTAAACAGCCACAAGTGCTTTAAAAGACCTCCATGGGGCCTGGAAAAGGCCTGATAACCTCGGGGAGAAGGATGTGCGTATGTTTTTTCCACAGAATGCAGAATCACCCATCTGGATTCCAGACTGGCTCACGAAGCCTTTCCAGATGAGAGCGACAGCGAGAGAAGGAGACAGCAAAGGAGGATGATGCTGACATTCAAAGAGTTCAAACTTTCCCCTACACAGGCAAGAGCTACAAAGGAGGCACATCCCCCCCACCTGGGGTCAACTTCAGACTCTCACTAAGAGAGCAGAAGAAGCCGTAATTTCGGCAGGAAAGGTTGTTACAGTGGAAAATATGTTTTTAGCAATGTTAACAATAATTTATCTGCAGGTACCTAATGTGGAAGGAGTCAGCTACTGGACATATGTACCCGATCCCCCTATCCTACATCCTGTGGGATGGGGAGACAGTGATATTATAAAGGTTACAACTAATAATAGTTATATCTTAGGAGGTATAGAGGATAATTCTATCCCACTGGTATCAGAAACAATAAATTATGAAGGAATGTCTGATACTACTCCAATTTGTGTCACCATGTCAGGAAGGTCGCCTGCAGGGTGCCTTCCCTTAAATTATAGAACATTTTTGACTGATGTTCCTGATTATGCTGATAAGGAACGGACAAAGCGTCTGATTTGGGAACTGGAAATGATGACGCTAGGATATAATACTTTTAATGACAAATATTTGGAAAGAAAATCGCACTTACCCGACTGTGCGCACACTTATAAAGATCCAGATCAGTTCTGGAATGCTTTTAATACTAAACCAAAATGGCTTCAATGTAGCTTTAATAAGGCCGCCGTTTTCATACCCAAGAAATCACAAGATCAAATTCTAGATTTCTCAGTGTCAAATCCATCTTATGATTATACTCAGTACTTAAGGAATAATTCTAAAAAATTCAATAATTATCAGCCACATACTCTAGGGGAGCCACTGCGGAGATGGTTTACTCCAGGCTGGGTGGCACCGGTGTTTATAAGCTACTCTCCCATTTACAATAAGACAGTCATTCAACCTGAATTGTTTCGTCTCTTTGCGGCCTCAAACATGATTCTTTTAAAGAAGCCTAAAGAAACTACTTCTACTCCTATTGGAGTCAAAACATGCATAGAATATCCTAAGGGAATTTTAGCTGGTAAACCTGAAAGTTTAGCCATAAATAGATTTGAAAGATCTTATCATATTTCATGCAAAAATTGTATATTTACAAACTGTTTAACATCAGAATTAAATAAGCAGTACTCTGTAATTATGATTCTTAAAAGACCACAATATGTAATGCTACCAGTGGATTTAAAGGATGATCCTTGGTTTGAGAATCCAGCTTTACAGACACTTAAAGAACTGCAATATTTATTGCGACCTAAACGTTTTGTCACTGCTGTATTTTTAGGTGTGAGTGCTTTGATCATGATTTTAACATCATTAGCAATGTCAACAGTGGCTTTAGTTCAGGAAGTACAAACTGCCAATTATGTAAATGACTTAAATAAGAATGTCTCTCTAGCCTTAGCACAGCAAGAGATTATTGATAGGAAACTAGAAACAAAAGTCGATGCTCTGGAACAAGCGGTTCTCGGGCTGGGACAGGAAATACAGAATATAAAAATCTTATTGTCCACACGCTGCCATGCCAGTTTTAAGTATATTTGTGTTACCCCTATGCCATACAATTCTTCACTTGATTGGAATAATACTAGAAATCATCTGTTAGGTATTTGGAAGGATACAGATATTACACATAATTTGCAGCTTTTACGGTCTGAAATCACTACTATGAGCAAAGCGCATCTGGATGTGAAAAATATTAAAACTTTGGCTGATTCTTTATTGACAGGTTTAAAAGAACTTAATCCTTTCAATTGGACACATAATATAATTGGCTTTGCAGTCATTGGAGCAATTTTATTTTTCATACTTCTCATATTTCCAATTGTCTTTCGCCTAATCTGCCGTTCTATCTCTACCATTCAAAGTGAAACCTATGCCCTTATTCTAAAAATAAAGAAAGGGGAAATGCCAAGACATCCTGCTGCCTCGGCATCTATGTGTTGAAGACCCCACTCCACATAGTAAAACTCTGGCAAAAAGCCCCGAGAAAGAGGTATCGTCTCTGGCAAAAAATATCCCCCACTTTAGATATCCTTCATAACTATTATTCTCTTGGTATTCTTTTAACTCTCTACACGAATTGCTCTGATGATGTGAGATCAGAAATTGAGTCCGTGGAAATAAACGTCCTTGGCTTTGCTCAATAGTAAGGAAAAAACTGGCCAGAACTCAGATGCTGTGATAAGCATTCCAGCTGCAGCAATCACAAAGGGTCTCCGATCCTCACTCCTATCACTAGGTTAAGCTATTAACTCCGGTAACCGGTAGCTCAGTTTAAGGAAACTTTGTTTACCCTTGAGACCCTGCCTAGAAACTTTGGGTGTGACTTCAAAGCAATTTGACTGAAGGACAGCTTAATTGCCAAAATACAATAGAGCCAAGGAGAAAGATTGTTGACCTTCACGCCCAGTGTGAGCGTTCCCCAAAACAGGGAGAATGCCGCATGGCTAGAAATGAAAATGACAAAATAAAGGACAGATATTCTAAATATATATGTATGAAGGAAAGGAAATACCGTAAGAGTAAGAAAGCACTTTTTCATGAAGAAGAGCTTATCATAAGAACGTCCCGACTGGGAAAGAAAGGAATTAGAAAGTTAGAAGCAGGTTGCAGAGGGTTTGTGATAAGGAAATGGATTATTAGAGACCAATAGGCCTTTAATAGGCTTTTGTCTAAAAAAGAGTGTTCAGCAGTCAAGGAAATACATCTGACAACTAAATCCAAGAACTTCACAGTGTTATTTGTGGTGTCTTATTTGCCAAGCTGTGTTGTGAGTTTTTGTAAGCTTTCAGACTTCAGAAGGCAAGGCGGATGAGATCTGAGAGACGTCCATCGCATCTCCCTGGACGCCACATCTCCCCATGCTTGTCATTTGGATATAGATGGAAACTTCAAAAAAGAAAGCAAAAGAAGATTCCATGAGAAGGCGTATTCTCCAAGCCCTGGGCCTTGGGCGTGCCTGTATTGCCTTTGGAATTTACCTTTGGACCTGCCCTGCTGCGATATCGGAGGAGTTAATCTCCTAAATGCTGGACTAGTCATTTACTTTGTTTATATGTAATTTACTATTGTTTTGCTGTGATTGCCCCCCTTCCCTTTCCTTTTTCTCCTATTATTAATCTCACTGGTGAAGGGTATAAATTTCTCTGGGTTCCTGTAATAAATTGTCATTGGCTCAAGAAGCCTTTGTCCACCTCAAATTCTTTCCCAAGCGCCGTACCTAAAAACTTAGGGAATTCATAGAGGGGAAAGAATTGCTGCAGATAGCCTTCTGCAGAACTCCACCTGCCTTTTGCCCCATCTTTCTGAGGATTTGACCGGGAGCTGACAATAACGACCCAACTGAGATTAGTCGGCAACAACTACCTTTCTCATATTTATTTTCTTTCTCTGGGTTTGTATGTTTATATACTTCTGACTGATGTCAAGAATAAAATAAAATAATAGAGTTCAAGACATGTAGTCCTGTTAATATTTACTTAGGAAGTACTGATTTGACAATAATCATCAGTAAACATTTCAGTAAAAATGCATTTGGATCCATAAATGTATTTAACTTACTAAAACCTGAACTCCCGGGGGGAAAACAGACTAACCTTCAGAATAAGAATGATAACATAATATATAATTGTTGTAATAGCCAATAACATTTAATGATTATCATTCATACGCCTAGTAAGCGAGCTAGGTGATTTCCACTTATTATCTCAAAATATTCATAGCAACGGTGTGAACTCCATATTATTATTACCATTTAACAGATAAGAAAATCAAATCTAGAGTAATATAAATCTAAAATAATAAACTGAAGGTCACCCATCTAGACAGTGACAGAGAAAAAGAAACTTTAGTGAATCTCCATTGACTAATACAGGAGAACTTGCAAGAAGTTATACTCACAAAGATTAAAAGAAGTCAAGCATAAAAAGACAAATACCATATGTTCTTACTTATATGTAAAGATCAAAGAGTTGATCCCCTAGAAGTAGATTACTGGTGTTTATCAGAGGCAAGGAAGAGGGGAAAGAAGAGGGAAGGGAGAGAGGATAGTAAAGGAGGGGTGCAGGGAATAGGAGGGATGACGTCTAGTGTTGTATAGTACAAAGAGTAACTACGGTTGTTACACAGAGTGACTATGGTTGTCAAAAATTAATTATATATTTCAAAATAACTACGAGGGAGATTTTTAATCTTTCTAATACAGAGAAATGATAAATGTTTGGGATGATGGATAAGTCAATTGTCTTAATCTTGAATGACCTTTAGATCTTGATTATCCCTCAAAGTTCCATGTATTAAAAGCTTATTCCCTAGGCTGGTGCTATTTGGAGGGATGGGGAGCAGTAGAACCTTTAAGACATGAGGCTTAATGGAAAGTCTTTAGGTCATTATCAGAGTGCCTTCAGAAAGAATTTGGGGACCTTGTCCCCTTCCTATTCTCTTTTGCGTCTTGGTGATGAGGTTGGCTGTTTTGCTTTACCACACATTTTCATCATTACGTGTTTCTTTTCCACAGGCCCAAAAGAAATAGGAGCAATCAACTATGGACTGGAACCACCAATGCTTCTCTTTTACAATTTTTTTCTCTTTATAAGTTGAGTGTTTCAGATATTTTCTTATAGCAACAGAAAATTGACTAGCACAATCTGATCATTACATATTACATAATGTATTAAATATCACACTATCAATATATATGTACAATCATTATGTGTCAATTAAAAATCATATGTAAGTGTGTGAGTAGGGGCATATGTGTATTTATAAAGGGGGTTTTTATTTTCAAAGGCACTTTTTGTTCCTAATACACTCAGAGTCATAACTTGCTCACCAAGCTTTGTATCTTTGGGATTTCCTCCTTAAATGAAGTGGCATCCCCTTCCAATTTATACAAGGATATCAAATGGCTTTGTATTACACAAGGTAGTGCCAAATATTGTAAAAATTTAGGAGGAAAGTTTGTTTCAGCTTTTAAAGGTAGGGAATTTAAAGTTACCCTGAAAAATGAATAAAACTTAATAGGAAAGGTGGAGAATGGGAGAGTAAAATAGGGCATATTTGATTCACATGTGGAAAAAATATAAGGCATATTTGAGGTTGAGGCTATAATGAAAAGTGGCTGAAGCACAGATTTTCCATTAAGGTGGGACCTGAAATGCCAAGTGTTGGACAGAACACTAAAGTCAGGTGTAAGTCAGTTGTTATTAAGCTATGGGGAGCCGTGAGGATTTAAAAAGGAAACACAAAACCACACACGGGATGATTATTTTGGCATTAAGTATAAGCATGTTTTTTTAATTTCTTAATTTTTCCATATTTTATTTTATTTATAAGTGGAATATATTGAAAATGGTGTACATTTAGATTGTGCTTCGTGCCCTCCACCCCCCATTTCCCTTCCCCCCTCCCAATAAAGAGTGTCCAAGTTAACCATGTTATATTTATACTATTACACATATTCGGATGTAGCTCCTCCATTGAACAACCTCAACTTTCTACCTCTCCTATCCTTCCATTCAAGCTTTGCTGAGATTTCCCCTTCATCATCTGGAGTCCCTCTAGTATTACCACTACTCCCTAGCTTGGGCATATTAGAGGAAACCAATCTAGATCTCCATCAACAGATGAATAAATTGCAAAATTATGGAAAATACACACAATGGAATTCTATTCAGCTATAAATAAGAATAAAATAATAGCATTTGCAAGAAGATGGAAGGAACTGGAGAACATTATGTTAAGTGAGATTAGTCAAGCACAGAAAGAGAAGGGACATATGTTTTCTCTAATTAGCATATTTGATTGGGTAATATAGCAAGAAAAAGAAGACACCTGAGAAAACAGAACTATCAGGCCTGACCTATGCTAGTATAGAAATAAATGGAATAGAAAAAAAGATAATTATCACTAGAAGTACATTTGTGATTCTTTCTTCCTGGAAACACCAGTGGGCTTTTTTTTTTCTGTTTGGAGATCTAATATTTTTCATGTGATTAACAAATTTAAAAATCAGAATCTTTTAGAATTTACATAGAGACAATGACTGCAAAAAATTACCCAAATACCTTAATTGGGATTTAATAAATTAAGTCAGAGAAATATTTTGATATCTAATTTCTTGGTCTCATAACAAGACACATATACTCAAGACAATATATATATATATATATATATATATATGTATATATATATATATATATATATATATATTCTCCACACCTATATGAAAATACCTGGTAAGTCCATAGTAACTGTAGAAAACTGTATATGGAACATTTGTCTTGATGGAAATATGCAGAGTTATTAAAATCTTTTTTAGATGTACATAAAGGCCTGCAACAAATTCTGTTTTTAGCAATTTTAAGCCAGGTACTACTAGGATATATTCGTTTTTAGTTCTTACTCATGCATGTTTCCATTATTAATCAGTATTATATATTTTAACAGATTTATTGGTACAAAGTCACCTTTCAGCTTATTATTGACATGAATTTCATCTACTGTTATGCAGTTAAGCCCTATCATCATATTGTCACTAGTATAATGCCCTTAACCAACTATTAACTTCTACAAACATCATCATAATTAATATACTTAGAAACCTGCCACCTCACCAAAAATTAGCTAAGAAATTCCATACATAAATTTTACAGATAACAGTTATTATTAGGAACCTGTAGTACATAGACTGATATTTTATACTGTTTGTATCCCAGTCTTGGTGACATAAATCTTGAAACTGGATTCCATTAATTTATATGTATAATATCACTTGTGATGATAAAGTCACTAAAGGTCACCAAGACATTTACAAAACCTTTTATTGCACCTTGAAAAGTATAAACCCCTACAACATAAAGCTCATCCATTCTGAAACTGTCAGAAATTAAGAGACATTTTTAGTTTACGTGATCCACCAAACTCAAATAATTATAGTAAGTAGCATATTAGTATAATCATCTCACATATGGCTTCATATTTTACCAGTTCAAGTATATCTGCATCAGGAGATCTATATTAACATTTTTAAAGATAAATTAGCACATACCAATACTTAATTCATAGGAATTAATAGGAAAAGCAGGAATTACATTTCCCTTATAAAAGAGAGCAAAGGTGACTTATAAATTAGGTGTTCATAACAGGAAAAGACATTAATCAGCTTCCAAAAGATAAATTTGTCTGAAGTTCATTATTATTCAAAGCACTGAATTTTCCCTGGTAACATGTCACAAAGGGAATAATGAACAGAATTTCTAATGTTAGCCCAGCAATTTATGATGAGATTTAATTCAGTAATCTGGAGTTTATGCACATAAGACTGATTATATGCAGTAATGTTTAATTCTAGAAGCATTCCATAAATTAAAGAAATGTCCTGTATTTCAATAATGCAAAATATGGTTCAGTATATACCCAAATTAAGAAGCAGTTACGGTACAGTGCTTTGCTAAACATAAACAATCATTAATTTCTCCCTAACTAAAAGCATTTAATATTTCTCATAATGTCCAACATTGAAAAATAACAACAAACTGGTGACTTATAGGATTTATAATGATGAAAGTTGAAACAAAGTCAGCAATAAGTACTGATCAATGAGTAGTAGTAAGCATGGGCTTTCTAAGTGGGACTTTGTAGAAAATAATTTCATTAAAAACAGTGATTTTCAGATTTATATCCCTCTACAGGCAATTGGTTCCTGTAAAAAATTCAAATGAATAAAATTTAGCATGAAGGCATTTTTAAATTTAGTATTTATCAGAAAGATGAATTTTCCTATCAGTAAATCTAAATCGCCTAGTTATTGTGCCATCATGTCCACTAACTCTTTGACTACTAAAATGCCTTGAAGTAGTATGAAGACCTATGCACACTGGCTAGTATAGCTAACACACCAATTCTAATATAATTGTAATCATCACTAACTTATTACTAAGAACATTAATCATGTGCATATAACCAATCTCAATGTCTAAGTTCCTCGTTTACTAATGGCAATTTGTGATTGCTTCAGAGAAAAGTTTTAGGGTGCCTATTGTCTCACAATGAAAAGACTTGTCAATTGAAGAATTACTCTTATGCTCTTTCACCTTGAGATAGAAATCACTTACAGAAAAAGGGCCCATGTCTGGATATCTTTTGAAACAGATGGACTATGCTAAGAATAGCAGGAGGCATTGACGCTTCGGGGAAGGTGATGTGAATCTGAGAGGTAGAATCATCTACCTCAGACACTCCTGAAGGATAAACACCTGGGCTGCCTAGACCTCTCAGCTTATGACTTCAGAAAGGGCTGTGCTAGTTGATCTGGCTATTTCCCCACTTTCTGCTCTTCTGTCAAATCCTTTCCTCTTCTTTAAGCTCTTGCTCGGCCAGCATGAAAAGTAATCTGGAACACATGTATTATCAAGGTCTGGCAGTTAAAAAATGTAAAGCATTTCCACACTCATTAAGCTTATACAGCTTCAGAAATATGGGGAAGAGAAGGTAAAGCAACTATCTTGACAGTTGATCTAATTGGGAAGTCTGTATAAAGCCCCAAGGGGACCCAGAGCAGTAGATTGTTTTCTCTCAAACAACAACATCCTCTCTTTTATCATGTCTTACAGTCGTGCCCCCCAAAAGCTATAGTCTGGGTTTGGAGTATCCCTCATAGCCTATATTTTGAAGGCATGGCTCCGAGTGTGGCACTTTGGGGAGTAGTTGGAACTTGAAGGAGGTGAAGCGTAATGGGATGTATCAGGTTGTTAGGGGTCTATCCTTGAGGTGGATAATGGGACTCCAGCCCCTTTCTCTTTCTCGCTCTTGTCACGAGGCAAGGATCTTTACTTCACACTCCTCCTATGATGTGCTGCCTCAAACAAGCCCAAAGCAAGAGGGCCATGAAATCAAAAATCAAAACAAACCTTTTTTTTTTTTAATTAGAGTGTTGTTTTTCCCCCACAGGTAATTATCATAGTGTTGGAAAGTTGACTAACCAAGCAAGTATCTTAGCCTACATTTTATATAAACAGCTTTTTTTTTTTTTTTTTTTTTTTTTTGGTGGTACTGAGGATGGAACCCTTCTATCTCCGGGCTGCACTCCCAGACCTATTTTATGTTTTATTTGGAAACAGGGTTTTTTAAGCCAGCAAGGCTGGCTTCAAACCTGCATGATCCTCCTGTCTCAGCCTCCCAAGTGCAGGGATTACAAGCATGTGCCACCACGCCCGGCTATATGAACAGATTTTGAATTGATGATACTGTATGAAGAATGCTTGAAGAGAGTTTTCAGGCATTGTAACCCACAGGAAATGAGGAAAACTGAAATAAACACAGAAAGAAACATCTGCACTGTGGTTGTAACTGAAGTCTTGATGAATACCAAGAAGACCCCTGGAGCTGGGATCACCCTGAATTGGGATGAGCGTAGACTTGCATCAGCCAGTTCCTGGCCATATGTCACTCTCTAGGGAAGGACACAACTCTAAATATTCCCAGCAGTGGGGGGTTAGTGCATAGGCAGAGGGTCACAACATTCACATTTAGGTCAAGCTAACCACATCTAAGTAGTACTACCTCACTAGGTGCAGCCTACCAGGTAGTTATGGCCAAATAAATTGGCCTATTTTTACCCAAAAGAAAGAACAAAGGATTGTCGAGTACTTAGGCATATCAGACAATTAAGCAGATTTGTTTCATATGACAAATTACTTAGTTTTCCAAATAACAACCATAGGAAACCAACAATATGATAATATTTTATATGAATTTGGTGCATAGTAGATAATATGTTAAATAGTTTACATGGTAGATTTCATTCAATCCTAACATCAGCTGTATGAGGTAGGTATTGCAGATGGGAAACTGAAACTGAAACCCTGAAAAAGTAGAAAATAAATTCAGTATTATACAACCAATAACTCACAGGACTTGAAACAAAGGGCTTTAAGATCTTTAGCTTTAAGAACTTTACTAAACAATCTACATGACCTGGGTTATTACTGATCATATATTTCTTGAGACTTTCACGGAAAACTGTTGATTTCTTAATTTTAAGTATAAAGTTATATATACATTGATATGTATATATCACAAATATTGCAAGTGACATTATATTTATTAAAATTCCACATATAATAATATTAACTCCTCAGAACATGGTTGAAAATAACACTAGGGTAAAAGACATTGTGCTCTGGTAAAATTGGAGTGATGGTATCGGATGCTCTCTTCTGCCTTAAAAACCTAGAAAATTGTTCAAAAGCTGTAATAATCATTGTAAAAGATAATACAGCCATTGAAAAACAAGCAGCATAAAACTGAAGTCAATGACAAAAGAGAAACAAACCAAGTGAGTCCGGAATGCATCAGGTTGCTGCCAGAGTCAGTTATCAGACCATCTTTTAGGAAGGAGAAACCTTAACACACAGTAGTCTCACTAAATTGAAAAAATCACAATGTTGGAAGAAATAAGGATGGCTGGGAGTTGCTGCTTTGAGTCTAATAGAAATGAAAGCTTACAGGGAAAACTCTAGAGGTCTGCAGAAGAATCTTTTTGAGACATTGACTGAGTAAGTATTTATTCCTGAACAAAAAGTAAACTACCCAGGAAGAAAAAAAAGAATCATTTATAAAAGTTTAAGAACAAGCAGGATGAAAGTAGTCTGTGTCTCCATACCACAGGAGAGAGGTCTTGTAATTCATAGTGGATCATATAGAATTAAAAAATGCATTAAATAATGACATATTGGGCAATGATAGACCACACAATATGATAGTAGTACCATATAACTATAACCCTTAGTGACAACATAGACATCTTCTATAAGCACAATGTACCATATTTACACAACGATGGAATCACCTGATGATGCATTTCTCAGAATGTATTCTCCTAGCCGGGCGTGGTGGCGCACGCTTGTAATCCCCGTGCTTGGGAGGCTGAGACAGGAGGATCGCACGGGTTCAAAGCCAGCCTCAGCTACTTAGTGAGGCTTTCAGAAACTTAGTGAGACCCTGTTTCCAAATAAAAAAATATAAAAAAGGTCTGGGAGTATAGACTGGAGGTAGAAAGCCTCTGGGTTCCACCCCCAGTAATATATATATATATATTCTCCTTATTGAGCAATGCATGACTATACTCAGAAGAATGTTACCTCAGTTGTAAGGCTAGATTTGCCCTACACCACAAACCTATCTAAACCCACCTTAACAATGTTTAAATCCAGCCTCAAAGATATCTAAATGATTCAGTAACCTCACTACATGCCAGAACAAATTCTAATAGTGTTTAAAGGAAGACAATAAAATCCAACAACCAATGATCTACAATGTTAAGTAACCAGTCAAAAGTTAGCAGGTATGTAAAGAGGAGGAAAATATAATGAATAATAAAGAAAAGATCAATAATCAGAAGCAGAACTAGAAATTACAAATGTGATGAAAATCTAAAACAAAGACATAAACAGCTATTAAAATATGTTCCATCTGTTGAAAATAGGTAGAGAAAATATTACTGTGACTGCATGAGAAAGAAAAGATTATAAAGTCCAAAATTCATATTCCAGAGCAAGATTGATTCTAGAAAGGTTGGCAAGCTTTTTCTTTAATGGGACAAGAGGTAAATATTTTAGCTCAAACATATTATTTAAGTTACAGTTATTCAACCTGAAAGGCAATCAGAGGCAATATGAAAATAAATTTGCATAACTATGCAGTAAAGCCATGTTTCATAAGAGATGGCAGACCCACAGGCCATAAACCTCTTCCTAGAGATAAAAATACAGAATCATAAATTTAAAAAATGATCCAAGTAGGATTCAGTTTAGATGAGATCCTGTAGAAGAAAAGATCAGGGAAATAAATATATTAACTACACACAAGGAAACATAAGGAAAACATATTTAAAATGAAGAATATGGAAAGGACTAGTCACTGTCTTAGCCTGTTTTCTGCTACTATAACAAAATATAGTAGTTCCCCTTATTCACAGTTTCACCTTTAATGATTTCAGTTACCAAACAGCTAACCATTGTCCATAAACATTTAATGAAAATTTCCGAAGTAAACAACTCATAAATTTCAAAATGTGCACCGTTCTGAGTGGTGTGGTGAAAAATTCTCATCTCACTGCATCCTGCTCAAGAAGTAAATCATCCCTTTGTATAGAGTATTCATCTATATATGCTACCCACCCATTTTTCTCTTTGTTGTTGCCTCAGTGGTAACATCAACTATTGAAATATTGGTATCACAGTGTCTGTGTTCAAGTAACCCTTACTTAGTAGCCTACTGCTATGGTACAATACCTACACCAGTCACTCCAGTTTAGCTCATTTCTTAGGGATTGGATCATCTCACATCAACACAAGAAAAAAGCTGAGTACAGTATAATATATTTTGAGAGAGACCAAATTTACATTACTTTAATATCTTGTTATAATTCTTTTATTTTATTATTAGTTATTTTTAATATCTTACCGTGCCTAACTTATAAATTAAACTTTGTTTTAGGTACTAGAATAGAAAAAACAAACAATATATATACATATATATATACACATATATACATATATACATATATGTGTATATATACATATATATACATGTATATGTATATATGTGCATATATACATATACACATATACACATATACACATATACACATATACATATATACATATATACATATATACATATATACATATATGTGTGTGCATATGTATATGTACATATACATATATAATTGTGTATATATGTATATGTGTGTGTATATATGTATAGGGTTCAGTATTATCTGTCTTTTCAGGCATCATTTGGGATCTTGGGGTATAATTGTATCCTGTATAGATAAATGGGACTATTGTATGACAGACTGGGTAAATTTTGAACAATGGAAATATATTTGGTTTATGGTTCTGGAAGCTTAAAAGTCTAACAGCATAGTGCTGGCATCTTGTGAGGACCTTCATCCTGCAGCATAACATGGTGGAAGAGCAAGCATGCATGTGTGAGATAGAGGAAACTGAGTAGAACTTCGCCGTTTTATTGGTAACTCACTCCTGAGATCATTAACTCACTCCTCTGATGATGGCATTCGTCTATTTATGAGAATTTATTTGTCATGACTTGATCATCTTGTAAAAGTCTCAAATCTTCATACTTTCCCAATGGCAATTACATTCCAACAGAAGTTTTGGAGGAGGTACTCAAATCACAACAATTACCTTTGGGACCATATCAGGCAGTCTAAGACACAAGTCCCAGAGGAGGAGAAGGAGGGAACAGAAAACACATTGAAAAATAATGGCTGTTTTTCTTAATTGGATGAAATAAATCCACAGATTAAAACAGCTCTACAAAGCTCCACTCAGATGAAGAAATTGATAAAGTTGTTGGTTGATTTTCCAAGTTGATTTTCATTTATTATAACTTAAGACTCAAATGCATGTTTGCTAATTTAAGAACCCAAGTTTCTATCTATTTAGTATATGCTCTACCAACCTTGATAAAATGAGTCTTGTCCCATGACAGGTGTAAAAATATTATTTATTGAGACCAAGTATATATGACGCACTGTGCAAGACATTTGCTCATGTATTTTCATCTAATCACAAAATCTCTATTAGGGAGTAATTGCTTTCCCCTTTTTCCTGAAAAATAATTAAACTAAAAAGTTAACATAGAACATTTATATAATAGTCACTGGTAGTAGGAAAAATACATAAACTCAGATCTTGACTTACAAGAAATGTTCTTTTTGGAACTTGGCTGTGTGAAAAGAATATCCAAGAAGAAATAGACATATGTGTGATATAGCTAAAAAATAGACACTTTGGAAATAGAAGCTTGTTGAAAAAGACAGGTTATAATGCCTTCAACTTAACTATTAAGACAAACAACTGCTAATACCATTCATATTATAGACAATAAATCTCAGAGGTAGTGCAACAGCTCCATGTATCATTATCATACCTAGAATCATAAATCCATAGATTTGTGAAATTATTTACACATCATACCACTCAGTCCCTTACTGCTAGAGAAAAGGAAACATATCCCAGAAGGTTAAATCATTTACCCGAAATAACATCATTGGTTATTGACCTTTCTACTAAGCCATCCTCGATTCCATTCCAGAAAATATAAATTATTCATACAGAAAGATAAACCCAATTTTGGCAGGTCAGAGATTTCAGTGAGATGTGAATTGGTTAAGGGTTGTGATTTATGAATCCAGGCAGCTATCCAGATTGCCTTATCTCAGATGTCCTTCTGGGAAGCATACAATTCTCAGTACCTAAATCGACTTCTTTTCCACCCCATTCAATAGTCATTGGGCATCTCATGAGAAAGAGGGTAAATTATTGAAACACAATGCAAAATACTGAAACTAAAATAATGCTAAAGAGAAATTTCATATTGAGATATCTTGTTGTTTGCCAGATATAACATAGGCTGAGAGTATGTGACCATACTCTGAAGGATTGAATTAAAATCATGCCCAATTTTAAGCAAATTCTCTGCAGCACCCATCTCAACCACACATATGAATATATATGTACATACATGCACAAGTACACTTCCTCTTATGGAAGTTCCTTGAAGGTAAGGATTCTCACCAATTCTCAACACCTTGCACAGCAGCTTGTACTATTCATTGAATAAGTTCAATATTTATTTAATAAGTGAATAAAGATGAATAAGTATAAAATCACAGGAAAGTCTGGCTGCAAAGCAACACATGTAACTCACTTTTTTGTTTCAGCTTTGAGTTATCTTTGACAAATAATTATATATATTTATGGTAAACAACATAAGGTTTGCATAAACATATACACTGAGAAATCAATCACCATATTCAACCCAATTTATATATTTATAACCTTTCATACCTTTTATAATTACCTTGGTGTGTGTTAAAAATATGTAGATCTAACATTTTAGCAAATTTTAATTTAAAGAAAATTTAAATTACAGTATTGTTATTATAATCAACTGTTGTACATTAAATCACCATAACATTTGTTCAACTAAAACTTTGTGGCATTTGTCTCCTCATTTCTTCCACACCCTGCCCTACATCTGGCAACTGCCATTTCAGTGTCAGCTTTTATGATTTTGATTTTGATTCCATATATAAATGAGATCAAGTAGTGTTTATCTGTTTGTATCTGGCTTATTTTTATTAGCATGTTGTCCTCCACTTTCATCCAAGTTGTTGCAAATGTCCAGATATCACTCCTTTTTCTAAAGTCTGAAAAATATTCTGTGTGTGTGTGTGTGTGTGTGTGTGTGTGTGTGTGTGTAACCATTTCTTTATATATTTATCTGGATGGACATTTAGGTTGTATGTGTCTTGGCTACTGTTGAAAAATGTTTCACTAAGGTGTAGATAGCTCTGCACGATTCTGATTTCATTGTCTTGGGTATATACTCAGAAGTGGAATCCCTGAATCACTAGGCATTTTAAGTTTTTTAAGTAACTTACATACTGCTTTTCATTAAAGATGACCCAATTTGCATTCACAAAATGGTGGGTAAGCCTTCCTTTTTCTCCAAATTCTTGTTAATATGTTGTTTGTGTTTTGTTTTTGTTTTTGTTTTGTTTTGTTTTGTTGGTGGTACTGGGGTTCCTGGAAACCCTTCTACCTCCGGGCTACACTCCCAGACCTATTTTTAATATTTTTATTTGGAAACAGAGTCTCTTAAGCCAGCGGGGCTGTCTTCGAACCTGCGCAATCCTCCTGTCTCCGCCTCCCAAGCACGGGGATTACAAGCGTCAGGCTGTTGTTTGTGTTTTGATTTGGTAATAACCATTCTCAATTCCAACAGGTGTGAGGTGATTTTCATTATGGCTTTGATTTGCATCTTCCCCAAGATTAGTGACTATCTTTTCACACACCTTTGGACCATTTGTGTCTTCTCTTACTAAATATCTCTTCACATCTTTTACCCATCCTATAATCCAGTTACTTGAATTTTTTTGCTATTGAGTTTTATGAGTTCATTATAAATTTCATATATTAGCTGCTTATAAGATATAGTGTTCAAATACCTTCTCCCATTTCATAGATTGCGTTTCATCCTGTTGATTGTTTCCTTTGCCGTGAATAATCTTTTTAGTTTGATGCAATTTTGTTTTCCTTTTGTTTGGTTTTCCTTTTGTTACTAGACTCTTAGGATCATATTCAAAAATTAATGCCCAGAACGCCGGGCGTGGCGGCGCAGGTTTGTAATCCCCGCGCTAGGGAGGCGGAGACAGGAGGATCGCGCAGGTTCAGAGCCAGCCGCGCACGCTGGCTTAGGAGACCCTGTTTCCAAATTTAAAAAAATATAAAATAGGTCTGGGAGTGTAGCCTGGAGGTAGAAAGGCTTCCAGGAACCCTAGTACCACCCCCCCAAAAAAAATAATAATAATAATGCCCAGATTAATGCCAAGAAGTGTTTCTTCTGTATTTTTCAGTAGTTTTCCAGTTTCCAATCTCATGTTGAAGTCCATTGTCCAATTTGAGTTGATTTTTTGATATGGTTAGCTAAAAATCCAATTTTATTCTTCTGCATGTTGATATCCAGTTTCCAATTTTATTGAGAAGATTAATGTTTTCCTAATGTATTTTCTTGTCATCCAGGTTGAAGATATAGATGCAGAGACTCATTTCTGTTCCTCTAGTCTCTTCCATTGGGTTATATGTCTGCTTTTATACCAATACCATACTACTTTGACTACTGTTGCTTTGAATGCATTTTGAAATCTGGAAATGAGATGCTTCCAGTTTTTTTGTTGTTGTTGTTTGTTTGTTTGTTTTTGCTCAAGATTGCTTTGGCAATTCAGGATCTTTAGTAATTTCTCAAGAATTTAGAATGGCTTTTCTATTATAGAGACTGCCACTGGGATTTTAGCAGAGATTACACTGAATATGTAGATCATTTTGGTAGTATGCACATTTTAACATTAATTCTTTCAATTCACACACATACATGTATTAGACTTATCTGTATCTTCTCAAAATTGCTTCATTAATGTTATACATGTATTATTGTACAAGTCCTTCACCTTTTTGAATAATTTCAGTCAATCCTAATTAGTTTCCTTTTATTGCAATTGTAAATGGGATTTTTATTTAATTTTTGTTTTTTTATAAGTGGAACATATTGAGAGTGGTGTACATTTACATTGTACTTCATGCCCTTCCCCCTCTCTTCCCCTCCCACCCCAATAGAGAGTGTCCAGGATAATCATGTTGTATTTATGCTATTACCATATTCCTATGTAGCTCCTCCATTGAACAACCTCAGCTTTCTTCCTCTCCTATCCTTCCGTTCAAGCTTTGCTGAGATTTCCCCTCCATCATCTGGAATCCCTCTGGTATTACCACTACTCCCTAGCTTGAACATATTAGAGAAGACATATGTCCCTTCTCTTTCTGTTCTTGACTAATCTCACTCAACATAATGTTCTCTAGTTCCTTCTATCTTCTTGAAAATGCTATTGTTTTATTTTTCTTTATAGCTGAATAGAATTCCATTGTGTGTATTTCCCATAATTTTGCAATCCACTCATCTGTTGATGGAGATCTAGATTGGTTCCATATTTTGGCTATTACAAACTGTGCTGCTATGAACATGGGTATGCATATAAAGACTCTACACTAGCAAAACAAACAACCCAATGAAAAAATGGGCAACTGAAATGAAAAAATGGTTTTTTTTTTATTAACTTCTTTTTCAGATAGCTCATTCTTTGTGTAAAGAAATATCACTTACTTTTGGATGTTGATTTGTTTGTATCTTTCAACTTTTCTGAATTTGTTTGTTAATTCTAACAGTTTATATAGAAAATGTTAATTCTTTAATGTTTTCTTATATGATCATGTTGTCTACAAGTGGAGATAATTTTATTTTTACCTTTCTGACTTGACTTTTTTTTTTCTAATTGCTCCAGTTAGGACTTCTAGTATTATTTTGAATAGAAGTGATAAGAATGGACATCTTTGCCTTGTGTGAAATCTTAGAAGGAATGCTTTCAATTTCTTCAGTCTTTTCTGCATTGATAGTGATGTTATCTATAGGCTTTTCAAAAGCATGTGGCCAATATTGTGTTGAGGTAAATTTTTTCTAATTCATTTTTCTAAGATTTTTTTTATCACAAATTGTTTATTTTGTCAAATGGTTTTTCTGCACTTATTTAAGGTTTTTACCTTTCCTTATTAACATGATGGGACACACTACAATAACAAAATAAAAGGTAAAAACCACATGGTTGTTAAATTTTCTAATGTAGGGTAAAAATTACATCAATGATGTGGTTATAATGTCCTTTATATCACTTAAATATTTAAGACAACTAATGGCCATCCCAACTAGACAAAAAATCTTAAAACCATCATCTTAGAAAAAGCCTAAGATAAAAACAGAAGTGATTATATATATGTAAGTGAATATATATATATATATATATATATATATATATATATATACATACATAGAGAGGAAGTATGTCTTTAAAATAGTTATATTTTTCAAATGATATATTTTAATACAATACATAGAAGCACACAAAAAATGATTAATAGTGTTTTAGCAGCAAAATAGTTACTAGTATGTATTAGAGGAAGCAGACATTGGTCAAATTATAAAAGACTCTGGCTCCCCAACTTTCTTCAAGTAGAAAGTACTGTGAGGAAGCTATTTAGCTTTTAATACCATTTTCTGTAATATAAAAGGGAAGATGCTTTCAGCCAAGAACACAGAGCACAGGGCTATCGGCCATTGAAGAGCTACAGATTGTTGACAACCAGTGACCCAGGAGCCACTTCTGTTAAGCAAAAAAGCACAGAGGACTGGGGAGCAGTTTTCACCGAATAGTACTATGCCTTGTTCATTCTGTGACTCCAAAGTAGGACAAAGTAGTATTCTTCCCTGTGAGATTTCAGAATTGTTATAAAGCATCATTGACAGTTGTATGACTTCTGTTCTTTCTCTTTGGGAGTGGAAGTATCTCTTATAGTCATCCTATCCCTAAATCACCATCATATGTTGATGCTAAATAGAAGATGACAAGTCCTTGTTTATCCACAGATTCTGGAACGAGAGAAGCCACACCTGAGCCACATCCAGAAATAATGCAATTCATGAACACATGTACTCTAATGCTACAATTAGATGAGAGCCTTGGCCTCCTAGGGTAATGGTGAAGATATATAGAGAGGATATAAATATATGTGATAGAATATGTGTGGTAAAATATCAGATGGACCACAAAGTCTTTTCTGGTTTTGCACCCATATATTTCTATAATGTGACTTTGCAAACCATGAAGGGGTAGCAGCTATTTCTGAAATCTGGGTTGATATTATAACTTGCTTCGCCCACTGTAAGGTTAGTAAATATGTACAAAGCAAAGGCCTAAGCTGTGGCTATACATCAGGAACTATCCTCTTTTGAAACTTTTGGAAATCTGCAAATATTAGCATGGAAAGAAACACAGGTTGTCACTTCAGTAAATAGCCCTGGCAATTGTCATGTATGTGAGGCCAGTCTCATAAAAGCTGCCACCTTCTCTGGTGAGTTTACTTCATCTTTAGAAGGTAATGTTGAGCTTCCATCATTGATTACTGAGCAATTTCCCCTGTGAGCAAACTGCCCTCTGAGATCAGCAGTTCCATACTGTCCTTCTCATGACATAACTCACCAAGCCAGACAGGTGCGTCATGCAGAAAAGGCAGCCATGTTACAGCACTGGCCAGAACACAACTGTATATCTGAGAATCACATTTCTCCAAATAGGTAAAACCACATTCCTTGCCAGGCGTGGTGGCGCATGCTTGTAATCCCCACGCTTGGGAGGCTGAGACAGGAGGATAGCGCAGGTTATGAGGAGATAGAAAGGAAATAGACAGATAGGAAAAAGGCCTCAGTAGAAAAAAGTTAATTTCCTGAATTTCCTGAGTTTCCTGAGGGGCAACAAATACCTGAAATTCCAAAGGCTCAGAGATAAGAAGGCCAGAGCTTCACAAAGCCATCTGTTTACTAATCAACAAACCTAGGAGCCCCTCACCCAGCAAGTCTGGCATTCCTGAAAGGAGACCCATCAAAGGACTTGCAAATACCCTATGCAAATCCTGAGAGCTGCTTCCCAGAATTCCCAAAAGTCACCCTAACCAAAAGCAGACTTGCAAGCGATGGACAATGACCCTTGTGGATCAGCAATTGGGGCTTTCCCTCTTGGGACCTCCTCCCCTTTTGGGGAGCTGTTCTCTCTCCTGCAGGTCGTGTTGGCCCTGAGAGAAGGCAGAGTGCATCTGAGGGCACGTGGCTCGGGCGACTCTCGAGTAGTGACCTGATGGCCTCTGCTGGACATCAAGGCTGACCAGGCCCCTAGGGGTGACCTGTACCTCTTTTCTGGCAGATCGTGTGGACTCTGGGAGAAAGTAGTTTGTAATTGACGGCACTTGGCTCGGGCGACACTCGAGTAGTGACCTGAAGACAACTACTGGACACCAGGAGACCCGACAGCCCAGAGTGGTGTCTGCCTCTTTTCCTATTCTCTTCTGGCAGATCGCACGGACTCTGGAAGAAAGCAGCCTGCACCCGAAGGCAATTCGGCTTGGGCTACTCTCAAGTATTGTCCTGAAGGCAGCTGCTGGACCCAGAGTTCCAGTCCCTCTGGGGTGTTCAGCCACCCTTCCCCATTCCCTGCTGCTTCCAATAAATGTTTTACTCCCCTTCCTGAGGTCTGTGGGTGTCATTCTTCACTCACCGTAGACAAGAACCCGGTAAGAAAACGTTGAGTTCCTTCAAGAGGGAACTCCATTTCATCTCAAGGAAACGCCTCTCAAGAAACCCTCGTTTCAAGTTAGAAGCCAGGCTCGCCAGGCTTAAGAGACCCTGTTTCCAAATAAAATATAAAATAGGTCTGGGTAGCCCAGAGGCAGAAGGCCCCTGGGTTCCATCCCCAGTACCACCAAAAAAAAAAAAAAAAAAAAAAAAAAAACATTCTTTACCAATCAAATATTTATGTGTAATAACAAAAGTATTTTGGACTGTTTATGCCTTATTCCTAAGTTGGGTCTGGACCTGTGAGGGGATGACTTGAAATACTTATTTGGCTCCTTAGAGATACTAGCTATGAAGATAAGCCTGCATTTTCCTCTTCTAAACATGCCAGTAAGTTTCAAGATAATTGTTTACATCCCTGAAAGGACTAAGGCAGATGCTGATGGTTTATATGTCTGACACTTATTCAACGAAATACTATGTATTCAACTAAATACTACTACTCATTACTGTACAATGGTAGAAAATAAAGCGGGATTTCTTTCATGCAAATGACCATTAGGGTTTTTAGATGTCCCTTGATAGGAATCAACATACAAAAAAAAAAGAACCCTGGAATTTTGATTGCAGAAAGATGAGAATCTCGTCTCCAATTCTTTTATATTAGTATTCTGAGGGATTGTTAAGTTGCTTGTTTTCATTTTTTCCTACCCACCACAGGGCTCCTATTCAACAATGTCACCACCTTTGTCCAGTGGTTAAAATTACATATTTTATGCAGTCACTTCTTCACTGCTGGAAGACAATAAAATTGTCTGGTGTTTCAATCTTCAGCAAATCAGAAAAAAAGATGAGGAAGGCAAGTAAAGAAAGAAGATGTGATTCATCATTGGTTTTGTGGCATTATAGGTGGATAGAGAATAGAGCTAGCAGATATATCAGTCAGAGGTAACTACATGTCTGTCTTGGTTCATGCTGTTTCTCAGCACTCTTACCAATGTCTAACAGGTAACCTTATCTGCTGAAGAACAAAAGAAAAAGAGGGATCGTTATCATGATTTGTGCCAGACCCTGATTCTACTTTGATTAGTGGTACCCTGTATGTGTCATTGGAACAGAGACCTAATTGCATATATTTCTATGTCCGTGTCAAGTATTCAACAAAAAAGGCAAATAGGGGAACACACTAGTAATATTCAGTGATGTTATATTTATCATAGCCTGTGTTATAACTTTTTAAACTTCCTAGAAATTAGAAGTGAATGAAAGAATCCAGGGTATTTCCCATACGCTTATCTTTTAGGATGCAGCTCATGGCCTCCCAGGCTGAAGAGTCCACTGATTTACATTCAGGCAACTCGCAGGTAGCTGCAGAGGCATCGAGTGCTCAGAGCCTTTGTCCCCTGCCTCTTGCTTTGCTGGCATCCTGGCTGGCTGGCTGGCTCTGCTGATAGTGCAAGCCAAGGGATTATTAGATTGACCACATGCCCTATGCTTTTGTTTCTTTGTTTTTGTTTTGTTTTGGGACAGAGATAGGAAAGTTGACTGGGGCCCCAGAGATCTATGAAAAAAAAAAAAAGACAGAAAAAGAGGAGGGGAGAGAAATTTGCAGTGATGCGTGTTTTCTACTGTAAAAGTCATGAGAGAATATAAGAGTTTGATTCTGGCAGAAGCGAACTGGCAACGTGGTTCAAGAATTAACCCACAGGGATGCCAGGATAACATCTCCTGAGACATGTCTCTAAATTACATCAAAAACTTCTATGAAGGATGTGTAAGTATTATACAAAACATCAATTGTTAGCAGCGTTCCATGTGTATTTTAACCTGATTTGCATGAGTGGTAATGAATAAATCCCTCTATATTGAGGGTGAATATTATAAGTAAAAACCATATGCTTCAAAATATTTTGAACAAAAAAACTATAAGAGAAAAATTCAGGAAGTAACTTTAAGATGTTGATGTTTTAAAGTGACTCACTTTTAATTCTATAATTAAGAAGTAGAAAAAAGCTGCAGAGATAACAGAATAAGTATTCTTTTGTAGGTAAGATAATATACTGTTAAATATTAGATATGTGATCAAATTTTCCAAAGAATGTATTAGATAGACTAAGAATGTCATGACTTTATGTTTAAGGGATTATAGGAGAAGATAATATTAATTCAAAGCTGTATAAATATTTCCAAAACAACACATCTGATTTACAATATGTTTCTATTTGTTGTATTTCCTATTTTAAGAGTAAAAAGGTTTGAAAACTTCTTAAAACTTTAGCTCTTAAAATGTGATTATGCAAGTATTCTTAGTATGTTTTTTTTTTTTTTTTTTTTTTTTTTGGTGGCACTGGGGTTAATGTTTGTTTTTACCTGTTTGTTTTTTTTTTTTTTTTCTCCTAAAACCATGACAGGTCAAACCTCCAACCATCATTGGTCAATTCCACACTCTTTTCTTTGGATCTGTCCGAATGTTCTTCCTTGGAGTGTTAGGTTTTGCAGTTTATGGAAATGAGGCTTTGCACTTCAGCTGTGATCCCGACAAAAGAGACATAAACCTTTTCTGCTACAATCAATTCAGGCCAATTACTCCACAAGTAAGTTTTTCTGTTTGCACATAAACATTGACTCCAAAGATACACTCTAACAAGCATGATTTTGAGAATTGACATGACTTTTTCTTTAATGAGTTGAATATTTCAGAAAAAAAAATCCTCCACTCCAGAATTCTATTATCTATTGATGTTATAATTATATTCCAGACTGTATTTAGAATAGGAAAATTAAGTATCTCCTAAAACTAAGTAATTCATTATTAACTGTAATCAACAGGCAATGAAAGTAAAATATAACCATCTTTTCACAATTAATACAAGCTAAAGTTTTAAATATATTAGTCATTAAATGTTAAACACCACTACATTCATTATGTATTAATGTTAAACATTACTACATTCGTTATACTATTTGGATTGTTTATAAAACTTGGAATGTTTTAATGTAGCTTCTGTTGAGAGTCAGTGCATTTTTAGTCAATTTTTTATTACATATTGATTAATGCATTTGACTAAGCTATTTCTGATATACTTTAGGTATTCTGGGCATTACAGCTAGTGATTGTCCTGGTTCCTGGAGCTATTTTCCATCTTTATGCTGCATGTAAAAGCATCAATCAAGAATGCATCCTTCAAAAGCCCATCTACACTGTGACTTACATCCTCTCAGTCTTGTTAAGAATTAGTCTAGAGGTGATAGCATTTTGGCTTCAAATCCACCTCTTCGGTTTCCAAGTAAAACCTCTTTACTTGTGTGATGCTGGATCTCTTGGGAAAAAAATGACCATTATAAAATGCATGGTTCCAGAGCACTTTGAAAAGACCATCTTTCTCATTGCCATGTATACATTCACAGTAATTACAGTGGTATTATGTGTTGCTGAGGTTTTTGAAATTGTATGTAGAAGATCATGTTTTCTAATTAGGCAGTGACAAGGGTTGATTACCTCCTATCATGCTATAGCTATTTATCAATCATTTATTTAATTTCATCCTATTCAGAGAGGACCTCATTTTAAAAATGAATGTCTGTTCTTTAAACTTATTTGGTGTGTCAGAAATTTATGTTGACTATAAAATATAAAATTAAGTTTCCAAAGGTCAATCCATCTAAGTTCTAAGACAGAGATTTCTGAACAAACATTTTATCCTATTTTAATTTTAACACTTATTTTATTATAAAGTAGACATAGAACCAATGTTAGTTCATTTTTAAATAGTACTTTTACAGACTTTCTCACATACAACATTCTAATTGACCAAAGCATTTTGTGGCCCAAAAAATCTTTATTATCTCTTTTAAAGAGTGGAAAATTAATATTCAAGGATGGTAATCTATTTACTCTGTCATACAACAAAACTATTTCTCTTTTCTTAGTATCATGCAGTTTTAACTTGGAGGATATAATTATTTTTGCATTCATATAAAATATAACTTAAACTAAAAAATTATAAATTATTAAAAAGTAATCTATAGTTTGATCACTAACTTGAAGAAATGCAGCAATTATGTTTAATATTATACTCATGTTGTTTTTTGACATTTTTAATATTAAATGATATGGAAATATAATCACCAAATAAAATGCTATGGATAATATTGTGCATATTTCCTTGTTCCTTGTTGTGACCATATGTATTCACTAATAATAACTTCTATATTCAAGATTATTGAAATGAAAAAGTATGTTTATATTAAATCCAACTCCTTCAATAGTTATAAAATTATTTAAAATTACTTCAGTCCAGGGAATTCTGTTCTGCCTGCTTTACCAACAACCATCTTCATTTTATAGTATTTAAAATGTTTATGTATTATTGGCTTATGCAATTTTCCTGTTAGGAAAATAAGTAGTTTTTAATATTTTGTTAAGAATTATTCAGCCTATGTTTGATATTATGAACTCCTGTATTTAGGACTCCTGAATCATTGAGCCATTTCTGCATAAAAGCACAGAAGAAAAACCAACTTTCATTCACCAGATAGCTACAGAATACCTGCTATTTAACAAGTACTGAATTAAGAGTTAAAATAAAAGATAGTCGAAATTTATTATGTATATAAGATTCTACTAGATGGCCTATTGGCATGCCAAGAGAGTGGGGCCTGGTATAATAGCCCACCCTGAATGGAAAGAATATTTATTCACTATCTTTTTTTTAGAATCATTGACCCTTGGTACTAATAAACAATTAACAATGTTCAAACTTTTATTATTATATTTAAATTTTTTATAGACAATACTTCCCTTTTTTGCTTACATCCAAGGTGTACTACTCCCAACAGTTCTCCCATGTTTCTTGAGGTTCATATTTTCTTTCCTATACCTTTGCAAGGCTGATCTTTAAATGAACATCGAACATTGTGTGTGTGTGTGTGTGTGTGTGTGTGTGTGTGTGTGTGTGTGTAAGATTTACCTAGCTGGATCCTAGATATTTTTCTACTCAGAAATATTCTGAAATTTTGTTCAGGGATATAGGTTATTTAGAAACAGAGACTCTTTTTGCTTTTTTTTTTTTTTTTAAACTCTGTTAGGACCAGTGTGGTCCTTTCTGAAGGGCTCATTTTGTCCTAAGACAAGAACAAAACTTTTCTTAGTACTCTATCAGGTGCCCCTGTCATGGATTAAACATGTTACTTTCCCACTACTCTCAGAATCTTGAGTTGAGCTGGGAATGGTGGCACATGCTTGTAATCCTCACGCTTGGGAGGCTGAGACAGGAGGATCGCACTGGTTTGAAGACAGCCTCAGCTACTTAGTGAGGCTCTCAGCAACTTAGACTCTGTTTCCAAACAGTATAAATAGGTCTGGGAATATAGCCCGGAGATAGAAAGCCCCTGGATTCCACCCGCAGTACCACCAAAAAAAAAAAAAAAAAATCTTGAGTTGAATCCTAACACTGGTTGACTCATGGTCACCATTAGAAAGTGCTGAATCTGCAGGAAGCACGTCCTCATTCTGGCCCAGGAAAAAAGGGAGAGGACAAAGGGACATTCGTTGGGTTTGTTTCTCAGCATTTTTCTCAGGGATATTAAGGTTTTTGTTTATTTGTTTGTTGTGGTACTGGGGATTGAACCTATGGACATTCTACCTCCCAGCTGCACCCCCAATCCTATTTTTTATTCTTTATTTCAAACAAGGTCTCACTAAGTTGCAGAGAGCCTCATCAAGTAGCTGAGGCTGGCCACAAATGTGAAATCTTCCTGTCTTAGTCTCCCAAGTACTGATATTACAAGTGTGGTCACCACGCCCGGTTTAACGACTGATCCTGTTTTCAAAAAAGCCACAGCTGACTTTCCCTGAACATCACTACCCATTCATAGACAGGCATTTTTATTCTTCTTTAGATTCATCTTTTAGATTTGAGCATTGCCACAGTATGCTCCGCTGTTAAGGAATTCTTCACCTTGGCTGTTGGAACCACAACTATTCTCAGCCCTGTGTGGATCTCTGGTATTGTTGCTCTTAATCTCTTCAAGTAGTTCTTTCACAGAAAAGTCACTGAAAGATGTTGCACTGATCAAGATTCAGCTCAAGATCCCTCGCACATCTCTGGAGCTCTCTTGCTTTGTTGCCCACCCCCCATCTCTCTCTCTCTCTCTCTCTCTCTCTCTCTCTCTCTCTCTCTCTCTCTCTCTCTCTCTCTCTCGACAAGTGTGACCTTTAAATTCCAGTCTCCTTGGCCTCCCTGGGCTCTTTCTTATCTCTTCAACTGAAAAGGTGGATAGATAGCATGTCTAAACTACCAAAGGAATCCTGCTTATGTCTACTTCTTTTAAAAAAGCATTATTGCTAAAGTTTTGATGTGTCTCCCAGAGCTCATGTTTTTGGTAGCTTAATCTCAGTACAGAATTATTGAATGGTAAGATCTTTAAGTCATGAGGGCCTTTCCTAAATGAATGGACTGATGTTATCTAGCCAGTGGTCCATGATCAGAGAGGAAGACGGGTTTGCTATGAAAGTAAGGTTGGCCTCTCTTGCCAAGCAATGCCTTTTGACACATGCCACTAAAGAAAATCCTCGCCAGAAACCAGACCTTTGTTCTTGGATCTCTCAGCCTCCGGATTTCTAAAAAATAAATTTATTTTCTTTATAAATTACCCAGGTATGATATTCTATTATAACAACATGAATGGAATAAGACAAGTACATTTTATTATAAAGTTAGAGATAAGGTAAGACTTCATTTAGATAATCTTTCTTAATTCCTTACTGATGCACTATTCTATTTTTCACTTTATTAGTAACTATATCAGGATTTTTAACACACAGCTACATTGTTTTGAATAATTAATGTTACATATACAATTGAAATTCAAAGATAAAACCCATTTTCTCAAGAAAATGAGAATATAGTAAAAGTCTGAACACATTTTAAAATCTAGCAAAATCTCTATTTGAAAATATATTAAAACCATTTATAAAAGCTCTTGGCTCAAAGAAGTAATTTGAATATAAGATTTTCAGACTATTCATAAATAAACAAGTTACAATATTACATATTAAAACCCAATACAAACAAATTTGAGTACATGAAAAATTGACAGCAGAAATACATTTATTATGAACAAAGAAACAATAAAGGTAATTTAAAAGCAAACAAAAGAACTTCAAAATAAAAGTTATAACAAAATGATTTAACATGAATATAAGCAGATAGTTATAGATTATACCAGAAATAACACAGAAGAGATAAATCCAAAATAACTGAAAATAATAATAAAATAATAAAACTCTGGAAAATCAAAACAAGTATAGAAATATACTATTATAAGAGTTGTAATAATATATGTAATATATTACCATTTGAAATATACTGTGATAATTTAAAGAGATGTTAAACATATACTATGAAATACAGAACAACAAACAAAACAAAGCCACAAAATTTTGGTTTAAAAGACAACAAGGAAAATTAAATAAAATTATGAAACAGTTCATTAAACTCAAAGAGTGTAAAAAAGAGAACAAAAACCAATAAAACAAATGGAAAAAAATAAGAAGGTAGTGGACTTAAACCCAAACACATCAATAACTACAATAAAAATAAAGGTTTTAGCATTCCACATAAAAACAGAAATTGTTTGAATACATTTTTAAAGCCAGATGAAATTAGTAAAAAGAATTCCACTTTAATTATTTTAAATATTTAAAAATTTAATATTAAAATCATTTAAATATTTGTTGATAGGTTAAAAAGAAACCACAAAAGATATATGAAATACTAAGCATCAGACAATTCAACTGACTAGTATGACAAAACTCAAGTAGATTTTAGGGCAAGGAATAATGCCATGGATTAAAGAGACATGTCTTGACATTCAAAGTATAATTGATCAGGAAACAGAACAGCCATAATGTGTATACTCCTAATTTCAGAGGATCAGAATATATGAAACAAAGATAAATTAAAAAGAGAAATATATGGAATTAAAATTAATTATTTTAATGCTTTTTCTCAACAATCAATTGACAAAAGACAGGATATCAGAAAATATATAGAGAAATTAAGCGTTACTACTAAGCAACTGATTGATATCATAGAATACTCCACCCTCTGACAGGATGTTCTTTTCAAGTATTATGCGGAACAACCAACCACCAAGAGAGTACATTTGCTGGGCCATAAGACAGACTTGAGGATTTAAATCATACAGAATATATTTGCTGATCACAATAGAATTAAAACAGAAATCAACAAAAGTTGAGAATATTCCGAATTATTTGAAAAATTATGAAACAATCTTATTAACTCATGGATCAAAGAAGAAATTACATGGGGAATTAAAAACTACTTTAAACAATGATAATGCAAACATAATTTATCAAAATTGTGGAAAGCATTAAAACAGTGTTTTGCAGAATATTGGAAGTTATATTTTGTTTGAGAAAAGTTATATTAAGCATCCCACTTAAAAAAATTTGCAAGCCAGCCGTGGTGGTGCACGCTTGTAATCCCAGCATTTGGTAGGCTGAGACAGGAGGATCACGGTTCGCAGACAGCCTCAGCTACTTAGTGAGGCCCTCTGCAACTCAGTGAGACCAGGTTTCAAAATAAAGAATAAAAATAAGGCAGGGGGTGTAGCTCTGTGGTCGAATGCCCCTGGGTCCCATCCCCAGACCCACACACACACAAAAAAAGCAAAAAGAATAATTTAAAAACAAATTAAATATAAGACTGGGAATCGAAATCAGCATATAAATCATATAAATAGAAAATTTAAAAATAATATAAAAATGCATTAAACAAAAATATGGTTTCTGAAAAACATATTAAATAATAAAGGAGATATTGAAAATTGTCCATATGATGAATGAAAAAAGGGACATCATAATAGGACATGAAAATGATCAAAAGGAAAGTTGAACAATGTTATGATAATAAACTTCATACTTAGATAAAATGAAAAAACTCCTTAAGACATGTCACAGTTGATATATAATATAAATGAAAAAGATGAGTATCACTATATTTATTGAAGAAATTAAATTTAAAAGTCAAGCTCTTCCCATGAAGAAGACTCCAGGCTCTAATGGCTTTCCTCTTTATTCTATGACATGTTCAAGAAAGAAATGATACTTCAAGTCGGGCGTGGTGGTGCACACTTGTAATCCCCCTGCTTGGAGGTGGAGACAAGAGGATAGCACAGGTTCGAAGCCAGCCTCAGCTGGCTTAAGAGACCCTGTTTCCAAATAAAATATAAAATAGGTCTGGGAGTGTAGCCCAGAGGTAGAAGGCCCCTGGGTTCCATCCCCAGTACCACAAAAAAAAAAAAAGAAAAAAAAAAAGAAATGATACTTCAAATTCCCTTTCAGGAATGAGGAGGGAATAGTTGCCACTTTGCATAATGAGGCTAACACACCCTTGATAGCAAGAGTTTTTATCAAACATATAATATCAAATATAATCGAGCTATATATATATATATATATATATATATATATATATATATATACAGTAATATATCATATTCAAGTGGGGTTCATCCCAGGAATGAAAGTTTAATACTTGAAAATCAATTAGTGTATATTGCTAAAATAAAAGAGGAAATTCACAGACAATTCAATAAATGCATATAGAAATCTGATTAAGTTCAAAATCTAGTTATGATGAAGTGAACAAAACCCAAAACTTTTACTCTAAAAGAGCATGACCTAACCTTGGTAAAAAGCATCTAAAAATAGGAAACTTCCCACTTAATATAGAAGTAATGAAATTTTCCTATGATCGCAAAAAAGTCAAGGATATCCACTCTTACAACTCCTGTTTCATGATGATCTGGAGTTCAATAAGACAAAACCAAAATGAAATTAATATGTATCCAATAAGTATGGCAAGATAAAATATAGATACACGCAGATTAGAAAAGAAGAAATATTATCTTTACTCACAGACATAAAGCTGTACTAGAAAATTCTAGAGGATGTACAAAAACCTACGGGAATAATAAAATTTATCAAAATTGGCACTTCTATAGTTGAATAAAATTAAGTTTAAATAAAAAACAATGTAGCTTAGATTAAAATTATGAAACATATACAGACATATACAGACCCATACAATAAAGATTATGAAACAGTGCTACAAGAAATTAAGGATGGAATAATAAAACATATCAATCCATATTGAAAGCCTTAATCAAGGCCGGGCGTGGTGGCGCACACTTGTAATCCCCGCGCTTGGGAGGCAGAGACAGGAGGATCGCGCAGGTTCGAAGCCAGCCGCGCGCACTGGTTTAGGAGACCCTGTTTCCAAATAAAAATGTAAAAATAGGTCTGGGAGTGTAGCCTGGAGGTGAAGGGCTTCCAGAAACCCCAGTACCACAGAAAGAAAGAAAGAAAGAAAGAAAGAAAGAAAGAAAGAAAGAAAGAAAGAAAGAAAGAAAGAAAGAAAGAATCTCTAAATTCAATATAATTTTAATTAAAATCCCAGAATATTGTAGAAGACATTGACAAGCTATTCCTAAAATTTATATGTAAATACAAAATATCTAGCATGGCTAACACATTTTAAGAATACAAAATAAAGAGGATTCAAAATAGATTCTCTCAAGCTGGGTGTGGTGGTGCATACTTGTAATCCCAGCATCTGGGAGGCCGAGAAGCAGGATCATGGTTCATGGACAGACTCAGGTACTTAGTGAGGTCTTTTGCAAGTCAGTAAGACCCTTTTACAAAAT
Organism: Muscardinus avellanarius; assembly: GCF_963383645.1. Lineage (NCBI taxonomy): Eukaryota > Metazoa > Chordata > Mammalia > Rodentia > Gliridae > Muscardinus > Muscardinus avellanarius. The sequence goes on from NC_137794.1 coordinate 94,657,742, forward strand.
AAAAAATAAAAATAAATAGGGCTGAGGGTGTAACTTGGAGGTTGAATACTCCTGGGTTCCATTTCCAGTACCATAAAAGTAAATTAAAAATTAATTAATTTAATAGATACTCTCCAGTCTTCTTTAAAGGCACAAGCAATGTGTCACTGGCTTAAGAATAAGCATATTACACAAGAACAAGAGAGAGGCCAGAAATAGTTCAGCACACAAATATCCTTTTATGTGCTTGTATTATTCGATGATTATATTGGATATTAAATATGGATGTTGAAAATATAAACTTCCACTCATATAGTTTCAATATGTCAGAGCCATGGAGGGTGAATGGGCCGTTCAAGTCTTCAGAGTCTGCCTATGTCATTCTTCTGACAGATTTGTGAAGGGCAATGGGAATTGAACCCATGGCCCTCTACCTCTGAACTACATCCTCAGCCTTTAATAATTTTTATTGTGAAACAGGGTCTTGCTAAGTTGTCTCAGCTGGCCTCAAACCTGCAGTCCACCTGTCCCAACCTCCTGAAAAATGGGACCTGTGTTTGCCACCACACCTTTTAGAAAAAAGTATTTCTCTTTGGGAGTATGCTAAAGGAGTTGGATGTGAGCCTCTTGAATCTAGAATACAAATTTCTAACATATGCAATGCACCCAAAAGATAAAAAAAAAACCAACTTCACTGTCGTTAATCCTTGTCTTGTAGCATATTCCAGTGTGCTTTTAAACTTGACATATCTCTCCAATGTATCAATTATCCTCTCACAAAGGGGTTGCAGTATTTAGAAAGAAGACAGCTTTTGTTGGTAGATGAAGATCCTATTCTAACCCTTTCATATACTTGTTTATCCCCCACCTCCTTCCTAACTCCGAATGTATGAAGCCTCGAGTCCTGAAGGGAGAGATCAGGCAGTAACAGGAAAGTGCATGCTCCAACAGGAAGAGGAAGTTTTCCAAATAGAGGATCACAAAATACAGAAAAGCTTATAAAACAGAAGGAAATATTTGTCTATAAGGACATCATTGTTAAGTAGTAATGGTAGTTGCCCAGGATTTAAAATCAAAACATCTAGATTTGATTTATTTATTTATTTATTTATTTATTTATTTATTTTTGCAGTACTGGGGATGGAACCCAGGGGCATTCGACCTCTGAGCTACACCCCCAGACCTATATTTTATCCTTTATTTTGAATCAGGGTCTCACTGAGGGCCTCACTAAGTAGCTGAGGCTGTCTGTGAACCGCGATCCTCAGGTCTCAGCCTCCCCAATGCTGGGATTACAAGCGTGCGCCACCACATCCAGCAAAACATGTAGATTTTAATATCACTCATCCCTATAATCTGTGACCTCCACAAGTTACCTAAATTCTGTGTCCCATCTGTAAGATAATGTAGATAATATCTGCCTGACAGGTCATGCTGAAGATTAATTGAATTAATGTGAAGATTTTAGCAACATGCATGATACATAGCAGATACTCAAAAAATGCTAGCTATTGTTACTTTAACTGACACAGATGCCAGGTGAAAGAATTAATATCTGGGAGCCTTATTCTCAATAGCAGGAAATGCAGTTGTTGCCCAAAGTCATTGAGGCAGAGACCCTGCTTGAAGCAGTAGGGAAAGCTGGAAATATCATCAATGAACATTCATCAGGGCACTGGTCCTCAACCCTAGTGGTACTATTACAATTTCATGAGAACTTTTTAAACTACTGGTATCTAGGCTCCAACCCAGAAAAATTAAACAAAAGTGACTGGGTTAGGAGCTTTTTCAAAGCTTCTGAATAGATCTTTAAGGGCAGCCACAGTTGAGAATCGAGAAGAAATATTTAAATAATAAATAAGAATTTGTGGAAGCGGAAAGGAAGCATATATAGCATCTCCATCTGTTTTTCTTCATTTATTTCTCTTCCAGTCCAGCAACTATGAATGAAGAATCTGGAGAAAAGAAGTAAGAGAGAAACAAATGCATTCTCACATGGAAGCTAATGTGTTTCTGAAAATGGGAAAGAATATAGAATTCCGCTTCAGGCAGGGTTGAAAAAAAAATCCAGACCCAGAATAAGATGGCAGCTTCTGTAAACAAGTATACATAAAGGATATATAGAGAGGAGTAATATAAATATATGGACTAAGTTATTTGTGTGGAAGGGGAGTGGGAGTGATTAGAAAATCGTGGGCATCATAATCATTGAAATTAATGGTGTAAAATCAAATTACTGTGGAGACTATTAATATTATTTGAGAAACTGGAAGTGATAAATCCTAAATGATGTCAAATATGATTCACACCTTTACTATTTCTTCCAGTCAATAAGCACTCTTTTCTTCTTTTTTCTTCTTGCTCTGGTTTCTTTTTCCACAAGATGGATAAACTCAACAACTTTGACAGATCCTGTTCCAAGGAAAAATAAATAAAAAATAAAAGGGCAGGGAGTGTACATCAGAGGTAGGATGTCCCTGGGTTCAATCTCCAGTAATCCACCCCCTAAAAACAAAACAAAACAAACAAAACAAAACAAAAAACGCTTCTTCCTCCTACCACTCTGACCAGCAGAGAGCGCTGGTGTAAAGTACAACACAACACTCAAAGGATTCAGCCTTCTAAGCGCTATTAATACCGTCAGACTCACTGAGCATGACCTTCCAGGGCTTCCGTAGTTGACTTGCTGTCGCCAAGCAACGGCGGAGTGGGCGGGACTTGCCCTGCGCACTCGTTCGCTACGCCGGGAAGGAAGCGGAAGTGCCGGCGGTGCGCCAGTAGGAAGTGGTGGTTCTTTCAGTGGCGATGGCCGCGCTCGCTCCACTGCCCCCGCTGCCCCCACAGTTTAAGAGCATACAGCATCATCTGAGGACGGCTCAGGAGCACGACAAGCGGGACCCCGTGGTGGCCTACTACTGTGAGTCTTACCGAGTTGCTTCGCCTGTCCGTACCCGGACACACTCGGGGCCCACACACCCCTGGTTCATGGGGCATGTCCCGCCCCTGGCATTAGACCTGGCTTTGACCTCTGGGAACGCCTAGGTCCCTGCGCTCACTGGGATCTAGACCTTCTCCAGAGTGTCAAAACCCCAAACACAGGATATCCACGCCTATCCCGTCTTCTGCTTAAGTGTCCCCAGGCTAACTGCGCGAGCTCTTGAACTTTGCTGTAACACACTCCCTTAAGGTTTTCTTTCTCTGTGTACAAACAAGAGCTTCCTGTCTCCTGGAAATCACCTGGATAGTTGATTAATTGGTCCAAAACGAAATCATAAAAGGAGGAAAGACTAGTTGAAAGTGTAGTGAAGGGTTTAGGTTAATTGACAACACATAGGCCCATTCCAGAATCTATCCCTGGTTGAATGGAGAACTTTTCCTACTAAGTAGCAGAATTTAACCATCTCCTTTTTGCATCCAAACTACCCTTTCCCACCAATGAGAATTTTAGTCTTGGCTTATTTTAATAATACCCGGGGTTGAGAATTTTGGTAGCAGTATTCCCACTTTGATGGTGATATGTGTAATTTAAAGCTGATGGGGAAACAGGCTGTTTCTGCAGTTTTCCTTCTACAATAGGTAAAAAGAATAGTACCGGTAGTTTTATGCAAACTTTATCATGTATCTTACACTCTAACTGCAAATAAAGCAAGTTACTGAACTACTGTAAATCTCTTGAAGAGGTTTTTTTTTTAAGAATGGAGATGCACAGAATAATATGTTTTCTCTTGAGAATATTGTAAAGTTATTTAGAATCTCATCCATTCCCGTACCTGCCATACTCCACATGTACCTCATAATTCACTTTTGAGTAAGTCCACTTTCTTGTGCATTTGTCTAACTCCTCATGATTTAGGATCTGACTCAATTGTTAGCTTCTTCTGTAGGAAATAAATTGATTATGCTCTGTGCTTTACCTCATTTTGTTAAAAGCTTACAGCATTATTTCCACTGTACTTATTCTTTAAGCAGGGAACTATTAATCATTCATTCAACATGTATTTATTGAGCTTTTTACCTTGCACAGAAATTACTAGGTAGTGAGCTTATATACAATAATAAGGAGGTGTGTGAGTGTGTGTGTGTGTGTGTGTGTGTTTGTGTAATATTATAGAATGTTAGAAGGTAATGAAGAAAAATAAGGTTGGGGAAAGGAATAGGAAATACCAAGGTGGTGGGAGGGAGTTTGAAGGGATTTCGGTTTCAGAGTGGCAGAGAACACTGCTGAGTTGACATTGAAAGAAAGAAAGAGGAGCAGAAGGCAGGCCTTCATGCCCATTTGGGAAAGAGCATTTTTTATATATAGAAAACAAAAGTCCTGCTTAAATGGAAGCAAGGGCACTATTGTGCTTGGAGTGGATAGAGCCAGCAGGAAAGTGTTAGGACAAGATCTCTCATAACAGTGAAATAGGACCCCTTGTGCCCCTCCAAAACTAATCCTTATTCATAGACTCTGTATTATTAAATATCTTTATGACTGCCCAGGGTGGGGCCCTTTATTTCCTTTGCCATTATTCTCTCCCTTTTGCTGTTTCTTTCCAAGCTTGTTCCAGTTCCCCTTATTTAAAAATAAATAAATCAGTAAATAACAAAGGCTCATACCCATCATTCTCCTAAAGTTACAGCCCTGTTTGCCCAACCTCATAGGTAAGTTTGGATTGTTATCTGCATTTGTCTTTACGTCCTTATCTTTTAGAGCCTTTTCAGCTCTTCTGTGTCCATGCCTACTATTTCAAGGATCCTACTTTCCCTACGGTTATGAACAAATGTTTTTTATTTCAAGGTCATTTAATAAAAATTTTTGTTATGAAACACTTATGGAAGAGAGCATGCATAGTGTGCATGCAGAGTTTAGGGGATAATGAAATGAACACTAATGCCCTTACTACGTTTGATGTTATTACACTTTATAATTTTTGCCAGTCTAGTGGATGTGAATGGTGACATTTGCAATTCTCTGAGTCTTAAAGAGGCTCACCATCTTTTCATATGTTAATTAACCATGTGTGATTTCCCTATGAATGCCTATTTAAAGCTTTTTTCTGTTGCACTCTTTTCTTAATAATATAGGTACTAATGCTTTGTTACTTGTGTTGCACATTTCTTCTCCAGTTTTACAGTTTTATTTTCTCCATGAAGTTCTTGTTCAAACCCCCCCCCCCCAATGCTGGGTATTGTATTCAGGGACATTCTATCTCCGTGCAACACCCCAAGCCCTATTTTTTATTACTTACTTTGAAACAGGGCCTCACTAAGTAGCTGAGGCTGGCGGTAAACTTGTAATTTTCTTGTCTCAGCCTCTCAAGTACTGGGATTACAAGCATGTGCCACCAGGCCCCACTCAAAAACTTTTAACTTTAAACTGTAGCCAATTTTCAGTCTCTTCTTTCTGATTTGTTTTGTAAATTTTAGGCCTTCATTTCTTTTCAATTGCTTTTTGGGACCTTAGCTTCTTGAGTCTGTAGATGGATATCTTTCATTAGTTCCAGAAAGTAATTTTAATAGTTTCATCTCACTCTCTTCTATATTTTGAGATTGCTTGAGGCCTGTCTTCACCTCCAGATAGTTTATTGCCTAACCAATTTGAATTTCTGTTTTTATTTCTGAGTGTTCTGTTTTTGTTTCAGTATGTTTTATATAGATAACCATTAAATCTCTAACACTAATCCAGTACCTAAGCTATAGTGAGTAGTTATAATTTTTTGTTTTGAATAATCAAAATATACAGTAATTCATCACTTGTAACATGCTATGACCAATTAGTAAGGAAATGTAATAGAATTCCAATGTCACATATCTATAATTTATGCATGTTATTTATACAAATGTCTGTTGATGGTAATGCAAATAATAAAAATTTTCATTAGATGATGTTATCTCTTTATTATCTGTTCATTAGAAAAGAATATCATTCTTGAGATCTAAATGAAAAGTGTTTGTTACAGTTTCTTGTTAAGTACTTCATTTATTTGAACGCTTTAAATGTTTTTATTCGCATTTGCTATCTGATGATTTCTGTAGCAGTTCTATTTTTGAATCTGATCCTGCTGAACTGTGTTTCAAAAAGGAATCACATGACTAATTATAAAATACATAATATTTAACAGTTCATTGTGACTTCTTTTCTTGTAATTTTGTCCTAGACATACTCAACCAGTGCTCTTAAGCTCTTACTGCCTCTTAATGGGGATTCTAAAGCATTCTTCAAATTCTAAAGGAATCAACTTCTCAATCCACAACTTTCATGTTTTCTTTCTAAAATATTTCTTCCTGACTAAGATCCTGTCATCTGGGTAGCAAAGTAACAAGCTCTTTGTCTTTGCCCACATCCTATTCCCATTTAACCTTCTCCTTTAACAAAGAAAAGCATTCTGCCACACTTCTTGAGTATATACAGGGCATATTGCCCTGAGGGAGAAGGTAGAAAATTCACCCTGTTGTCTAGGGGAAAAAAAAAAAAGAGGCAATTACTGCTGTTAGTGAATCCTGCATTAATTGAGGTATTAGGTACAACTTCTTATGGGAAAAAATCAGCCAGAAGAAAGAATAAATCTTTCTGTGAATATGTTGGTCTTGAAAGATTCCTAAAGAACATTCTAGTTGGGGAAAGAGGTTGCAGTATTTTATACCAGAGATGCATGGAGTTACTTGGAGTCTTGTCTCTTGTAGGAGCAGTTGGTCAAGAATGAATCTCAGATGAGGAAGAAATTTTTCTGGGATATTCACAACCAACATTTTGGAATTTTTCAAGGGGACAAGCAGGAACAGTTTAGGGCCAATGTCCTATGAAGAGGGATTAGGTATGAGGACAAGGACATGAAAAGACCACAAAAGAAAATTCTTTTGCAGAGTCTTTTACATGTATGCCTCATGTTAAAAATTGTCCTGTTTCAGTGTTCCAAACTCTCAAAGGGATGAAATTTTTCATTAGATGACCTTACCTCTTCAATCTCTCATTAGTAAAAAATATCATTCCTGAGTCAAGCAAAAAGAGTACAAGAGAAATGTTTTAATAAAGGCAGAAGTTCCTGGTTTTATTCCAAACAACAAGATCCTGTAGGGCTATGTGGCTTACTGCTATTTTAGAATTAGAATCCAGAAATGAGTTGGTTGGCATTCCAGTTTAAAAATTAAGACATATTTTTTGAAAAAGTGGATTGGCATTAACAACTGGCTTTGCCACTTATCTGATATGATAACTATTTCTCTTTCCTTAAATTAATGAGCTAAATCTTCAGCTCCAAGGTTTTTTTTTTATTTCTTTTTATTCAGAAATACATTGAAAACAAGCAACAGGATAAAAGCATTTCAACCTTGTTTTTCTTTCTAAGGTTGTTGAAATGAACAGTATTTCAGTTTTCCCCATTTTTATTGTGTCCTGTGATTAGCAGGAAGGCTGTAATTGAATGAAAATGATAAATGTTTATAATGCCATTCCATTTTATTTATATCATAGGAACTGAGAAAATGAGTTATTTGAATGATAGCTTGACAAATTCTTTTGTAGTTTATAAGCAAAATTTGAAGCAGACCTAACTGAATTGTCATTTAAGATAGTATGAAAAATAGCATTTCATGACAGTTGTATGGTTTGTAGCATGTAACACAGAAAGAATTTTTAAAATATACTTTTATTGGGGCATTTAATTACACATCATAGTGAGGTTCAAAGGGATGTAAACATACGTGCATGCAGCAATTGGCGTTTCCCTCCCGATCCCCCCTATTCCCTCACCCCATCAAGTTTTTTGTGATTGGTGGTGACACCTCATGTGTGGACATAGCTTTATTTGCAGTGTTCTCTTCATCAAGCCTCCTTTCTCTCCTAATTTCATTCCAGTATCCTACTGCTATTTATCTGAAGTCCCTTTTGTTTTCTAATTTCTCTATCTTCTACATATGAGAGAAAATGTAGAACTCTTGACTTTATGAGATTAGCTGATCTCACTTAGCATAATAATTTCCAGTTCTCTTAATTTTCTTGCAAATGATATAATTTTGTTCTTGATGGCTCAGTAAAATTGCATTGTTTTAATATACCACATTCTCTTTATTCATTCCTCTCCCGATGGATACCTAGGTTGGTTCTATAATTTGGCTATTGTGAATTGTGCTACCTAAAACATGGATATGCGTGTTAAACTATAGTATTCTGACCCTTTTTAAGGGGAGAGAAGATTCTGAGGAGTGGAATAGAACTTTTAAAACAACACTTAGGAAAAAAAATGGCAGTTGAACTACATAGACACTTCTTAAAAGAAGAAATACTAATAGCCAATAAATATATTTAGAAATATTCAAAATTAGCAGAAGTTGGGAATGAGACTCAATACTACCTGAGATTCCATCTAACTTTCTTTACAATAGCAGTCATCAAAAATATAAACAAGGCCTGGCATGGTGGCGCATGCTTGTAATCCCCGCGCTTGGGAGGCGGAGACAGGAGGATTGCGCAGGTTTGAAGCCAGCCGCGCTGGCTTAAGAGACCCTGTTTCCAAATTTTAAAAATATATTAAATAGGTCTGGGAGTGTAGCCCTCAGGTAGAAGGGTTTCCAGGAACCCCAGTACCACCAAAAATAAATAAATAAATAAAAAGAAACATTTATATATATACATACACACACACACACACGTTTTTACAGTTCTCTTCATTTTCCTGCAAATGATATAATTTTGTATTTTAAATGTATTTAAAATTGAAAAATTGGTAAAAATGTTTAGATTTCAGTATTTATTACAGAATCGAAATCAAAATTTGGTACCTGTTTAAACTTCCTGATGAAAAGACTTATATGTCAATTTCAAAATATGTTCAGGCATACTTTCCTATCTTAAAGCAAATAAGAATTTTTTTAATTTCTAGAGTAAGGAAGAATTTTTTTGAGAAAAATATTTCAGATTCTCTTCCTAAACTACTTGCTGATTTATAAAAGTTTTATATTCTTTTATATCTGGGACTTTATATGGGCTGCTTTCTGCTTTGAGTTTTCTCACTTCTGAATTCAACTCATTTATTTTTCCTGCAAGTTGTTTTCATGACCTCTTCAGGATGGTCTAGGAATTACCCCAGCATGGTTCTCCTCTTAACATATTTGTGTTATACATACCAATTTGCATTTTAATCTTAAATCTCCTGAGACACAGTGAATGATATCTTGTTCTCTTTGACCACCTGGCACTTACTTGGGGTTCATAAATACTTAGTGTATGCCTACTGTTTAAGCATTATTAATATTTCACTGAAATGTAAAGTCTGTAAGATTAAAAAGTATGTTTTACATTGATAATCATTGAATCTCTAGGTCCTAATATATTAAGATACAGTAAATATAATTTTTAGGTTTATGAAATAAACAGTACAGTAATTTATCACTTTTAAACACACTATCACTAACAAATGGAATGTAAAAAAGAATTTCAGTACTGTAATTTATAATTTACTTCCGGTTGACATTTTGTAATCTGAAATGCTCTAATGCTCTAAGATCTAAAACTTTTCGAGTGCTGACATGACACCACATGTAGAAAATTTCATGCCATGAAATTTGTTTCACGCACAAAATTATTAAAATATTGCATAAAATTACATTCAGGCACTGTGTATTAAGTATATATGAAACAAATAAATTTTCACGTTCAGTCTTGGGATCTATCTCCAGGATGTTTCATTATGTTTATGCAAATATTCCAAAATCTGAAACATTTCTGGTCCTAATTATTTTGGGTTTCAAATTAAGTCATAGGTCATGTTCTGATATGATAGGCACATTATGCCTCCTCCTTTCTAGTATTTATGATTTCCAAAACTTATTATGTCTACCCTTAATTCTTGAATGTTTTGTCACTTTCTAATATTTCTAATATTAATATTTGTATGTTGTTTGCTCTTTTGTTTTTAAGTCAAAAATGATAAGCCGGGAGTGGTGGCGCACACTTATAAGAGGCTGAGACAAGAGGATCACGGTTCACAGACAGCCTCAGCTGCTCAGTGAGACTGTTTCAAAAAATAAAGATTAAAAAATAGGGCTGGGGGTGTAGCTTGGAGGTAGAATGCTCCTGGATTCCATCCCCATTACAATAAATAAATAAATAAATAAATAAATAAATAAATAAATGTTGTTGAATCAATATATATCACGGTACATTTTGTCTATTTATAGAGGTGCTTGCTTTTACTGTTTTCCTGGTTAAACTTTTGTTTTTGTTTTTGTTTTGTGCTAGTGGAAATTGAACTTAGGGTCATTCTCCTTCCAAGCTACACCCCCAACCCTTATTTTATTTTTTGTTTTGAAACAGGGTCTTGCTAGGTTGCTGAGAATCTCACTACTTGCTGAGTTTGTTCTTGAACATGTGCTCCTCCTCTCTCAGCCTTGGAATTACAGGTGTGTAACACCATAGTTGACCTCGCTGGTTGCATTTTAAATTATACCAGTAGCAAAATAGTGAATTTTCTTATCTTCAAAATATACTCCCATTTACTGAAAAGAATTCTCACTTCTTTTTTTTAATTAACCTTTTTCTAGATCCACATTTAAAAATAAGAACTAGTACAGAGGGAGGAACTCTGTGTCTATTACCCAGTGTCTCTCATTGATAATAGCTTGCAAGACAGTAGTATAGGTAAAACCAAAATATTAACGTTCATAAAATCCACCAATCTTACTGAGACTCTCCGAGTTTTACATGTGTTGGTTTGTGTGTATTCACTCTTGGTTCTAAACAGTTTGTCGGGTGTTAGGTTAGGTTCCTGTATCCATAGCCATAATCAAGAGAGTATAGTGAGTAAATGGAATACTTTGTGTTGCCCCTTTATAGCCATTCCTGCTTTCTGCTTCACCCTACTTCACCTCTGTTTTCTAGCAGCCCACTCACCTGTTCTCTATTTCTTAAATTTTATCATTAAAATTGTTTATAAACAAATTTAAGTATGTTATAAATAAAATACATTATAAAAGTTTTGAGAATTGATTTTTTTTTCCCACTTGGTATAATTTTCCTGGAGATTGAGCTAAGTTAGTTTGTTCAGCAGTGTTCCATAGCAGTATATAGTATAACTTACTGATTTAAGGTTGAAAGACATTTGGGTTGTTTCCAATTTGCAACTATTATGAATAAATGATCACATACTATTTTGTTGTATGAACATGAGTTTTCATTGCTCCACGGTAAGAAAAAGTACCGTTTTAGAAACTGGTGAAGTTTTCCCACGTGTTACTCTATTAGGGCATATGAATGATGTTTGATCACTTTTCTTCAGATCCTCAGCAACATTTTGTGTGTCGCCATTTCTTATTTTAGTCACTCCAACAGTGTGTGTGTGTTTTATTTTTATGATTGCTAATGAAGTTGAGCATCTTACCATGTGCCTTTTTTCCTTAACTATATATAGGTCATCTTCAGTGAAATGTCTGTCTATGGTTTTGCTCATTTTTTTAACTGTTCAGTTTCAAGAGTTCTTAATATATTCTTGTTACTAGTCTTTTGTCCAATACTTGTTTTGCAAATAATTTTCCTGGTGTCTTTCAAAGACAAAAAGATAGTAATTTTGGTTGTCTACGTTATTACCTTTTCTTTATTTAGAATTTGTGTTTTTTTACATCAAGTCTATATATTTTATTTTGTATTTTTAAAATGTCTTTTAAATTGTCTTTTAAATTTTAAAATGTATTTTAAAATTTAAAATGTTATTTTAACTTTTAAATGATTTTTAAAATGTTATTTTAACTTTTAAAATGTCTTTTAAATTTTTAAAATGTATTTTAAATTTTTAAAATAGTTATTTTATTTCCTCTGTTTTCCCAAGACTGTTACTAAATGAGATTAGTTAAGATTTTTTTCCAAGTTACTATTTTGATTTATTTGTTAATATTATGCTGGTTTCTGTAATATTATTGAGAAGGTTGCTTCTTTTTTCCCAAACTTGAGTTGGGTAAAAGGTAGCAAATTTATTTCTTGCTGTAGATTTTATAAGGTTATCCTTAAATAGAACTTTGTGCTTTTTGTGGAAGTTTGATATATTTTTAAATTTCTACTCTTGGGGAAAACTGAGCTAATGTTGATAAGGTAAATGTTTTCTAGAAAATCTTTAATTTCTGCCATACCTTCAAATTTATAAGCCAGAAGAGAAGCTGCACTTTTTTACCTGATGTCACTCACAATCATCACTCACACACAATAAAATAAAAAATTACAAAGGCACCCTCAGTTTTTCTTGTATCATGCCCTCACCTTACACTGTTGTTGTAGATTCCCAGCTTCTCTTTAAAACAAATGGTCCCTGTTGTCTCTAGAAAGTTCTTCTTCAAATGCCGAGTGAAAAAACAAGAGTACATGGTAGAGTAGGCTCTGGACACCCAAAAATTCTTTATGACACAAACAATAGAAATTAATCTGACAGCCGGACGTGGTGGCACATGCTTGTAATCCCAGCATTTGGGAGGCAGAGATTGGAGGACCACAGTTTGTGGACAGCCGCAGCTACTTAGTGAGGCCCTTTGCAACTCAGTGAGACCCTGTTTCAGAAACTAGAAATACTAAAAAAAAAAAAAAAAAAAAAAGGAAATTAATCTGACAGATACTGCATTAGGAAAAAATATCTCCAATGGTCAAGACAAAGGTCCAGTATCTCTGATGTATAAAACACTCAAACAATTTTTTTTAATCTAAGATACCCATAAATAAATAAATAAATAAATGGATGAGAAACATACATTCAACTATTGGAGGGAGATTACTAATTATTAACATTCAACTTAATTAGTAATAAATGTGGAAATTGTTAAGCAGCAACTCACATTCACTGGATGTGAGTAATACAATCACTTAAAAGTTAGAGTCTCTTTTATAACATGGAAAAGAACTACATGAAAATGCAGAATACAAAATTTTATGTGTATATATTTACACACACACACACACATACACATTCTCTCTCCCCCCTCCCCTCTTCCTTCTTCCTCTTCCTCTCCTTCTCTCTCTCTCTTTCTCTCTCCCTCTCTCTCTCTCTCTCTCTCTCTCTCTCTCTCTCTCTCTCTCTCAACTGATGTGTGTGTCTGTGTGTCCTTCACTTGGGGGAAAGATTATGACTTAGATTCATGGATGATCATATTGCAGTCACCAAAAAAAGAAGGCAGACAATTGACATTCCTGTAGCTCTGGACATTTGTAACAACAGTGCTTTCCTTGGAGGTATCTGATTTGGTCTAAACAGACATTCTGGTCCTGAATGACAGATATCAGCGGAGAAACGGCTGCATGAAGAAACTGTCAGTAGCAGATAGTAATTAGAGAATGAGTTACTGAATGAGTGGCAAAGTGAGGGGAAATGGACTAGTTAAATTGGTGATAACTCAAGGAGGTAAAAAGTGAAGTAATTTGGAAGATTCCTAAATGTACAGTGAAAATAAAAAATAAGCTTTCCATTATTAAAACTGTGTCTCTGAGTTCCATGGTTTTTGTTTTTGTTTTGCTATAAAAAAGCTAGAATCCTGATTAATAGTAGATACTGTATGATAAGTGTTTTGACACTGTCAGGTTTGGTCCTATAGATAAAGCTAAATCCAGAAAGATGTTTCTTTTCTTTTTAAGTTTGTTATAACCAGTAGTGTGAAATCTCAAGAGTTTTTTTGAAGTTTCCTCTAGGGGGTGACATTGTAAAGTTAGTAGACTTTCTTGAGAGACTGGTTTATATACTCAATGGAAAATTAAATAGCTATTTAAGAAGTTGTAAATACAAATGATTATTTCACTTCAAGGATGTTACAGGAATACAGGCAGAAAATTTTAACTTAGTATAAGTAAAGTCTTAAATAATGCTAGATTTCTTTGTTAATGGATGGTAAGCCACAGGGACATAAAATTTATAATCAGTTGCATAGTATTATCTTGTTGTCATCACATATAAATTAGATTTTTAAATGTCAGTCAGACCAGCTTAACTAAACCAATAAAGACAAGCAGTTTTTTTTTTTCCATCCTTTGCTGACTTCTGAATCTGAATGATAAACTGGAAATCATAGTCTGTTGATACTTATCTTTATCTTAGGCTAACTCAGGGTGCTGTATTATGAAAATGGTAGGTTAATAGCAATACACAGAAGGATGGGCTAATGACTTATCCATTAGCATTCCACTCATCTTTTCTTTTTGTGAGGGTACATGCAAATATGAAATTTATTTTATAAAATAGTCATTTAGTACCCTCCTTTTTTAAGCTAAGGAAATAATTTTATTTTACAGCTCTTAAGAATCTATGAGGTTGAAGGGATAGCGTCTGAGGAGTTAAATAACATGTGCCTAACTTTTACCTTTTTTGGTGGGGCATCTTTGATAAGGTGCTTTCTTAATAGCAATCATATTTGATTGGTCAAAGTGAAAATTTACGTGCTTTTTGAGCAGCACAGGATTGTATATTATAGGTTTCAATAAATTTGCTTGCTGAGTTCCTGTGTTCATTATTGGCTGCTATGTTGAAAGCCCCTTCCCCCATAGCTTATTATTTTGTGTTTTATTTTAGTTTTGGGGTGTTTTATTTTTTAGCCTCAACATATGACTGTTTCTCTTTGGAAACACTATTGGCAATTCTTTGTTTTCAGGCCTGCCCAGAACATTTCAGGACACTATTGTTCTCTGTGGTAATAGTTCCTTTAGATTGTTGCATTAACAAATAACAAAATTTAAAAATAAATAAGTCTTCAATTTTCTGACTCCCCCAGAAAGTAATATTGTTTTTGCTACCCTTTAAGAACATTAGACTAAATAATATAATCCAATAGAAAATTTGGAATATGTAGGAAAAAATAAGGAAAGGAAACACACAGTTTTCTACTTATATTCATCACTCTTAATATTCTGCTACATTTTCATTAAGTTTTCTTTGGTGAGCATCATATTCTTGAAGTAACTTAAAATGTAAAATTATATACATGTCTCTACTTACTGTCTGTATCTACAATTTCAGGTGCCACGTAGTCTTATATACCCCTTTTTAGGAAAAAGAAATGCGCTAACAAACAAGTGATTGAGTCAGTATGTTTCTTCTATGATTTAAGATGTTCTTAGTCTCTGATGCTCATAAATTGATTAAATAGTCACTACATAAAGAGAATAAATACTGGACTTGTTTTCAAAATGATAGCTCAGTTTATTAGTATTTACCTAAATTAGATGACAATGTAAAAAAAAATAGAGACGTAAGAGATATTCTTCACTATTTTTTGTTTTGTTTTTTTTTGTTTTTTCCCAGTACTGGGTATGGAACCCAGGGACATTCTACCTCTGGCCTGTTGTTGTTCTTTATTTTGAAACAGTGTCACTGAGTTGGGGAGGGCCTCACCAAGTAGCTACCTCTGTCCTGGAACCACAATCCTCCTGTCTCAGCCTCCCAAATGCTCGGATTACAAGTGTACAGTACCATGCCCAGCCCTCAGTGTTTTTTAATAGTAAATAAAATTCAAGATTTAAATGCCAGTGTGGGCCAATCCATTGTAGTACATTGATATAAGATTTTGTAACTATGCAAATGTATAGAGTTGCATGTATTACAGAAGGTAACTTCAGCATAGTGTTAAAAAAAAAGTGCAAACAATTACATAGTTTTTTGTATGTAATATTTGTGGTTACATGTAATTTTATGTGCATGTATGAAGAGAGATGCCTTGAGGTATGATGATTATGGAGCCAGACTACCTGTGTCAAACTTCCAACCTGCCACTTAGTGACACTGGGTGAAATATACCCAACTGCATGAGCTTTCAGTTACTTTCTTAGTTAACTCAGAATAATAATGAGATTAGCTTCATAGTTTTTTTTTTGGTAGATTGATATTTTTCTACTTCAGATTATTAGATTAGTACATGGTTTGTGATAATTGATAAGTAAAATAAAAAATTAAATGCGAGTAAAATAAAAATAAGTGAGTACGGCGGAGTGTGAAAAACACGAGAGAGGTCCGGTACACATGGCATGTAAAGCAGGGCGAGGCACCATGGGGCCCGCGCACCTGTCCGAAGCTTGAGGACGCGGGCTCTCCTTTTCAAGGTATGCATCTCGCGAGAGGAGGGTTTACTCGCGGGAACGCCCAATTCTCGCAGGGGGTTTCAGCCCCTCCCTTGCCCTGCAGAGGTCATATGACACAAAGTCACATGAGTGCAGGACCCAACTTAACAATAATTACTTATGTAATGTTAGTTATTATTAAGTTACTATTACCCACTAAAATCATTTTTACTTTTTAACTTTTATTTTAAAGAAATTTATAAAATGAGAAAATAAATTGTTTTATACTTGACCACGTAAGTACCATTTTTAGGACTTTTCATTTCTTGATGCAGTTTCACGTTTTAAATCTGATGTCTTTTTCCTCTTGAAGAGCATTATTGTACATATATATATATAATCACAAGGGCATTCTATAATCTCAGCTTCACCCCCAGCACTTTTAATTTTGAGACAGGGTCTCATCAGGTTGCTGAGGGCCTTCCTGAGTTGTGACCTGAAACTTATGATCCTCCTATCTCAGCCTCCCAACTACTGGGATTACAGGCAAAGCTGTAATTTAACCCTACTTGGCAAGAGTTTTAACATTTTTTAGGCAAGTTTGATACCATTGATTTCTTTTGGCTTCTATTGTTTGGAAATAAGCTTTTATTTCCAACTTTATTTTTTTAAAATATTTTTGCTATCTAAATAATCTGTAGATTTACTTTTTTCTTTTTTGCTATCTCCCCCCCCCCTTTTGTTTGTGGTACTGGGGATGGAACCCCAGGGCATTCTACCTCCATGTTATACCCCTAGGCTTGTTTGTTTTGTTTGTTTGTTTGTTTTTTAGTGCCTTGTTTTGAGACAGGGTCTCACTGAGTTGCAAAGGGCCTCACTAAGTAGTAGCTGAAGCTGTCGGTGAACCCTGATACCCCTGTCTCAGCCTACCAAATGCTGGGATCCTCTTTTTTAAAACACCAGTTACGCCAGGTGTGGTGGCACAAGCTTCTAATTCCTGCGCTTGGGAGGCAGAGACAGGAGGATCTCGCAGGTTCGGAGTTAGCCAGCCGTGCTGGGTCTGGGAGTGCAGACAGGAAGTAGACGGGTTTCCAGGAAAACCCCAGTACCACCCCAAAACACTAGTTACATAATACTTGATATGTTTCCACATTTCAGGAGACAGACTTTGGAGGTTTTAGATTTATTTTTCTATTGCCATGTCCTGAAGTTCACTGTCAATTCTGTTTTGGTGTCTATGCTATTAATCATACCCAATGAATTACATTATTAATTAATTAATTAATTAATTTATTTATTTATTTATTTTGTGTGGCGCTAGGAATTGAACCTAGGGGCATTCTGCCTCAAGCTATACCTCTAGCTCTGTTTTATTCTTTTGTTTTTGAAACAGAGTCTCACTGATTGCAAAGGGCCTCACTAAGTAGCTGTGGCTGGCTGGTAACCTGCTATATCCTCTTGTCTCAGCCTCCTAAGCACTGGATTACAAGCATGCGCCACCACGCTGGGCTGAAGTTTTCATTTTAGATACTGTTTTTCATCTCTGCAAATTCCAGTTGAGTTCCTTTGTGTTATCTCATTTCTCTTTTTTATTCGTGGTTTTCTTTAAATATTTTCATAATACTTTCCTGGTGTTTGACTGTCATCTATTTACTGTTACATTAATTTTGTGTTGTTTGAGCTACTTGAACTTTTGGCCTGTATTTCTTGCTATGAGTCACATTCTCTAATCTGTCGTTATTTTCTGTAATTTTTTATTGCATGGAAGACATCGGGAATTTCACGTTTCTGAATGAAATTTGTGGTTTTACTTTGAAGTGATCAGTAAAGTTATTTGCAACTAGCTTGATCCTTTTGTGCCATTGTTTGTTTGTTTCTAGCCCTGGGGGCAGGTCAAAAAGTAGCTTTTGTTTTAGAGGCAGATTAGCCCCACTACTAAAATATGGCTTTTGGAATTTCCACTGAATAGCCTGGATAAGGTCTTTCCAGCTGTGGAACTTGAAGGTATTCTAGTGTGCATTAGGAAGCCTTCAGCTCCCATCTCCTGGTCCTCCTTCATCTCACCTTGTAGAGTTTTCTCATACATGTGTACATGGCAGTATTTAGCTGAGCCTCGAGGTTACCCCTGTGCAGATGGATTTCTCTTCTACATCGTACTCTTCTGCCTCTATCTCCCTAATTTTCCCCCCACTGAACTAGAGGACTGTGCTCTTCTGAACTCCCCCTTTTCCCATTAGTTGGAATGTGTCTCCAGGCAGAATGCCTGGCTGGACATTGGTGCTGCCTCATTTTGTTGCGGTTTTGGGAGAATATGGTTTGGGGAAGCTCTTCCCTGGGGACCCCTGCAAGGGTCCCGGACACACTTTTCCCCAACCCATAACAACAAAACCCCAAAATGACCCAAAACAGAAAATTACCACGGGTTCTTGTCCTAAGCTAAGAATAAATATGCATAGCTTGAACAGTTGCTGAAGATTTAAAGAAGTTTATTAGAAAGATAGAAATACAGAAAATAGAAATACAGCCCCATGCCAAAATGGCATGGGGGGGTGACTCGAAATGAATACACCAGAGGAATTACACATGGACTCAGCCTTTTATACCCATGACCTCCATCTTGTTTACTTAATTCTGATGTAGTGAATGTCCCTGTAAGGTACCTCCCCTTAACCCTGTAAGGTACCTCCCCTAGCAAGGTGTGGTGAGGTGTCTCCTTTCATGAAGGTCCACCCCTCCTACCATCTTAGCTAGCTTAACCAATCATGTAGATCTTTCTTTAGAGAAAGTCCTAGTTCTCCTCTCTTAAGATCTGTCTTTAGATAGAGACAGGCCTAGTTCTCTCCTGTTGACTGGTTAATTACTTTGAGCTAGGTTAATTTACATTGGAATAGCTGCCTGTTTTAGGCAGAAATCAAATCCTTTCTTTACCCATGTCTGCTGCCATTTTGACACAACTATTTTGAAATATCAATTATTTTCTTTTGAAATATATTAATAATCAGAGCTTTCCCAAATCTTCCTAGGCCATTCCCAATACTGGTACACATTTGTTTTCTCCTCTCTAGTTTTCATGATATTCTGCTGTTTCTGTTCTCTGAAAACTTGATGCATATATTTTATGCAGTATTTTTGCTGTATACAGCGGAATGGAATTGGTGCATTATAGTCATACATCTTAATGGAATACAAGATACATGCAAACTTGGAATAAAATTTGCTTTAAAATATCAGTATATAGCATACTATGTGTTTGTCATCTTCATTAAATCTAAAAAAACCACTCTTAACAGTTGCATTATATATGCTTATCTCATGTGTTTTATATTTCTCATGGATAGGCAAGATGTGTTAAAATGTTAATGTTCAGAGTCTATGGGACTTTGAATTACACATACCCTCAGGATTAGTAAATGTCTCCTAAGTGCCTCACATTAAATTAAAGTCTGGTTGGAAAGTATTTAATCCTTTTGCAAACATGCCTCATTACTCGTCATCAAATAATATTTATTCATAAAAAGTAAATACATGTCTGTGATAAAATAAACTAAATATATTTTTGTATAGCTGCTTTTAGCTACACATTTATTTGTTTTGCTTAGTGGTATTTTCCATGTTGAACATTAATTTTTCATCATATTGCTGTTGCTACAATGAATTGCTTGTCTTGAACAGAGTTCTATATGCAAGTGATCCTTTCTCTTTTCCATCTCAGTGTCAATAAAGGTATTTTAGGGTACTTAATAATTTTAATAAGTAGATTTAAGGTTTTTCACATTTATTAATGAGATAATGTATCTGATTTAATAAATATATTTTGTGTACTTAATAATTGTAAACTACATAGCTTATTCAGAAACATGATAGCCAAGCCAATTTGGGGGCTAAATCTTTCCTATTCCAAGAGGATTTAGTTCTTTAATTAAGGATGTGACTCTATAATAATTTCTTTATAATTGCATAAACTAAATCCAGGGGGGAAATGTGTGGGCAGTCCCATAAACTGTATCTTTATAACACTCTATTTTGAGCCTGTTAAATTAACTCTAAAGGGTAAGAGTTGAAGGATACTGGCTATGGCAATGCAGTGAGAACAATTTGATGTTTTCTTCAAAGGATATATACACATCTTCTCCATTTTAATGTGAACAGCAGAAGTACTTAACTATTATAGACAATGAGATTCTGTACATAGGAATAAATCACTTCCTTATGGTAGCAAGAAAATGCTGAAGTAATTTTCAGGGTGTCTGCCTAACAGGTCTTGAAGTGGCTGTTGATGAAGCCAAGGTAAGTCTCGGAAGCAACCTCGTTTCTTTGCTCTGTGCTGGACAGCCATTCTCCCCAGAGCCAGTTGGCCAGCTAGCTCACTACCCTCCTGCTCTGTGGACAGTAGGCTTTACATAATGTATAGTGTTCACTACTGTGGAAAGAAAATAAGGAGAAAGACCTAAGAAAATGAAAGCATTAGTACTAGCATTCCTCGTGGTGTTATGTCACCATGTTGTCCAGTGCACACGCAGATAGTAACTAAGTTCATCTCTATAATTTATAAAAAATGTGTGTATGTATTTGTAGGCTTGTTTTATTTATTTATTTATTTATTTTATTTATTTATTTTTAATTGGTACATTGTAGTCATGTATCAATCACATTGGAGTACAAGACTTGAAAGGATATACAAGCACACATCATCTAGTCAGCCCTCATCCAGCCCCCATCCCATTCCCTCCCCCTCCCTCAATCCCATGCTTGTTTGGTGGTTAACTTTGATACATTTGTTTATGTACCTCCTGCTTTTTAAAGAGGCTCCGTCCTCCACTATTCACTATTCCGTACCCTCTGATTGGTCACATTAGTTGCTTCACTATAGGGCCCTTTTTATAGCTCAACCTCTTCCTATTGCCCCTTTCCTCCTAGTTATTGCTGATTAGGGGAAGCATCTGATTTATATTTTCTGCGATATTTCTCTGTGCATGCGGCGTTGCAAGTACCGATCCCACTCTTGACGGCCCCAGTAGTGGCCTGGCTATACGGTGGGTGGACTGATCCAGACCTCACTGGCTCAAGCAGAGGCCTTACCTCATGGGAGGCCCCGATACTGGTCTTGCTGGCCCCGACACCAGCCTAACCCCTCAGCTGGCTCCAATCCCGGTCTCGGAGGCCACAGTAGTGGCCTTTCCTCACGGCAGGCTCCGATGCCGGCCATTGGCCATGGCACTGGCCTAACCCCTCGGCAGGCTCCAATCCCAGCCTTGGAGGTCCCAGCACTGGCCTTGCCTCACGGCAGGCTCCGATGCTGGTCGCTGGCCCCGGCATTGGCCTAACCCCTTGGCAGGCTCCAATCAAAGCCTCGGAGGCCCCAGTAGCGGCCTTGCCTCCTGTCAGGCTCCGATGCCGGCCATTGGCCCCGGCACTGGCCTAACCTCTCAGCTGGCTCTTATCCTGGCCTCGGAGGCCCCAGCACCAGCCCTGCCTCACAGCAGACTCCAATGCCGGCCTCGCTGGCCCCAGCACCGGCCTAACCCCTCGGCAGGCTCTTATCCTGGCCTCGGAGGCCCCAGTACCGGCCTTGCCTCACGGCCGGCTCCGGTGCTGGCCTCGCTGGCCCAAGCTCCAGCCTAACCCCTCGGCAGGCTCTAGTCCCGGCCTCGGAGGCCTCAGTAGTGGCCTTGCCTCACGGAAGGCTCCAGTGCCGGCCATTGGCCCCGGTACCGGCCTAACCCCTCGGCAGGCTCTTATCCTGGCCTTGGAGGCCCCAGCACCGGCCTTGCCTCACGGCGGGCTCCACTGCTGGCCTCTGGCCCCGGCATCAGCCTAACCCCTTTGCAGGCTCCGATCCTAGCCTCGGAGGCCCCAGTAGCAGCCTTGCCTCACAGCAGGCTCCGATGCCGCCCATTGGCCCCGGCATCGGCCTAACCCCTCGGCAGGCTCTTATCCTGGCCTCGGAGGCTCCAGCACCGGCCTTGCCTTACGGCAGGCTCCGATCCTGGCCTTTCTGGCCCCAGCACCAGCCTAACCCCTCGGCAGGCTTCAGTCCCGGCCTCTGAGGCCCCAGCACCGGTGTAGGCTTGTTTTAAATTGGTTGAAGTATATTTAAAATACTTATCTGGGGTGCTGGGAAAGCTTATTTGAGGTTAGTGATTATGACATTTATAATAATGCCAATGTACCAGAAGTCTCTGATGCTTATAGATGCAGGCATACAGAAAAAGGATAGTTGGATTTAAATATGTGTACTTTTGCCATAGGGATATAATTTTTAAAAATTAAATGTGGAGTAGGTAGGACAATAACATGGTATAAAAGTATATTGTAAAATTAGAGGTGGATGCAGAGGCAAGTGAAAGAAAAAACTGATCGCAATTAAAAAGTAGAAAGAAGCCAGTTAACAGGAAGCCTGTATTAATGTGCATAGTGGAATGTTTAAGGAAAAGAAACTTGGATTCAGACTGTGGGTGCTGATGCGATTATTTTGGTTGTGCAGCAGTTTGAGCTGCCAATTTAATTATGGATGGCCACTTTGAGAAGAGTAGATACAATTGTTGGGGTCATTAAGAATGGAGAACATGTTGCTGTGCTTGCATTGTAATTAGATTTGCTTGCTTATTGCAGAAAATCCAAAATAATATTGGCTAAGTAAAATAAGGATTTGCTCCCTTGTTTGAAAGAAAGTCTTAGGTAGGCACATGTGCCTTCTCAACGAATCGCCAGTGTGCCATCTCAGTGACATGACCAGGGACCAAAGCTCATTCTAGTTTCAGAGCTGTCAGCCAGTGTAATTGCCATTTCCAGGGTTGCATGTAGTAATTCTAGTAAGTACTAGGATTCAGTCATCTAGTGTTTTTATTATAGGCAGCAAGGAGGAGGAGAAAGTTCAGTATGATCATTCCTCTGTTATCATTTCTTTTTAAGGAGACTTTGCAGAAGTCTCTTCTAGCAGTTTCTCATTACATGATTTTAGCCATATTAGTCCTAAATGGCCATGTTTTATTTTGAAGAATACTAGGCAATCTACTCATTTGGCCAGGTGCCTTACAACTTCTTGATAATATAGGTCTCTAATTATTAAGGAAGATGGAAAGAATGACAGTAGAAAGGCAACTCTCAGTCTGCCACAGATTGATTACTTCTGCCAACAGTGAAGTTTCCAGGGTGATGGTGGGAAAAAGAACGACCCCCATGGTTCACAGGCAGTTGCAGGTCTAACAAGATTGGATGGTAGAGGGTGACATGAGCCCTAGAGACAAATATTGAGAAGACATTTAGAGAATATTGCATTTTAAGTATTGGTGAATGCAAAGAGAAAAGCTTGCCAATCTTAAGAGAATGTGAAGAAAAGATGTGAGATAATTTTTTTTAATTACTATTCAAAATGACTGTTAACTATAAGTAAGTGATAGGTTTTAGTTAAGACAAAGAAAAAGGGATTTGAGATGCAGGGGCATATGCTAATTATGGAGCTATAGTTCTAGGGGATGTGGGTAGAAGGGATGAGGGTATAAGAAAGAAGCCTAAACTAAACTGGGACCAAAAAAAGAGAGACATAAGGTAAAAGTTGAAATAATGTTATCTATGTTTTTTAAATTACCAGTCCCAGACTCAAAGGCTTCTGCAATGGGAAAGGGGAGAGGTGGGGATGGTACCCAAGGGAAGTGCTCCAAGAGGCAGGTGAGTGTATGTTTCTATCACTTTATACCTCAGTATGATGTATGATTGCAGTGCACCAATGAGTATATTAAAAGAAAAGGAAGTAGAGTTCATTGTTGACGATTGGTGATGCAGTAAAGCAGTGATCCTCAAACTATTGATTGATCAGCTGCTCATATGGGTTAAAAAATCCAACAATAACCTCCAGTATACTGTGTACATTATTTATATATTATATACTGATGTGCTAGTACTGTATTGTAAGAGACATTAAAATACAAATTGTAGAAGAATTAAATAAAAAATATGAGTATAAATTCTGAACTTTTCTCTCAGCATTCCAGCCAGTTATTTTTGCTGATGCTGCAAAGGTTTCAGCTTTAATATAGCTTAGGGTGGTGGCTCTCTTAGAAGTATGAGCATGCTGGGCGTGGTGGTGCACGCCTGTAATCCCAGCATTTGGGAGGCTGAGACAAGAGGATCGTGGTTTGTGGACAGCCTCAGCTACTTAGTGACACTTTGCAACTCGGTGACACTGTTTCAAAATAAAGAATAAAAAATAGGACTGGGGGTGTTGCTCAGAAGTAGAATGCCCCCCGGGTTCCATTCCTAGTGCTGCAAAAAAAAAATAAAAAATAAAAAAATAAAAGAAGTACAAGCAGCATGGCTTAGAACCTAGCATGCCACTGATTTCCACATTCCACTGGAAGCCTTCCTCTTTAAAATAAGAACAGGGAAACTAAGAGCCTTGATTTATTTTGGCACTACAGTGAGGCATTGTAAAATTAAGTTTAGAGAAGAGAAAGCCTATTATCATTTATAGATATTAGCATGGAAAGAGATCACATTTAGTCCAGGATGTTAGCAAAAGAAAATGTAAGAAGTCCACAAACCATTAAAGAAAAGATTATGTGTTAGTGATTTTGAAACCAATATCAATAAATTGGGAAATCGTATAATTGATTAAGTCTTTTGAGATAAAAGAACTTTCAACGCTTAGATTTGATGAATAATAGTCATTTTGAGTGCATAAACATCTGAGGCATTTTTTTTTCCTTTTTAGTGGTATTGGGGGTGGAATCCAGAAGCTTTTCTACCTCCGGGCTATACTCCCAGACCTATTTTATACTTAGTGAAACAGGGTCTCACTAAGTTGCTGAGAGCCTCACTAAGTGGCTGAGGGCTGGCTTCAAACCTGTGTGATTCTCCTGTCTCAGCCTCCCAAGCTCAGGGATTCCAAGCGTGTGCCACCACGCCGGGCTTCTTAAGCACTTTTTAAACACAACCTTCAGAAGAGTGAAAAGACTGGGCATGATATTTGTAGCCAGTTGCTTGTTGTCTGTAGAGCTCATAGTATGCACTTTAATAAAAGAAATTCAACACACGCCCTGGAGGAACAGACAGATCACAGGAAGGAAGTGGTTGGGGAGTTCTGTCAGATTTAAGTAAAAGGGCTAAGATAGGCACAAAACTTGAACAACACAAAAGAAATGCAAGTGGTTTGAAAAAGAGGGTGTTCAAGCATACTGCAGTGGAGGTCAGGGTGGCTGATGAAAACCTAGCATGGTCACATAGTGGGAAAAGAACCTAGGTAACTTGCTAAAGAATTTGACTATTAAAGAAGAAAGAAAAAGGGGAAAAGAAAGAGAGAAAATTTAGTTGCATTTGTGACCAAAGCAATGAATATATTTAAACAACATAAATTATTTTGTGCTTTCCAAGTAGCATCTGTGCGTGTCCAGGGATCTCCATTGCTGCCTTCCATGCAGCGAAAGCACCGTGCTCGTCTACTGTGCCAGTGGCAGTGTTAATCTCTAGACACTCTTGAAGCTCATTTTTCTTCCCTTTATGACATTTTTGAAATTCTATCTTTTCTCCTCTAATACCTAGATGGGTCAAATTATTAAACTTTGATAAGAAATAAGTACACTAGTAAGTTAAATTTTAGGGTCTGATACATGAGATAGTTCTAAAAGTCTAAGCATTAAAAAGTATTTAGCTCAGTGGTAGAATGCTTGCCTAGCTTGTGTGAGCTCCTGGATTCATTGTCTGGTACCATTAAAAAAATATATTTTCACCAGATAAAATCATTAGTAATGAAGATAAATAAATAATATGTGTATCACAAATATACTAGTGCATTTTCAAGGAGGATTTTGTCAGGTAAACAAAAATGATTAGAAATTATAAAAGTACTAATGTTTGTTTTGTTTTGTTTTTGCGGGTCTGGGGATGGAACCCAGGGGCATTCGACCTCCGAGCTACACCCCCTGCCCTATTTTTTATTATTTTATTTTTGAAACCAGTCTCACTGAGTTGCAGAGGGCCTCACTAAGTAGTAGCTGAGGCTGTCTGTGAACCGCGATCCTCCTGGTCTCAGCCTCCGAATGCTGGGATTACAAGCATGCGCCACCACGCCCAGCTGAAAGTACTAATGTATTCTAAGCCCTCTTATAAGCTCCAGTAAATAAAGCAGTGATACACCAGTAGACCAACACAGCAGGGTGAACAATTAGGCCCTATTATCCCATGGAGACATAATATATGATAATGAATGATAGAAGTGACATTTAAATCAGTCAGGCAGAATGAGCTATTCTTTCATTCATGTATTTATCTATTCAGAAAATGTTTGTTAAGAGCAAGGCATGAACCTAGATGTCAAGGATACAGCAGTGTACCAAATGGCCTAAAATCCCATCATCATGGAGTTTAAATTCTAGTTGGAATAGATACTAAGCCTACTAACAGAATATGGTTGCATGGTAAGTAAAGCATAGAGAGGGTATAGTTTCACAAGGCTTCCCATGCAGGGGGAAGAACTTGTATTTCTACTTCATAACTTGTAAAGAATTGCTACAAGTTAAGTTTGTTAAAAAGAAAACCAATTTGACAGAATGTTTTCATTTTCACAGCCATTCCTTACTTATAAAAATATAGAACTATTCTGTAAATATCTAAAACTCTTTTTGGTACTCAGGAAAACGCAAACTCACAGAGTGAGATGCCACATTCAAACTTTAAGTTAACTAGAATTTAAGTTTAATATTATTTTAATGAACTTAGGGAAGATATAACTGTACATTGGTACTTTGAAGGATAGTTTAAGTTTTATGTTTTTCTTAAAATCAAAAAGGCAGCCGGGCATGGTGGCGCATGCTTGTAATCCCTGTGCTTGGCAGGCAGAGACAGGAGGATCGCGCAAGTTTGAAGCCAGTCACGCTGGCTTAAGACTCTGTTTCCAAATTTAAAAAAAACAAAAAACTATAAAATAGGTCTGGGAGTGTAGCCCGGAAGT
The DNA here is from genome assembly GCF_963383645.1 of Muscardinus avellanarius. Lineage (NCBI taxonomy): Eukaryota > Metazoa > Chordata > Mammalia > Rodentia > Gliridae > Muscardinus > Muscardinus avellanarius. Next base: position 94,684,660 of record NC_137794.1, read on the forward strand.
AGAAGGGTTTCTAGGAACCCCAGTACCACCCCCCCAAAAAAAATCAAAAGGGCACACTTACCAGGACTCAGGAATTCTGCCGCATGGACTCTAGCCTAGGGAACTATTCAGTGTGCACACAGGGAGATGTGGAATAGTGCAGCATCATTTGTAACAATGAAGTCTATTTTGTAAAAATAAAATTTCAGAATTACCCTAGGATGTTTTGGTTAGAATTACACATGCATACTAAAGAAACACCAGCGCTAACATAGATCTCCAGGAAGTATTGTTGAATTTACTTTAGAGGTAATTTATTGACATTATATGTACACACCACTAAACAGTAGCTAACCACCAAAACTGTTCACAACTCTTATCGCTGGAAAAGCTCTTAAACTTATGGTGTTTGTCAAAAAGGTCTTTAGCCTTATCTCAAATGTTTTTATTTTTTAAAGAGAAAGTATATTTACTTAAGGATATAGTATACATAAAAATGACCAAAACAGCTTCTCTATAAATCTCAGATCCAGTCATTTCTCCCTGTGGGGCCCCAGCCCATATTGTATATTTTATCATCATTTCTCTGGCACTTGGCATGCACTCTTGTACATATGGTTGTTTTCTGAGCATATTAACTTATTAATTATGTTTAGATCCCTTTGAAAGCTTATGACATACCTAGTCTCTTTCTTTTTTGTTTTTTAAACATAATGCCAAAAGAGAATGCCGTGCTTGGTAAAAATGTGCCACCATCATAATTTCTCACATTCTTTGGATAATATTTTTATGTTTCTAATATTTATAAATAAAATACAGTCAAAATTTTAAAGTGTATCTTATTAGACAAAACATAAATTTTTAAGCACTTGGTTTAGAAGTGTAAATAAACTTCTTTTCTTTTCTTTGTAGGTCGTTTATATGCTATGCAAACAGGAATGAAGATTGATAGTAAAACCCCAGAATGTCGTAAATTTTTATCAAAACTAATGGATCAGTTAGAAGCTGTAAGTCAAACATTTGTAATTTATTATCTGATTGTTATTAAATGACATTTTACTTTCTGTGTATGTGTACACATGCACACGTGTGTGTGTGCTTGTATTATTTTAGTTCTTAGTTTACACCGTACTGCGAGGAAAGTTGTAAAGTATGAAGCAGGATAATTGCATATGTCTATGCATATGTAAGTGCAAAGTAGCTTCAAATATGTATGTGTATACATTATATTTCTTTCACAGTATTGTAGATGGCTTTGGACTCCTTTTGCAAGTAATGAGCCCTTTCTAACTTCCTCTCATGTAGTCACATGGATGCTTAATTTAGGAATTCTTAGATAGCTCTTATGATGAAATGGGCTATTCAGTGAGAAGGATAAAGAACATGCCAGTCATCTTTTCTTAGTTTCTTAGTGCCAGGGCATAAACTCTAATGGCCCAAGCATCCCTCCCCTTCTTGTAGGAATGTGATGGGTGTATAGTTACTTACTTTCATATATAATGATAAAACTTCACAGGTCACTGTGGAAGTGGCTATTGAGGGAAAATTTAATGGGATATAGATTGGGTTTCTGTGTATACAGAATGTGGCTATTCATGGTAGTCGAAGCCTTCTGGCATGGTTCTGCCTGCGACTCCTATATCCATGTGTTGCTGGCTTCTCTTTTAACAGAGGACTAGTCCACACTAATGCATCTCCTTGGAGGCTGCTAAATCCATACCTGTGGCTTACTCACTATATGTGAATTTAGTGAAGTAACCTGTGGAATTAGAAACCTATTTATTTGATCAGTTACATTATTTTGCTTAGAGAAGTAAAATTTAGACATAGGAAAAACTTGTTTACTTGTCAGTCCAAAACCTTTTATTGTTTCATTGTTTTTTTTTATTATTGTTGGAAACATTACTAAGACCAAGACCCATTCCAAGACAGAGCTTCCCTGCTTAGGTGTATTAAGCAGCCTTCTCTAATTTATTGTGACTCTCTGGTCTATTTACCCAGAGCTCTTATCATCTGCTAAGCACCCAAGGTGGGCCTGTTAGCACCATGGAGGGAATTCACATGCCCCTGGAGCCTCTCTGGCCATCCATTTCAGATGCAGCTTCTATGGATGAAAAATAAATTTTGTGTACTCTCTTTTTGGGCCAAGATGTTGGGATAGAAGGCAGACTGTCTCTCAACTCTCATGCACATTTTATTTAGAACATATCTCTTATTAATCTCACAGTATAACAATAGTATTAAGATAATAGCTTTCAGGTAAGACAAAACTCCAAAAGATTTTACAATATATAAAACATCAATGCCGGGCGTGGTGGCGCACGCTTGTAATCCTCTTGCTTGGGAGGCGGAGACAGGAGGATCGCGCATGTTGGAAGCCCAGCCATGCTGGCTTAGGAGACCCTGTTTCCAAATAAAAATATAAAAAATAGGTCTAGGAGTGTAGCCCGGAGATAGAAGGGCTTTCAGGAACCCCAGTGCCACCAAAAAAAAAAAAAAATCAAATAACATTTATAAAGAGACTCATCAAGAGTTTTTTTTTTAATTTTTTTTTTTTTATTGGTTTACTGTATTCATGCATCATAGTGGGATACAAACTTTTGTAGACATACATGCACACATCGCCCAGTCAGCCCCCACCCGATCCCCACCCAATTCCCTCCCCATCCCTCCTTCCCATGCTTGGCTTAGTGGTTGACATCTAGTATTATAGCAATTTATCCAAAATTAAAAATGATAATCTCACATAACAGCTTCATTTGTCTGATACCAAGCTTTTGATGACTTAAAGATAACATTTCAATATTTCTTTTTGCTTTCTTTCTTACCAGAGAATTTTTTTTTCTATTTTTTTAGGTGCAACTATCATATATTTATATATTTATTTTTCAGAAAAAAAAATCTATCCTAATATGGAATATGGATTCTAGATACCCAAAACGATCTTGGAAAAGAACAACGCTAGAAGATATATATTTTCTGATTTCAAACCATATAAAGCTACAATAATTGAAACAGTGTAGTACTGTTCTAAAGGCAGATATATAAACCATTGGAGTTAAATAAAAGCCTAGAGCTAAATTCTTCTCTATATTATCAAGTTATTTTTGACAAGGTTTCCACGAACATTTGGTGGTGGAAATAATAATCTTTTAACTAAATATTGTTGAAAAATAATAATTACATGGAAAAGAATAAAATTGGACCCTTACCTAATCCCATATACAAATATTAACTCAAAATAGATAAAAGACCTAAATATAAATCTTAAGACTATAAACTTTTAGAAGAAAATCTGGGTCATAAAACCTCACAACATTGAAATTGGCAGTGATTTCTTGGATATGATTTCAATGGCATAGGCAACAGAAGAGTATACAAACTCCCTAAAAAATAAAAAAATATTGTATATCCAAAGACAATGTAAACAAAGTTAAAAGTTACTAATAGAATGGGATAAAATATTTCCAAATGCTATATATGAAGGTATATTAATATTCCAACTAGAAATCCTAAAAATTAACAACAATAAAGGCAAACAATACAATTTAGAGATAGGTAAAAGACTAACATAAATAATGAATCTCCACAGATAACCAATCTTAGTTGTCTGTTGGATGGAAAATCTTGTTTCTCTGTTTCTGGTGTGTGTTACCTATTTCTTCTTTGTAGTTAATCTCTTTGAGTATTTTCTCTAGCGATGGTTTTGAAGACATAAATTCCTTCAGTTTCTGTTTGTCATGGAAGCTTCTTATTTCCCCATCTAATTTGATAGAAAGTTTTGCTGGGTAGAAAATTTGTGGCTGTAAGTTGTTTTCTTTCAGAGTTTGGAATATGTTACTCCAAGCCCTTCTGGCTCTCATGACTTGGTTTGGGAAGTCTGGAGTGATTCTATTGGTTTGCCTCTGAATGTCACTTGGCCCTTTGTTTTTGTTGCCTTTAAGATTCTCTGCTTGGCTTCCACATTGGTCATTTTGACAATTATGTGGCGTGGGGATCCTCTTCTCTGATCCTGTCTAAAGGGCGTTCTATAAGTTTCCTGGATCTGTGTATCAACCTCTTGCTCTATGTTTGGAAAATTTTTTGCTATTACTTCCTTGAAGAGATTGTTGATCCCTTTGGTATCACTTTCTTTTCCCTCCTCTAATCCAATTATTCTTAGGTTAGCTCTCTTAAAATGGGCCCATATTTTTTCAATGTCAGATTCCTGCTGTTGGATATTTTTTTCTAGATTAGAAACTATGCGTTCATTTTTGGAATGATCATCTTCTAAGAGCGAGATTCTGTTCTCCATGTGGTCTAATCAGTTGTTTGTGCTTTGAATTGAGGCCTTTACTTCATTAATTGCATCCTTTATCTCTTTTTGGCTCTCTCTGAGTTCTTTTCGAAGCACCTCTATTATTTCTACAGTTATTTTCCTGATTTGATCTTCTAGAAATCTCTGATTTTCTGTTTTATCGGGTTCTGATGTTGTGGGGTTGTGGGCATTCATTGCTCCAGTGTTATTCCTCTTTCCCATGATTTAGGAAGTTTGTGCCTTCTCTGGGTTCTTCCCTTGGGTCACTATGACTTCACTTAAGGTGCTCTGGATCTCGAGTCTGTAGTATCTCAGACCCCACTACTCCTTTACTGGGTTGTATCACAGAGTCTCTGACCCAGGGAGTCGATAGAGGCTGCTTTAAACTATGGGGGGTGCCGGGTTGCACGTTCTCCTATGGTGTGATATCTCTGCCACCGCCACTCCCCCACTGGGTCAAGTCCCAGGAAGTACAGTACTGGGATTTCTCCTCTGTGGCCCGCAATTTGACTCACTCTTCTTGAGTTTGCAGATGTAGCTGTACTGGACTCATTGAATTTGCTGCTGCTGCTGCTGCCGGTGGCAATATGGTGCCGCTGCTATGCCCTCAGGCGTGAGGCTGGCTTATTTCTTCTTGGTTTTGAATTCCACTCTGAGTTCTTGCAGCGTTTGCTGAGCTCAGCCACTGGGAGCTTTAGATGTTCCCTGCGCTGAAAATTCCCGCCTGGCTGTTCCGCAGCGGCTCACCTCGGCTTGCTGTAGCTGTCCGGTGAATTCGCCGCTGCCGCGTCTTTGGGCGTGAGGCCGGTGTATCTCCTCTGTGGCTCTGAGCTCTGTTCTCAGTCCGCTTTCTCTCTGGAGCCTGGTGATTTTTTTTTTCTCTGATGATGGTGTTTTCTGGCTATGAAAGGCGCTGATTTTGTGGTAATGGAGATTGGTTGTTAGCGGGGCTCTTAAGCCCTGCTTTTCTTGGTCGCCATATTCCCGGACTCATCAAGAGTTTTAAGTAACAAGTAGGGTATGTTTTATTTCTTGTGTGGACTCACCTGTCTATGTTACAATGTTCGAATTACAGTTGGAACCCAGTGTTAAAACTTCAAGTATATTATAAATTTGTTGCCACATATTTTCTTTTCTTTGGAGATGAGGGTCGAACCTAAGGACATTCAACCTCCAAGCTACACCAATAAATTCCCCACCTTTTTTTGAAGCAGGGGCTTGCTAAGTTGCTGGGGGTCTTACTGTTTTGCTGAGGCTAGCCTCAAACCTATGAACTTCTTTTCCTAGCCTTCCATGTACTGGGATTACAGGTGTGTGCCACCACTCCTGGGTACTTGTTGCCACATATTTTCTATTAAATATAGGATGAAGTAGCATATCTCACTAAATATTTTTTAGAACTAAATCTGTGTTTATAAATTATTTTACAGCTTGAATATAGTAAACTAGTATTTTATGAGGTGGATTTTTTTGTTGCTGTACAACATAAACATAGGCAAATTTCTTTAAATTTCAATCTTAATTCTTTTCTGGATCTTAACATATTTTGTTTTTATTACCTTCTGTTTTTACCTTGCTGATTTTATGAAAAATCTTGAGACTTTTTATAAATTTAATTTTTTACTTTGTAGCATGTTTGGGAAAAGCAAATTTTAAACAATAATATGGCATTCAGATCTGACTCAAGGAAATCATTTAACTGAAATATAATAGTTCGAAGAAAAAGTAGGAACTGAATTAGTTTTAAAAGACTTTGAATTATTGTATACATAGTAAATAGATATAAAAGCTGGCAGTTTACATAATTGTAAAGTGTTTGTCTAAATTATAAAAGCTTCTATAGTCTGGTTCTCAGTTTGTCATTAATACTTTACTGAGAGCTAGATCACTCATTTCTCTTTTATACATTATGCTCCAAGGATATCATTTTATTACATGATTTTTCCAGTGTTATTTTTATATCTGATTAAGAAATTGTAGTAGGAATAAATTACAGTTTAAATTATATGTACTTGGGACATAATTTTCTAATTTTACTTTTAGGGTAACTGAATAGTGCATGAGATAATATTTAAAAATATTTGTCTGAGAGCCAGGCATGGTGGCGCATGCTTGTAATCCTAGTACTTGGTAAGCTGAGACAGGAGGATCACAAGGGTTCAGAGCCAGCTTCAGCTACCTAATGAGGTTCTCAGCAACTTAGTGAGACCCTGTTTCCAAGTAAAGTATAAATATATATATATATATATATATATATATATATATATATATATATATAAAATTTGTCTCATGCTTCACAAGAATACTTGGATATATTATCTTTTTTATTCTTGCTTATTTTTGTTCTTAGAGTTAACTTATACTTTTGGGTTATCTATCATTTTGTATTTTTCACATTTATATAAGAATTGAACTTTAAAAAAAATACATTAGGTTGAAGTCAACCACTTTCTGCAAGATTTCATTGATACATCTTTCATTGAAATGAATGTAATTTATTTAAAGTGACTATTCAGATTTCATGTCCTTGAACACACCCTTCTGAGAATCTAAAATAATAAGCTGTGTATCTGATTTTATTTTAGCTTAAGAAACAGTTGGGTGATAATGAAGCTATTACCCAAGAAATAGTTGGTTGTGCCCATTTGGAGAATTATGCTTTGAAAATGTTTTTGTATGCAGACAATGAGGATCGTGCTGGGAGATTTCACAAGTAAGTACAGGAGGAAGAAAATAAAAATTATTTCCTAAGTTTACTATATGGCCAGAATTATCTAGTTTTCAGTTGAACGCTTTCTATCTGACTATTGATTTAGATATGTATTTTTATTTTTTAATTGAAGAATCTCAGAATGATTTGGGGTTTCAAAGGTGTACCTTTCTTATTAGGAGAAAAATAAATTGCTGAAAGACCTAACCAGAACAAATATATTTTCTCAGCAAATTTACCCTACTTGGCCATTCTTCAACATTTAGCAGAATCTGAGGATTTTAGCAAAATCACAGCCTGGCGCAATGATGTTGATTTTAAAAATTCCCCGGGCTATTATTACAATAATATTTAAATGCAAAGTAATGCATTGTGGTTTGATATGCATTCAGATAATACTCTAAGTACATTTTCTAAAACCAAAACCATACAATGAAACCTCATTTAGTATATTTACTTGATTAGTAAATGTTGTTACATTCCTCTAATAGCATTAGAAAAGGAGTCCTATTGTGTTATTAAAATCAGTTTTTATGCTGGGCGTGATGGCGCACGCTTGTAATTCCCGCGCTTGGGAGGCAGAGACAGGAGGATCGCGCAGGTTCGAAGCCAGCCGCGCGTGCGCTGGTTTAGGAGACCCTGTTTCCAAATACAAATGTAAAAATAGGTCTGGGAGTGTAACCCCGAGGTAGAAGGGCTTCCAGGAACCCCAGTACCACCAAAAAAAAAAAAAAAAAAATCAGTTTTTATTTAAAGAATTAATTTCAGAGTAAATTTATAAATACTGGGATTTTTTTTCTTATAGTAATATGACTAATGCTAAATTTTAATGTGTTTCGTTTAAACTAGATGAATTTTTTTCTCTTCCAGAAACATGATCAAGTCTTTTTATACTGCAAGCCTTTTAATAGATGTCATAACAGTATTTGGAGAACTCACTGATGAAGTTAGTGTACATTTTTTATTGTCTTATTAGCTAAAGATGAGTAATGTTATTTATCAGTTTTATTATTGGATATATATTTAAAGCATCATATCCATCAGAAATGTAATGGAAAGCTAGGCATAGTGGCACATACCTGTAATCCCAGTATTTAATAAGAGGCCGAGACAGGAGGATTGTGTGTTCAGAGCTTCAGCAATGTAGTAATACTCTCAGCAACCTTGTAAGACCTTGTTTCAAAAGACAAAATATAAAAAGGGCTGGGGATGTTACTTGAAGGTAGAATGTCCCTGGGTTTAATCCCCAGTACTACATACACACAAAAGTAATGGAAACAAAGTATATAATTAAAAATTCATACTAACCACTTTAAAAGAGGAAAATGTTCAATAAATGGGATTGTATCAAATTAAAAAGCTTTTGAACAGCAAAGGAAACAAGAGTTTGGAGAGAAAGGCTAAAGAATGTGAGAAAGTCTTTGCCAGCTAATCCTCTGATAGAGAACTAATATCTTAAATATATATAGAACCCAAAAAACTTAACACCAAACACATTGCCTAATTAAAAAACGGGCACTTGAACTAAATAAATATTTCTTAAAAGAATAAATACAAATTTCCTACAGATATATGAAAAATGCTCAGCATCATTGGCATCAGGAAAATGCAAATTAAAACTACATTGAGATTTCATCTAATTCTAGTTAGAATGAAAATAAAATTATGTTAATAGTGTACTTTATTTTTGTACTAAATTACCTAATCCAGAACCTGTTTTACTCCTCATCACATGTATTGCTATTCTACTGGACAGCACAAGTTTAGGTTTTGACTTTGTTAACTGTTCATGTTATTAATCCATTTTGGTATTAAATTTCTATACCTCTATACCAGAGGCAAAGACTTTTTAGGATTGTTTTTTCCTATTTCATTTCAAATCAGAAATGTTATTGTTGATCGTTTATTTCTGATGTGAAATTCAAATGTCATGGGACTTGATATTTTAGAAGATAGCTCATATTCATCCTAGTAGCTTGCTCCTTATAATGACTCTAAGATAAGCAAAGCACGTAGTCATTTTATACATGAGCATGGTGAGGCTAAATGGCATTCCCATTGCTTTAAATTCACTGTGTTCATTGTAAACAGACTTCACAGTTGGCATGGAAAAGCTGTTTTCTGAAAGGGGAGATACTATCAAAATAGAGAGCATTACATGAATCTACTGCAGACTTGCTACGTTACTTTCAGGAGTATTGCTTTCTGTGATCGGATTCTTTCAAAATAACAACTCATAATAAAGTTCCAAACTAAAAATGCAATCTATGTATGAGATATTTGCATCTTTAAAGACAATCACATATCGAAACTACAAAAAATTTATTTTTGTTTATGTATAGAGTACCATCTAGTCTTAATGATTATAAGCAGGGAGTTTTGATAGCATTAAAGTTGTATAGGGCTGTGACAAATGCCACCTTTTGCATTTTGAAGGCCTTATGGATGCACAGGGTTTGGCCCCCTCTCCTTTCCTATCTCCTGTTATTACTGCCCTGTTATTTCTTTCTTGTTTATTTATATGAGGTACTATGCTATATGTTTGGGGGGTATAGAGGTGATATAGATATGACATTATAGAAAACTTTGAGTTGTTCATTAGGATTTCGGAGAGACCCAGAGAAGAATTCAGATTGAAAAGTAAGTCATAAACTAGATTACACCAACAACAGAAGGCCTGTAATTTACTAAAAACTGTTGGTGCAGTTTTTAGTAAAGAACTCTGCTTCAGGGCGCTTTATATGTTAAAAATCCGTGGACTGAGGGGGAAATGAGGTCATTCAGCAAAGAAGGAAGTACTTGATGAATGCCATGGACCTTGACCTTAGGTGAAAAGTGGAGAGTCTTACCTGTTGGGTTGTTTTCATTTTGAGAAAATGTTCAGACTTAAACTTTAAAATTTGAACTGTGAGTATGACATTCAAAAAGAAATCATACTTGGAAACAAATAGGCAAGAAATCAGCAAACTGGAGAAAATAATACAACTTATAAAAGTAAACAAACTCTTTAGGTTGGGTGATTTTGAAAGAGAGGAGAGGATGATCTGTAAATATTTGGGTACACATCTGTATTTAAAATGCAAAAGGGAAAAGGTGTATAAAGAAACACAGTGACAAAAGTGGATAGAAATTCAAGATACCCGAGAAGGTCATGATAAGGCAGAGGAGCAAATGAGTATGCCAAATGCTCACCTTGCCTTCTGGTTCTCTTACTTACAGAAGCTGCCTTTGCCCGTGTATCTCAGCCACACCAGGGCACATAGTACTTTGAAGCTATAACTGCTAAAAAACAGGGAACCCAGATAATAGGTGAAGTAATAGACATAGGGAAAAAAAAGTTTTAAAAGTCAAGTGAGTGATAGGTTCTTTTCACTGAAGGGATACATAAATACCACACATAAAGAAATATATGATTTATCTGTATTTCAGAAGAAACATCTAGATTTATATTTAGGTACTCTTTAAAAAAATAGCATCCCTAGTTATTTGAACATTATAACTGGGCAAAGACTAAATGAGGCCAGTGTAAAAGTTTCAAGAGAAGTTCAGGATGATATGATGGGATTTCCGTAGATATAGTGGTTAATAAAGAATACTAAAGATAAAGGAAACATTTTCCTAAAGCAGCTGCCTCTTCTTTTTCTTCCATCTCATTACCTAGTATGCTATCTAAGCACTTCAGCCCTGCACCGACATTAGCATGAAGTAGGAAATAACATCTTTGTTAATGGATAAAGGATTTCACATAGCTGGAGGGGATTGCAGTGATATGGAAAATATAATAAACATACTAAAGCCAGAGTGGATAGGGAAGTCCCTGTGGTCATAAAATTTGAGGTTTATTTTGGTGCCTTAATGTAAATCTTGCATATTTAAGTTAGAAAATGCATAGGTGCAGAGTTAAATATGTAATGACATAGGTGCTTTTCACTAACTCATATACATTAGTTGTAGTATGCAAATTTTATACTTTCAGCAAAAGTTGTTTTATCAAAATATATAAATTGCTTGAAATACATTACTGACTTTTTATATCAATTGTGGTAAAGTGATCTTAATCATACATGATTAGAGAATTGATTTTTGTTATGAGATGAGGTTAACTAAATCTATAAAGTCAGCCTTCAAGGAAAGTATAGTGGTAAAACTGTCCATAGGCTGTCAGCACATCCTGAAGCCAAACAGTGTGATCAGCTTTGTTTCAATTTTGGGTTTTAATTTTAGTTTTTGTTTTGTTTTTTGTTCCATTTTTCATTTCTAGAAATGGAGTTTTCTTAGAGTGATTATTGAAATCTAGTTCTTTAAAAAATGATGGTTTAAGCTGGGTGTGGTGGCGCACGCTTGTAATCCCCACGTTTGGGAGGCAGAGACAGGAGGATCGCACAGGTTCAAAGCCAGCCGTGCGCGCTGGCTTAGGAAACCCTGTTTCCAAATAAAAAAATATATAAAATAGGTCTGGGAGTGTAGCCCGGAGGTTGAAGGGCTTCCAGGAACCCCAGTACCACCAAAAATAAATAAATAAATAAATAAATAATAACAACAACAAATAAAAAATAAAAATGATGGTTTAAAATGTCAGTAATTTTAAATTATGTGCCCACTTGCATGCAATAGGGATGTCATTTTGCCATCTCTTGTGTATATGGATAAAAAAGACATCAGCTGCATCGACCCTCTTTCATCATTCTCTAGTATAAATGTAAGGCTTATATTTACTGGTTATTTAAGTACTAGGTACCTAAAATAAAACACAAATTAGTATAACATTTCTTATTTGAAAAACAATGTTAAGTGTTTCGTTGTTTCACCATTGGCTTATGCACATGTATTCACTTAGTCAGTGGTAGTATTTCCATTAATGAACCTAAGTTTCCTCCTCCCCTACCCTTAGATCTCCTCCCAGGCTCTACTATGATTTCTCCTCCATTAGCTGGAGACCCTCTTGTATCACAATTACTTCCTATTCTGCACAAATTTGGGAAAATATATGACCTTTCACTTTTTGTGATTGGCTAATCTCACTTAACATAATGTCTCTAGGTCTTTCCATCTTCTTGCAAATGACAGAATTTTGTTCTTTATTGCTGAGTAGAATTCCATTGTGTGTATTTTCCTTATTCATCTGTTGATGGGCACATAGGTTGGTTGCATTATTTGGCTATTGTAAATTGTGCTGCTATGAACATGGGTGCCGCATATATTACTGTAGTTCACTGGTTTCAACCCCTTTAGAAAGATATCCAGGAGTGGTGTAGCCAAATCAATGGTAGATCCATTCCCAGTTTTTTTTGTTTGTTTGTTTGTTTTTTTTTGTTTTTTTTTTTTTTTTTTTTTTTGCTTGCGTGTCTGGGAATGGAACTCGGGCATTCAACCCCGGAGCTACATCCCCTGCCCTATTTTTATAATTTATTTTGAAACAGGGTCTCACTAAGTTGTGGAGGGCCTAAGTAGCTGAGGCTGTCCATGAACCGTGATCCTCCAGTTTCAGCCTCCCAAATGCCTGGATTACAAGTGTGCGCCACCACGCCTGGCTTCATTCCCAGTTTCCTAGGGAATCTCCATGCTGATATCTATAGTGGCTGAAATAGTTTGCAGTCCCACCAACATTGTAGAATTTCTATTTCCCTACATCCTCTTCAGCACATTGTTATTTGACTTCCTGATGATTGCCATTCTGATTTGGTTAGATGGAATCTCAACATAATTTTGATTTGCATCTCCCTGATTGTTAATGATGTTAAACATGTTTTCATGTACCTGTTGATCATTAGTATCTCTTCTTTTGTGAAGTGTCTATTCAGTTCACTTGCCCATTTCTTGATTGGGTTATTTGTGGGTTGTTTTTTTTTTTTTTTTTTTTTAGTGTAAAGTGTTTTAAGTTCTTTGTATATTCTTGATATGAGTCCTCTGTTAGAGGGATAGCTGGCAAAGATTTTCTCCCTTAAGTGGCATTATAAAGTGCTGAAAAAGAGTTAGGCATGGTGGTACATGCCTTTAATCCCAGTACTTGGGAAATTGAGACAGGAGGATCATGGGTTGGAGAAAACCCTCAGCAACGTAGCAAGACATTCAGCAACCTAGCAAGGCCCTGTTTTAAAACAAAATCAGTTTTAAAAAGGGGCCAAGGGTATAGCTCTGAGATAGAATTTCTCTGGGTTCAATTCCCAATATCACAAATAAATAAAGTTCTGGGGGGAAAAGTTCTCTCAACTCAAATTTTTTTTCTGTACTTGGCTTGGGGGTACACACTTGTAATCCCAGTACATGGAAAAGTCAGAATTTCAGGATCTCGGCCAGCCTCAGCTGCTTAGTGAAGCTCTCCACAACTTAGTGGGACCATTTCAAAAAATAAAGAATAAAAAATAGGACTGAGGATGTAGCTAGGAGGTAGAATGCCCCTGGCTTCAATCTGCAATATGGCAATAAATAAATAAATAAATCTAACAGTTTTTTACTTCAAAGAATGAAGATTAGAGTGAAAGACATGCTCAAGCAAATTGATAGCAGATCTATAGTAAAAATCTAAACAACAGCATATAATAATGTAAGTAAATATAAATAACTATACCCTTTCTTCATTTCTTTAAAAGCTATGTAAGTAAAAAATTTTTATTATACAAATATTTTTGGTAAACCCAGAGAAAGGCAGGAAAGGGAGGGAAAGGGAAACAAAAATAGATGGGATTAATATAAAACAAGTAACAAACTTCAGGCCTGATATAACTATGTCAATAGATACTACTTGTATAATTGAACTAACACTATAATATACAAGTAGGGATTTTCAAATTGAATGAAAAGAGAAATAAGCTTTAGATGTTTATTGTTTATGAGCCCCTCTTCAAAGACAGGTGTTTTGAAAGGAAAGATGTGGAAAAAGATATCCAGTGTAGATATTAAGTAAACAAAATCCCACATGACAATATTAGGCAAATTTTTCTTTTGCAAATGTCAAGTATTTAATGTTGAGATTTATAAAACTATGCCTGTTTTCTAACTCATTGGGGACATGAACCAGATAAGCACATAGGCCATAATATTATTATTTTCTCACTCCACTTTAGTTATGTAAAAAGATACTTTTTATTTTTTTTATTTTTTATTGGTGCATTGTAGTCATACCTCTTAATGGGATAAAAGATTTGTGGAGACATACTTGCATACATCACCCAATTAGCCCTTACCAGATCCCCACCCCATTCCCTCCCTCCTTCCCATGCTTGGCTTAGTGATTGACTTTGATATGTTTGTTTAAGTACATCCTGTGCTTTAGAGAGTTTCCCTCTCCTCCCCTCCCATCCCCTCAATTAGGTGACCTTATTTGCTCCTCTATAGGATCTCCTTCTTCATCTAGAGTTCCTCCTATTACCCCTTTCTCCCTAGCTTTTGCTAATTAGGGAAAGCAACCGATTTCTTATTTTTCATGACTGACTAATCTTACTTAGCATAATGTCCTCTATTTCCCTGTAAATAATATAAATGTGTTTTTCTTTATGGCTGTGTAAAATTCCATTGCATACATATCCCACAGTTTTGATTGGTGCATTTTAATTATATATCAATAAGATGCAGAATGACAGAACCATACGTGTGTGTTTCCTCTGGATCTCCCTCCCCACTTCCACTCCATTGATAATATTTACATTAATACAGATAACTTCATGCATGAACAAGGATTACTTGAATTGTTTCCATCATCAGATCTCCCCTTTCTCCTCTTTACCTTCCTCCCCAAACTCTTTTCTTTCACTCTATGTTTTTCCTCATGTATCTGAAATTCTCTTTGTTCCTAGTTTCTTTTTGGCTTCCACATATTTGTGAAAACATATGACCCTTCACTTTCTGTGTCTGGCTAATCTTACTTAGCATAATATTCTTGAGTTCAATCCATTTTCTTGCAATTGATGTGATTGTATTTTGTATGACTGAGTAAAATTCCATTGTATGTATACACCATATTTCATAATAATTTGTCTGCTGATGGACACCTAAGCTGGTTCTGTAGTTTGGCTCTAGTGAATTGTGCTGCTATAAACATGAAAATACATGTACCCCTACATTAACATGACTTTAGTTCCTTTGCCTAAGATCTCTGGGAGTGAAATGGCTGGGTCATATGGTAGCTTCATTCCTGGTCTTTCAAAGGAACCTCCATACTAATCTGGCTATACTAGTTTACAGTCCTACCAGCAGTATATAAGGATTTCTATTTATACTTGCTATACTTGCCAGCATTTATTATTGTTTGTATTCCTTTTTTTTTTTTTTTTTTTTTTCAGTACTGGGGATGATACCCAGGGGCATTCTGCCTCTGAGATATACCCCCAGCCCTAATATGTTTTTATTCTTTATTTTGAAACTGGGTCTCCCTGAGTTGCAAAGAGCCTCATTAAGTAGCTGGGATTACAAGCATGTGCCACCATGCCTGGCTATTGTTGTTTGTATTCTTGATGATTACCATTCTAACTAGAGTTAGATAGAATCTCTATGTCATTTTGATTTGTTTCTCTGGTTACTAATGATAATGGACATTTTTCATATATTTATTGGCCATCAGTAGTAGTTCTTTTGAGAAATGTCCATTCAGAGCCATTGCTCATTTTTATTGGAATTTTTTTAGTATCAAGCTTTTTAAATTCTTTATACAATCTAGGTAGTAATCCTCTGTCAGAGGAGTGGCTGATGAAGATTTTTTCCCATTAAGGTTCCTGAAGGTTTCCTTTGCTTCATGGAAGCTTTTTAATTTGATGTTGTCCCATTTATTGATATTTGTTTGTATTTCCTGAGCTTTGAAGGTCTTATTGAGGAAATACCTACAGGTGCTTACATGCTTGACAGTTGTCCTATGTATAACCCCTTCTTGCAGTTGCCAGGTCTCTGGTCTAATTTCTAGATTTTCTATTTATCCTGAGTTGACTCTTATGGAGAGTGAGAGGTGGGGGGTTTAATTCCATTCTTCTACAAATGGTTAACAGTGTTCCCTGTATCATTTGTTGAAAGGCTAGCTATTCTCCATCTTATTATTGGTCTCTTTGTCAAAGATCAAGTGAAGATAGATGATACTAGAAATGAAATAGGACATTTCACAATAATAAAAGGGTTAGTTCTAGTGTGTCTGTACCTAGTAATAAGAGTTTCAAATTATATTAAACAAACATTGACAGAAATATAAGAAAAATTCTTATTACTGGGAGTTTTATCTTACCTCTCCATACATGGATAGAATAAGTAGTTTAAAAATCAGTAAATTAACTAATCTGAATAAAGGCCAGTCACATCAAATGTGTCTAGAATGTGGAAAAATAAGAGCTTTCATATGTTGCTTGGTGGAAATGTTAGATATTATAACTACTTTGGGAAATGATTTGGCAGATTTTTGTAAAGCTAAACATACTCCTACCCATTTACCCAGCATTTCCTTTTCTGGTGTTTATCCAAGAGAAATGAAAACATGTGTTCAGAAAAAGACTTGTTCAGGAGTGCTCATAGCATATTTATTCATAATAGTCCAGATCTGGAAACAACCCAGTTGTCTGCAGCAGGAAAACTGATAAACAAATTGCAATGTTAGTCCTATATAAAAAAGGAACTGACTATTGGTAAAGCCTTCAAAATGGATAAATCTTACAAACTACCTGAGCAAGAGACAAAGAATATAGGAATATAGTCTGTATGATTCCCTTCGTATAATGTACCACAATACATATTCTAGTTAAAAATAAAAGTTTTATCTTTTTCTGTGATAAGGAATTTGATCTGGAAAGGAATATAAAGGAACTCTCTGGGGAGCTAGAAATTATACTTATTGATAGGAATGTGTTTTACAGAGACATGTATTTTTTTGGCAAAACATCAAATAATACAAGATTTATTCATCTCAAGGTATATCAGTTTCACTCAAAAAAAAAAGAAAGAAAGAAAGATACACACAGGTGTGGGATATCTTGGTAAGGGTTGACAATTCTAAATCTACTTACTACGTACTCTGGGACTGAACAAATGAATATGTTGAGGGAGATAGGTTTCTAACTTTGAGAGACATTAACAGAATGAGATGGGAACTTACTAGGTTGTGTTGTGTTGAGTTGAAATTAAAAGAATCATTGATTCATGCTCTTGAATATATTAAACATGTATATGTGTACATACCAAAGAAATATGCAAAACATAGTTATTTTTATCTTTACACTGAGAAGACTTAGGTGCACCAATGTAGTAATAGCAGTGAGCACCCTTCACATGTGACTTTGCATTCTAAAAACCAATTTTCTACAATTTTAATATTTTAAATAGAAAGGATAGTAATGGATGATAACTCGTTGAATATGAATCTAAAAACATCGGTTGTAATTCTGCCAAAAGTGCATGAGGTGAATGTAATCATGAAGAAACAATCATACAAATGGAAATTGATAGACGTTTTACAATTTTTTTTAATGTCAATGTCTTTCATTTAAATAATATGATTTGGGGTACAGTTTTAGTCTCCTTGATTTTAAGGGTTGTTTCATGAAATTCTGGTTGTTTTGAAATATGTAACACTATGAAAATGTTGAATAAGTCCCAGGACCTAAGGAGTTTCAGCAAAGTAAAAGAAAAAGTCGAGAGACCTTGATAACCAAGAAACTAAGTGCAAAGAGGGTTCTAGGCAGGAGAAATGATCAGCTCTCCATGCTGATAGGACTAAGGAAGATGACCTAAGATTGGATTTAGCAATACAGAGGCAATCCTGAACCTTGACCAAACCAGTTGCAGTGGATGGTAGGGATAAAACCAAGTAGGCTGGACTCAAGGGAAAATCATAGAGGAAAGATAGAAGTATCTTATATAAAATATTATCCAGCAAAGTGACTGTTACACTACTGGAAAATAATGTATATTAGGTTTTACATGGTTTGGGCCAGTATTTTTTGTTTTGTTTTTACTATACCCTCATTTCATTCATTCTTAAATGTGCTAAATTTAAGAACACCTGACCTATCCTATGGCTAATGTTTTCTCTATTTATCCTTAAGAGTAGCAAGTGCAAATGAATGAAGAATTAAATAAAAATGTTTATACTACTGCTGACTCTAATAAGTAAAATTTGCAGTTGTCAGTGGTTCTTACAATCTAGTTAAAAAACAGGAACTGAGGGGCCAGGGACAAAAGTAAAAGTTCTTTTTGTAATTCCTGTTTCCCAGAAAGGATGTCTAGTCAGCCAAAAAGAGTTAACAGATTTCAAAAATATTGACATCTTGAAATTTTCCTTTTAAAATATTGCATACTACTTAGCACTGTATTTAAAGAAAATAGCATTTTAAACACATTGATTTTAAGGTACTACTATCAGAAATTTTGCTAAATATTATTCATGTCAACTTGCCCAAGTGAAGATATTTTGAAAACTGAAACAAAAATCAAACTATAGCTTTATCTGCTTTGGGGAAAAAATTATTTGTGCTTACTATGACAAACTTTTCACCTTAAACTAAGGGTTTTTCTCTTAAGCTTCATATACTAATGAAATAGCACAAAGTAGTTTAAACTTCTCTACCCTTTTGATACTGTGAAATTAGAAATGAAAGAATCTTCTAAGTCCATTGAAATACAAGCTTCCTTCTAAATCTTCAAAAAATGAATAAATTATTCTAGAGCAGGGGAGATTTGTCCTATGTTTGAAGATTGTCAAAGCAAACAGTTTAAACTTTCCTAAGCAATTTATTTAAATGGTTTTGAAATGATCCTCTTTGTATCTTCCAAAATATATTCTACATTAAGATGTTAAGTAGCTGACCTAATAAAGCCCATTTTTCCTTATTCCTTATATTCCCATCTGAATTGCATATTGCAGTATGTTATTTGTAGGCTACTAAGGCAGTCATGAATTGAATTGGTCATGAGTTGGCTTTACTGCTAAATAGAGTGACCGTGGATAAATCAGTTTGCTTTTATAGTGGCAGTTCTTCATCTCTCAATAATGAGGTAGTAAGAACCTAGAAGAAAGTGATGAAGATATATTACAGGACTGCTAAGTTTTGAATAAGTGTTCCCTAAGGGTTCATATGTTCAGTCCCCAGGATCCTGCTATTAGGAACTGGTGTAGCCTGTAGGGGTCGGGCTTTGTGGGAACTACTTGGGTCCTTGGGGGTCGCCTGTGAAGGGGACTGTGGTTCCCTGATGAGTTCTGTCTCTCCTCTCCTATGCACTTCCACCCTGATGCTATCTCACCACAGGTCCAGAACAATGGGACCAACTGGAGCCCAAATACCTGTTTGTGAGTTATTTATCTCAGGTATTTTGTTATAATGGCATAAAGCTTATTAACATAATAAAGTCCTTAAGACAGGTATCACATTTAAGGCAGGCAGTTACTGTCGGGCTCTCATATTGGGCTCTAATGTCCTTGCCTGACTCATTCATCCTCTTATGCTCAGCACTTGCATGGTGCCTGGCTGGAGTTAGAGGTAAGTAACTGTTGACTTACTGGGAGGCTCCTTGGGAATTAATATTTGAGCTGAGTCTTGAGGAAAAGGAGACTTTGGGCTGAAAAGAAAACCATGTCAGATAAAGGAGAATGTGTGTATGAGAGAAGACTACAGATTGAAAGTCCTGTCCAGATTGAAGAAAATAGCAAGAAATAAGACTGAAGCGTCAACAATGTGGAGGGCCTTGGATTTTAGATTAAACTCTATTTACACTGAGCTTGTCCTATAATGTAAGGGCCTTAGTTAAAGTAAAATGTGACCTGCCTACACCTCAAGGTTATTTTGATAACCATTTAAGAACAAAATGTATTTATGTGCTTTCTAACCTGTAGACTACTACCAACATGTCCAAGACTTTAATCTTGCTTTGGATTTAACTTACTTACCACCTAACTGAATATGTATCCTCTTTCTGCCCATGTCAAATTGATTTCTTCATCTTCATTATTCAGACATTTCCCTTATTTCTGCCTTTCTGGCTTTGCTTATACTTTTTCCTCTTCCCAGAGTAGTCTTACCACTTCTTTGTGCCTTTTCACATCATGATGGAAAGCCAAACTAAAATATTGTTTCCTTTACCAGTTATCAACTACTCCAAATATTTATTGTAAGAAACAAGTGTAAGATGGGTGTGGTGGCACACACTTGTAATCCAGTACACGGGAAGCATAGAAGATCACAGGTTCAAGGCCAGCCTCAGCAACTTAATGAGGTCTTCTGAACTCAATGAGAGCCTGTTTCCAAATAAAAGAAAATAGGGTTGGGGGTGTAGCTCAGAGGTAGGGTGCCCCTTGATTCAATCATAAGTATCATACACACATACAAAAAAAAAAAATTTTCTATTTCCTACATATTATATTTTACAGTAATATTTTATGTTTTAATTCTGTACCATAGTAAGTTGATTAGCTCCCTAAGAAAGGAAGTAATTATTCATTTATTTTGGATTTCCCATGTTAAAGGTCTTAATAAGAAGTATTATTGAGCCTCCCAAAATTTTGAGGTTAAAAATACATATCTTTGGTTTTTCCCCAGAAGGACATTTTAAAACACAAAAATGTAAGAAAACTAATTACCTTCATTTTTTATTACTAAAGTATAAGATTATAATGAACACTATAGAAGAATATCATTTTGCAAGTACTGAATTCAAGTAGACATGCAAACCTAAAGATTCTTAAGTTTGATAAAATGTAGCATTTGTAGACCTTCAATTGCAGTTGTTCAGGATCTTGAAAAATTAAAGATAATGTGAATAAGGCAGTTCTTTAGTGTTTTTGTTTTTGTTTGTGTTTGCTAAGATGAAAAGGAGTCACTATGATAATGCTGTCTCTATGGGTCAAAAACAGTCGAACACTGGAAATTTTCAATTGTTCAATTTAACTATATAATAACCTTAATTGAACTTCCTAATACCATTAGTTCATTACATACCACAGAAATTATACTCCATTACACTATCATACTCCATTAAACTATTGAAATTATATAGAAATAATACTTCATTACACTATTGAACTTCCTAATGCCAATAGCTCATTATGTACCAGAGAAATTTTACTTCATTACACTATCACAGAAGTAATAAATCTGTACTTTGAGCTGAATAACATCATCTAGAAACTAACCTTCATATGTTAGAGATGTGTATAATTCAACTACTATGTGTTGGAACAAAAGGTGTAGACCCTGCTTTTTTTTTTTTTTTTTTTTTTGGTGGTGGTGGTGGTGGTACTGGGGGTGGAACCCAGAGGCTTTCTACCTCTGGGCTATACTCCCAGACCTCTTTTATATTTTATTTGAAAACAGGGTCTCAATAAGTTGCTGAGAGCCTCACTAAGTAGCGAGGCTGGTTTTGAACCTGTGTGATCCTCCTGTCTCAGCTTCCTAAGCTCAGGGATTACAAGCGTGTGCCACCACGCCCGGCCTAGCTAGACTCTGCTTTTAATAAGCTTATTTTCTAAGATATGTGAGTGTGTTTGGGGTAGGAGGGAATATGTTATAAACATACATGTAAAGATGTAATTATAAATTAGGATAGATATCAGAGAAAAGGTGTAAGATTACCAAGACATCTAGGATGGGTAGGTCAGGAAAACCTGTTAAATTCGATCTACCATATGAAAAATAAGTTAGTAAGGGCGAATTAGCCTGTAAGAAAAAAGGGGGACAGGAGAGAACAGGTTGTGTGAGCTATGGCCTGTGTAGAAATCTCAAAATGTGCCCACTGAGCTGGATGGTAGTGAGTGAACGAGATAGGGACATTGAGGGGAGGCTGGACAGGGAAGTCAGGTAAAGTAGATTCTTGTGTCCCAGGTTAGAGTTTTTTTTATATTTTAAGTGCATCAGATACCACTCAAAAGATTGACATGAAAGGTCTTATATTCTAGAAAGATCAGTCCTAGTACTAGATTTTAAAAAATATATTGTGGGAAGCCACACATGGTGGCACACACTTGTAATCCCAGCATTTGGGAGGCCTAGACAGGAGGATCACAACTCACTACAGCTTCAGCTACTTAGTGAGGCTTTTTGCAACTCATTGAGACCCTGTTTCAAAATAAAGAAAAAAAAAATAGGGCTAGGATTGTCGCTTGGGGATAGAATGCCCCTGGGTTCCATCCCCAATACTACAAATATATATCATATATATATGATATATATATATATATGATATATATATATATCATATATACATATATGATATATATATATATATATATATATATATATATATATAGTGGGGGCCATAGGACAAGTGTATGAGTAAGGAGACAGATTAGGGGAATGTTGCAGAGAAAAGGGGAAATGAAGAACAGTTCAGGGTAGGTCCCATAAGCAAAATCAACCTACTTCCCAGAGAATTAAATGAGGTAGTTAGGGACAGGATAGGTAAGAGGATGTAAAAAATGAGTCCTGCACATTTCTAACCTGAGAAAATGAAATTCCCTGGGAGAGGAGAGGTTAGAGGAAATAAAGAGAACAGTTTGAACAGATCAATTTAGTTTTATGTATGACATCCAAGGGGAAATGTAACATAGTTGGTTGATTTAAAAATAATAATGATAACAGGCACATTGCATATGCCTGTAATTCTAGTACTTAAGAGGCTGAGAAAGAAGGATTGCAGATTTGAGGCCCGTGTATAGTAATGTAGCAAGATCGTATTTCAAAATAAAAAATTGAAAGGGGTAGGGAGTGGGGAAGGGGCATAGTTCAGAGGTAGAATGTCCCTCTACCTTAAGAATTATAAGGATACCAATAGTATTTAATTCCATGAGAATGAGTATAGAGAGAAAATAGGCTATTTGAGAGGAGTCCTGTGCTTATAGAATAGAAACCTGATAGAATAATAAGTGAGGATAGCCCCGTATTAGATAATACATGGCAATACATAATAAATGGCAGTGTAGAGAGGAGAAAGGATGAATACAGCGTGAAGGGGGCTGCTTCTATTAGGCTTATGAAATTATTACCAAATAAAGGTGGGCCCAGCATTTCCAGATATTCCATTTTTAAATAGAGAAAAATATGAATTTCTATAACTTTAACAGTGCCTCAGGATATTTAGTTTCAATAAGGGGCTGAATAGCCACAGATGGCTGGAAGAAAACCAGGAGAATAAAGAGTCACAAAATAAGGGTTGGAGGATGTTTCACAGCAGTTGGAGTGGCCCAGCTTTGGTATGCTGACGAGAGGTTTGTAAGGTGAGGCTTGAAAAGTGTCCCTTGGGGCTGCCCCTGGGGAGGCCGTGTGAGTGACATTAGCTAGGGCAGTTCTTCTCTAGGGAGGAACAGGCTGCCTGTGGGCTCCCCGCCATTGAAAGGCGTGGGCATACTCAACCTTTCTGGCCTTTGGTGTGACTAGGAAACATGAGCTAAATGGAAGAAAAAGGAAAGGTGCCCATCCCCAAGCAAATTAAGTGGTGAAGAAGTAAAGACTTTAAATGAGGACAGTTCTTTTGTTAAGTTTGTGGTAAAGTGAAACAAAACACAGTCAGACCTAGAAGAAAATGGAAATCAAAGTATGGAACTTAGGAAAGAACAGTCAGTTAGTAGGTTCTTCAGTGATTATTTTAGTTCCTCATATAGCAACACAATTAGGTATTATTTTCTCCTCTTTGGACTGAGGTTATGAGATTCAAAGCTGTTACATACGATGAAAAGTTGTTCACCTGACTATCAATCTAATGTTTGTTCTAACCATTATGTCATGTTAGTTTTTTCTTTTTATATATTTGTATAGATCTGTAATTAAAAATAGTTAAATATATTGTTGCTGTCTTTTATATTTAATCTTAAAATTCCAGTTAGCCTATTCCTTCGTTGTGCATAGAGTTGCGCACTTTGCTGGAGGACATTCCCATGTTTCCTTTGCAGACTCTGAGAATTGGGCATGCTCTATGATGAAGATAGCTTCCCCTGGAGTCTGTCCAACCCTAGACAGTTGGTAATATTTTGGAAAATTAAGTTTTATCTTAGAAATATAACCTGTTGTAAATGCTAATTTTTACTTATTTTGATCATATGTTAATATAAAGATGCTCTCTTTTAGAATGTGAAACACAGAAAGTATGCAAGGTGGAAGGCAACATATATTCATAATTGTTTAAAGAATGGGGAGACTCCTCAAGCAGGTCCTGTTGGAATTGATGAAGATAATGGTATGTATTAATTTGTCCTAAATAAAATAATAGAGTAGAATAATCAGTATTGTTCTCTAGAGTACTCAAAATTTTTGGAAAAAAACAGTACTATCTTGTTTCTATCAGATTCAAAATCCATGAAATTATGTATAAAATCATAAACTTAGGGAGGGTGAGAGATTCAAGCCAAACTGCTGTAAGGTTTGTTCGCGTCAGCGTAGTGGCTTGGCTCTTCTCTACATGTAATCGGATTTCATTTCTGCATAGAAAAGGCAGTTCGTTTATAATTTAGAAAATGTTTACAAACCACAAAGACCATTCTACTATTTTTTTATATATCTACTTGAAGAGTGTGTGTGTGTGTGTGTGTGAGCAGGAGTTCAGGGAGGTGTAAGTAATATATATTATGAAGTTGAAGAATTTTAGAGTATATAAAAAAAGTGAATTTGTTATTTCTACTATATTCCCCATCTTCTTAGATCCTACTAAAGCTCAAATAAGTAAACATTACTTTTAATTTTTCATCTTTATAGAGATTACTTTCATGAGTTCATAAGCAAATAGGAATATAATGTTTATCTGTACTTTGTTTTTTACACAATTGGTAAGACACATACTGTTTTGCACCTGGCTATTTTTTTTTTAACTTTATGTATGCAGGAAAATGTCATCATTCTGGTGAATTTTATAAAACTTAATTATGAAAAGGATGAAGATATTATTTCTCTTGGCCGAAGTTAATGTATGATGGAAAAGTGCTTTTCTCTTATTTTTTTTTTTTGCTGATAGGATATCAATAAAAATAAACTATTAGTTTCTTAACAACCACCATTCTCTGAATTGGGAAAATTCTAAATGAGCCTTTCATTTTGTTATGTAACTTTTAGGTAACTGTGAAGTTGATCATCACAGGGGTCAGTATACTTTCTTAAGGATCAGATAGAAAATATTTTTAAGCTTGTGGACCACACAGTCCCTACTGAAACTGTTCACCCCCTCTGCTATTGTTCAACAGTGGCAATAAACAGTATGTAAATGATTAAACATGGTTGTGTTCCTGTAAAACCTTACTTTCAAAAGCAGGCAGCCAGCCACTTGTTAGAGCCAGCCATTGACCAGAGTTGGCCAACTCCAATCTAATTCATCTTTATGTCTGTTATTATAGTGAATTTTATTAAAAGATTCCTAATACTGAACCAACTTTTTATTTTGCACTAAACACATTTTGTCATGATTCTTTTTTTTCTTTTTATACTGATCGACTCAGTTCTCTACTTAATACTATGTCATCGAGAACTTTGAATTGGTATTCATAACTAAAATTGTCCTACAGTTTTCTTTTTTGATATCAAAGTTATGCTTCCTAAGTAAAATTTGAAAAGTTTTTGTCTTTTTCTAGGCTTTGGAATAGATTAAATAGCCTTGAAATTGTCTACTCCTTAAGTGCTTCCTGGAAATCTTTTGTGAAACCAACTGGCATGCCAGACACTTGTAATCTCAGTACTTGAGAGGCTGAGACAGGAGATTGCAGGTTTACAGCCAGCCTCAGCAACTTATCAAGGCCTTCCACAACTTGGTGGAACCTTGTTTTTTTTTTTTTTTTTTTTTATTTTGTGGGAGGGGTGCTGGGGATTGAACCCAAGGGCATTTTACCTCTGACCTATACCCCTAGCTTGCTTGCTTGCTTGCTTGCTTGCTTGATTGATTGATTGATTGATTGATTGACTGATTGATTGATTTAGAAACAAAGTCTCACTAAGTTGCAGAGGGCCTTACCTAGTTGATGAGGCTGGCCATAAATGTGCAATCCTCCTGTTTCAGCTTTCCATGGACTGCAATTACAAGGGTGGGCTACCACACTCAGTGGGACCTTGTTTCAAAATAATAAAATAAAGCAAATAGGACTGGGGGTATAGCTTAGAGGTAGAATACCTCTGGAAATAAATAATATACATACATACATACATACATACATACATACATACATACATACATACATACTGTTGTCCCTAGTAGTAAGGATGGCTCTTTAGTACTATTCCTTTATACACATTTGTCTTCTTAGTTTTCTTTTTCTTAATCAGTTCCTAGTAAATTAATGTGCACTGATGAAATAAGGGAGAGTTTACTTCTTTTAGGTCATTTTAGTGATTTCTGTATATGTGCACAGTCTATATCACTTAAGAATTAAGTAAGCCAGGCATAGTGATGCATGTCTATAATCCTAGCTACTCAGGAAGCTGAGGCAGGAGGACTGCAAGTTCAAGGCAAGCCTGAGCAACTGAGTGAGACACTTTCTCAAAATGAAAAAGAAAAGGACAAGGGACATAGCTCTGTGTTATAATGCCCTTGGATTCAATCCCTAGTACAAAAACAGAATGAGTACATGGTACCTAAGCACACCAAAAAAATGCTAAAACCTTAAAATCATTAGGGAAAACAAAACCCCACAGCAGTGTACCCCACTCACCCACTGGAATCTGTAGCTAACATCTTAGGAGCTGATAGCACTGAGTGCTAGAAAGAATGCTGATCATCTGAAGCTCTGCTATATTGAAAAGAAAAGAGAAAGAATTATATAAAACTAAACATATAGTTAGTATGTATAATTAGGCCTAACAGTCCCGCTTCTAGTTATTTACCCAAGAGAAATGCAAATCTTCACACAAAGACTTGTATATAAATGTTTGTACCAGTTTTATTTGTAGTTGCCCAATCTAGAAATAGTCCAGATGTCATCAGTTTGTGAATAAACCAACAAAGTATGGATGGTCCTTACAGTCCAGTACGAAACAATTAGTCAGTGAATTGCTGACATGCAACAATATGGATTAACCTCAAAGGCCAAACACCACAAGCTACCTATTGTATAATTGTGTTTATGTAACATTCTGAAAAAAGCATTGGTCTGTTTGGAATAGATGTTGCTCACGAAATTGAGGTAATGGCCTACCCTTTAAAACTAAAGAAGGATAGGAGAGTTTGCAGCTGAATAGCTTTATAGCTTCCTTTTGTCTCTGTTCTAGACAGAATTTTCATCAATGTGACCCAAACATCTGACTTGCAAAACTTAAAGAAGGAAGGATTTTATTTGCTCACAGTTGTGAGTATTTTAGCCCATGTTAGGCTAGGTCGCAGCTGCAGAGAGCTCAGGGCATGGCAGAGGAAGAGTAGTCACTCTTAGCTCATGGTAGCAGGGACCAGAGAGAGAAACACTGCAGCAGGCCAGCCCAGGAAAGACATTACCCCTGGCCAGATCCCCAGGGATTCATCTCCAGTCGTATCCCCGCTCCAGCATGAGGCTTTAGAGGCCATCTTAAGTCCAAACCATATAGTTTCTTCCAGGCTTCTTCAGTCCTTGTTGACTATGTTTTTACTGCTATAAGTTCATTTTTGTTCCTGGCATCTGCCAAGATGGGAATCAAGTTCATGAGTTGTACCCATGATCTTTATTAAATGGTTGTTTGGCCTTGCCCTTTGTGTTGTCCCTAAAACCACCTTTCTAATGTCTAACAATATGAACAGACCTAAGAATTTTTTCCAAGTCTCCCAATCCTGGTTTAGTCTGACTTTTCTGTGTTTATTCATTTAATTATACCAGTTAGACTTATGAATTTATATTCAGTTATTGTAATTTATTATTGCCATTCTTTATTATGATGGTCAGATTGTCTCAAATTCAGAAGTTTTTCCAAACTGTCTTCTGGCTCCTTCTTAAATGTTTCATTCATTTTTGAAGATTTGTATTTCCGTGCTGTCTAATAATTCACAATACTTCAAGTACATCTAGTTCTTTCATTGACCCAGCACTAGAATCAGCCTTTCTCTAAAGATTTTTAAGTACTTTTTAGAGGAGAGTGATATTTAGAAACCGAGACCTGGGCCCTAAGATTCTACAAAGTATATCATTGATAAAGATAGATCAAGAATACAAATTATACATTATAATATAGTCCATCATTCTTCAACACTTAAGATTACTGATATCCTGTTAGCTTCAAATCATTCATCTATTTATGTCTGAAAAATATAAATGATAAGAATCAGAGTCTTTGACTCATGGACCACTGTAAAAAGCAAACATACAGTTTTGTGTTTTCATAGTTTTTTATTTGTTGATGTTTCTTTTTTACATAAAACATTTAAATAAGATTTGCTTGTCTTCAAAGTATAATTCACTGACTTTTGCTACATACCCCTCTCTAAATGGAAAATATTTCTATCACTTCCCCAAATCACCTTATACTTGTTCCCAGTCTACTCCTACCTTGAGAAGCAGCTGTACTTTATTTAGCCATATTTTAGTATGGTACCTTTGCCAAAAATTTAATTACACACACAAATGGGATTCTATTTCTGGACTCTATTCAGTTACATTGACAAATATTTTTTTGGCAGAGGGCACTCTCTCTCCACTGCTGCTGTTTTATAGCAAATCGTGTGGCCAAATAGTACAAGTTCTTCAGCTCTTCTTTTTCAATATTGTCTTAGTTGTTATAATTCCTTTTAGCTTTCACATAAATTTTAGAATCCGAATTTTATTTCTATTAAAAATCTACTGGGATTATGATCATTATTGTATTGAATTTATAGATCAGTTTAAAGCATTGCTATCTTAATTTGAGTCATTTAATACATGGACATAATATATCTTTCCATTTATTAAAGCCTTTTCAATTTCCTTCCAGCAGTACTTTTTGTTTTGTCTTGTTTTGTTTTTTGGAGTAGAAGTTTTATACATCTTACAATATATTTAAGTATTTTTCTTCTCTGTACTTGGAGTTTACTTTGCTATTGCTTTAGCTTCTTAAGGAGAAAACAGCTTTCATGCTTTAGCCTTTTTTTTGCTAATAAAAGTATTGAAATGTATAGATATCCCACTAAATACTGGTTTAGTGCCATCCCATAAACTTTTATTACATTTAGTTCTATATATTTCTAATTTCCTTTGTAATTCTTCTTTGAGTAATGTATTATTTAGGGTATACTAATTTTTAATTTCAAAATATTGAGGGTATTTTAGATTTCTTATTGATTTCTTCTTCATTTCCATTTTTGTCAGAGAACATACTTTGTAAGATTTCAGTATTTCAGAGATAATCAAGATTATTTCATGACTCAGCATACAAGCTGTGTTAATGAATGTTTCATGTGCAGTTGAAAATGTAGTCTGCAGTTATTGGTTATGGTATATTGTGAATGTAAAACAATGAACAGTCTTAAAATCTCCAACTATGGAAATTTTACTAGTTTTCTCAGTTTTATTTCATTTGAAGCTCTTTTATTAGCCACATGTTCTTTATAAACTACTTATTATTGTGAAATATCCCATTGCGTCTCATCAGTATTCCTTGTCTTGAGTTCAGGTTGCCTGATATTAATATTAGTTACCACAGTTTTTATCTGCTTCGTGTTTGTCAATCTGGTGACCTTTTTATTATTAGGAAATATCCTGCTGTATCTCTGCTAATATTTCTATTTTATTCCTGGTTTTTATTCATTTCTTTTGTTATTTTTGTTTTATGTTACTAAAATTAGTTATTTCTGATTTTGTTTGCTTGTATCTATTTTCATCCATTTAGTTTAAATATACCTGATTCTATTTACTTAACATGAATGCTCTGAAAAAAGAATATAAGGATTTCCAAGTTTCCCAACACTGAACTTCAAATAGTGTTTAGTCCATTTAAATTCAATGTAATTGCTGTTGCTGCAGTAGATTGAAGCCTACTTTTTTTTTGCCTATTTTCCGAATTATTGGGTTTTTTGTTTTTATTTTTTACTTTCTTCCTTTCTTCTACTTTTTCTCCAGCAAGTTATTTCTCTTAACTCTAATATAATGGCTATAACTAGATGGAAGCATATTCTTTTTGCCGTTTCTTTCCGAGGTTTTGCTTTCTGATTTTTTGTTCTCTTAAAACTTTTTCTCCAGCAAATTATGAGTCATTTTGCGGTCTTCTTCACAGACTGTTGTTTCCTCCTGACCTTGTCCCATTGCCCTTTCCCCCAGTACTATTTTTTTTCTTTTGTCATACTGGGTATTGAACCCAGGGGCGTTCTACCTCTGAGCTACACCCAAAGCCCTATGTTTTATTTTTTTATTTTTGAATCAGGGCCTAACAAAGTTGTGGAGGGCCTCACCAAGTAGCTGAGACTGGCCATGAATTTGTGATCCTTCTGTCCCAGCCTCCCAAGTACTAGGACTGCAAGCCTGTGCCACCATGCCTAGCTTCCTCCTAGTACTTCTAATAATTTTTGTTGCAGATATACTATAGCTCTTTTGTTTCCTATTATCTTCCTCTGAAAAGTCTTGTTTCCTTTCTAACAGACAGTTAACTTTCTTGAAGTCAAACTTTGTAACTTTTCAACCTTTACTTTCTGTAGGTATTCCTGGAGTCTTCCCCAGGTGCACATAAGTAATTCAGGGGAATATAAATTCGTACACACATTTCAAGTCTCAAACAACTCTCTTGCACAGACAGTTGCACAGACAACACACAAAAGCAAACCTTACCTGGTTAGATCTCAATTGGGAGCCAATCAACTCTAATATCTACCAGCTTTTGCTCACACACCAATGCTATTTAATAATGAGAGCTTTTTTCCTTCTTAGAATGTATAAATGTTAGCATTTTGATATCGGGGAAATTATTTTACTTTATATAAAGTACAAGTACACCCAAAAAGTTACATAGTAAAGTGTCTATCTCAGGGTAGTAGGCAAATTTGTTATTTTTACTTAAAATTCTGCACCTGGAAAATGTTTTAATCAGACATAGTAAAATACTTAAAAATCTGATAGAAAAATTTTATTTTGTTTCAAAATTCTGTATCTCTAGTTTCCTTTTTCTCTTAGTTAAATGATTTCCAAAAGTGGATAATTGTCACTTTAAATGTATTACCAAAATTTAGTTTTCCCCAAGTAATTTTTAGGGTCAGCTAATGATGTTTTTGAAGTCTACAGCTAAAACTTATTAAAACAAAATATCTCATCTTTTTCTACCTAGCTAACTAAGTGTGAAACTTCATTGTTTTTTATTAACTTAATACTTTGAATAATGCATATAACCATTTAATATCTAAAACATGGTCAGTACTGACCCGCTCGCTATACAATAGAATTTATATTGGATAGCATAAATGTGGCCTGTTTTACCAAAATGTTTCCTTTTCTTAACCATTTAATATCTAAAACATGGTCAGTACTGACCAGCTATACAATAGAGTTTATATTGGATAGCATAAATGTGGCCTGTTTTACCAAAATGTTCCCTTTTTTTTTTTTTTTTTGGCAGTACTGGGAATGAAACCCAGAGACATTCTGCCTCCAAGCTACACCCTCAGCCCTATTTTCCATTCTTTATTTTGAAACAGTGTCTCAGTGAGTTGCAGAGGGCATCACTAAGTAGTAGCTAAGGCTGTCCATGAACCAGGATCCTCCTGTCTTAGCCTCCCAAATGCTGGGATTACAAATGTACGTCACCACGCCAGGGTCAAAAATGTTCTTGATTTTCATAAGTTTAAAGAAAATTTTCTTTCTGTTTTGGTTTTTGTTTGTTTTGTGTGTGTATGCTTATGTGATATTGAGGACTGAACCTAGGGGCATTATACCTTCAAACTACAACCACAGCCCTATTTATTATTTTTATTTTGAAACAAGTTCTCACTAGTTTGATGAAAGTCTCACTGTTATTTAGGCTGTCCTCAAGCCTGTGATCCTCCTGTCTTATTCTCCTAAGGGAGTACAAGCATGTGCCACCACGCCCGGCTACAAAGGAAAAATTTTTAAAGACAGTAGTAATCTAAAAGAAGTGATAATTATATTATCAGGCAAAATTAACTTTTTTATTTAAGAAATAAAAAAGTTTAAACAGTTATTTCAAGAAAAAGACTGGCAATTTCCTTAAGTAGAATTCCCTTTGAAAGTTCCTTTTTTCCTATACATATAGTAAAATAATGCTACTCAGCCTTTGTATTTCAAAACACCTCCTTTAACATTGTCTTTATATTACAGATGTTGAGGAAAATGAAGATGTTGGAGCAACCTCTCTGCCCACTCAACCACCTCAGCCATCATCCTCATCAACTTTTGACCCAAGCAGCATGCCGGCAGGCAGCTATACTGGAATACAGATTCCTCCAGGCGCACACGCCCCAGCTAATACACCAGCAGAAGTGCCTCACAGCACAGGTAGGAAATCAAAACAATTTTGAATTCCTCTTTTATAAATAAGAATCATACTTCATGTCATATATCTACCTCTTAGTGATGGTCAGGAAGTATGATGGTGATCCTAAAGTAATATGTGAATCCATCCTTTCATTAAAATTTTAATTTTTATTACAATCTAGCTCTTTGAGCAATGACAAGCAATTATATGCATAGATAACTATTAACATTTTATTAATCAGAGTAGCATCTATACTTTTTGTATTACTGCTTTTCTTTTCTCTCCATTGTAGTTTGAGAATAGCACTGAAGTAAGTGAAATTTTCCGTAGGGTATGTCAGTTAGGATCTCACTGTCATAGCAAAATTTGCATCCTGTCTGCGCCCTGCACTTGGGTGTCATTATGAGAAGCAGGTATTGAGGCACAGAGTCTCAGTGGCAGTGGAATCATAAACAGGTAAAAGGAGGGGGTTCAGGTTCTTTTTTTCAACGTTACAAATGTCCTGTGGGAGGCTAAGACAGGATGGCGGGTCTGAGGCCAGCTTCAGCAACTTAGTGAGACTCTGTTTAAAAATAAAAAATAAAACGGACTAGAGTGTAGAAAGCCCCTGGGTCAATTCTCTCTCTCTCTCTCTCTCTCTCTCTCTCTCTCTCTCTCACACACACACACACACACACACACACACACACACACACACACAGAGAAAAGTGAGAAATAATAACTGTCTTTGAATAAATCAGTACTACATGTATATGTTTTCATAGAAAAAAATGACAAACTGATATCCAATAACAAGTTAGTGTCAATAAAGATACATTCACATCTTCAAAAGTATTCTCATTTACTTGTATTGTTGACAAGGTATCCCCCTTCCTCCCATTAACCATGTACAGCCTTATTTAAATCTTATGTCTAATTTATTTTTATGTTTTCCAAGAGTTGTTTTAAATTTTACTTTCACCTAAGCATAAGAGTGACCTATAAATTATACAAACACTACAGAATGTTCCAACTAGTGAACTGAGCATCATCCCTTGAGCTCTGATGTGTATTATCTTACACCCATCACTTCAAAATGTTTCATTTGTTGACCTCATGTTACCCAAACCATTTTGTCATTTTTATCAAATTGAGTAACAGTTAAAAGCTTTTAATTCTAGGTTTTGTAGCCCAGTTTCAGAAGTCTTATAAGTAAAAAGTACATGGAACGCCGTTGAAGTATTTTATTACCTTTTTAGAAACATTCGATATTTCCAGTGCAGTATAGATAGCAAAACCAGCTCTAGACGAAGAAGGAGATACTATAGGTGAGCAAATAGGCGGCCTGGGGGGATGGGAGGGGGGAAGAGGGAAATTCTCTGATGTTCATAATGTACATTAACAAATATATCAAAGTCAGTCACTAAGCCAAACATGAGAAGGAGGGAGGGAGAGGAAATGGGGCGGGAATTGGGTAAGGGCTAATTGGGTGATGTGTGCAATTATGCCTACACCATCTTGAACTCCCATTAAGATGTATGACTTCAGTGCACCAATAAAAAGTTAAAAAAAAAAAGCAGCTACTTTGGTGTATTTGCTTTTGGTGAATACTGTTCAGAATGGACTTAAGTGTTATTCACTGGTGAGAAGTTCCAGACAGGCATTCTCATAGAGGACAGAGGTGCGGCAATGCCTCCTGAAGGCAAATAATATGAGTTGTACAGTGTCTGCCCCTTGCCAGACCACAAACCGAACAGGCATTCAGTGTCCTTCAACCTGGATGTGTTTTTAATCTAAAGTGAGATTAATCATATACTTATTTCTCATGGTCATTTTAATTATTAAAAGGAATAAATTTATAACTGACTAGAACAAAGCCTGAAGCAAAACCTAGTAATCAGCATAGAGTAGCTTACTTTCCTTCATTTATTCCCCCTTTTCCTATTTGTGTGCCAAAGATTCAGGGAATTTAGTGGCAGGTTAATGAACATTTAAAGTCATTTTGTTGGCCAGGTATGGTGGCACATGTTTGTAATCCCAGCATTTGGCAGGTGGAGACCAGAGGATCATAGTTCGCAGACAGCCTCAGCTACTTAGTGAGGCCCTTCGCAACTCTGAGACCCTGTCTCAAAAAATAAAAGACTAAGCCGGGCGTGGTGGCGCACGCTTGTAATCCCCGCACTTGGGAGGCGGAGACAGGAGGATCGCGCAGGTTCGAAGCCAGCCGCGCGCGCTGGCTTAGGAGACCCTGTTTCTAAATAAAAATATAAAATAGATCTGGGAGTGTAGCCCAGAGGTAGAAGGGCTTCCAGGAACCCCAGTATCACCAAAAAATAAAAATAAAAAAATAAATAAAAGACTAAAAATAGGACTGGGGGGTGGTACAGCTCGGAGATAGAATACCCCTGGGCTCCAGCTCCAGTACTGTAAAAAATATATATCATTTTGTGAATCAAGAGAAGTACCACATCTGAAGGTAGGACATTAGACATACAGAAAGATTTTCTGCGAGATACTACTTTCAATTCCCAAAATTATTGGTTTACTGCTCCCCCTTTACCTTTAAGATTGCAACTTTAGGAATCTATGCTTTTAACAGTACATGTAGAGCAGAGTTCAGATAAAGTCACATGTACATATAGTTTATATTTAGATTTATTCTATGTTACATGAAGAAAAGAACACAATTTTAATATGACACCCAAAAGGATAAAATGTGTCAAACCAACAGATATCTCCTGGTTAGAATATCTGTGGCCTGAATATAAATATTAGATGATATAAGTCCAAATTTATTCTTACAAAAAGTGTTTAAATAATTGTCATGGTAATTTATATGTTTATTCTTACAGCAACTATAGCACATACTACAGTCTCATTTATAGTCTAGAGAGATTAAATAATCATTCCAAAAGAGAAAACATATCCAGTGACAACCAGAATTTGGGCTCTGTCTTTTTTACTTCATATTTTTGCCGCCTCCTTTCTATTTCTCTTTCTCCAAGAAACTAAAATCCTGTGAAATCAAAACCTGCTTTTCTGAAGCTGTGTATTTCCCTTTAATATTGGTATGAGATTTGGGAATCTCCTCTTAGTCCCCAGATTTTTTTATTTTACTTGAAACATTTTAAAATCAGTTCATAGTTGTCTAATAAAAAATAAAAAAACATTTTTAGTTTATAAATATAGCAGATGTTTCCCCTCTTACTCACTTTAGGAATGATTTATTTTCTCTCATATAAAGGTTCAGGATGTACTTTTATCAAAGGGAAATCCTTAAGATAGCTTAAAAGAATAGTGTGTACTAATTTACAGTTTTTAGTTCTCCCATAATAAAGCAAAGGAGGCGCAAGAAGGGTAGGGAAATGATTGTTTAAAAGGCAGTGCTGGCCCTTGTTCCTTAAGCACTCACAAATACCATGTGCAGATTATCGTCTCTGAAAACAATGCTTCTTGCAGTTTGTAAATATTGCA
Organism: Muscardinus avellanarius; assembly: GCF_963383645.1. Classification (NCBI taxonomy): domain Eukaryota; kingdom Metazoa; phylum Chordata; class Mammalia; order Rodentia; family Gliridae; genus Muscardinus; species Muscardinus avellanarius. The sequence continues at coordinate 94,720,382 of NC_137794.1, forward strand.
GATCTTAGTAGAAAATCTAGTTAGATGAAATAGTAGAGAATGTTATAATTAATAGCAACCTTTTCACCTCACACATAAAACTGATCTGTGTTGTGATGGCGGTGGTATAAGAGAGTTCTGTTAAGGCTTTGATATTTTGTGGTTTATGTTCCTCATCGGTTAGCCTGCCTTTTGCCCCTCTTCTCTGTCTCTCTATATCTTTCTTTCAGGGTTCTGTTGAGTTATACTTTTTGGATAGTCTCTCTAGTTATCTAACTTCCACTTGTCTCCCTTTTCAGAATCCCCGCAGTTTAGTCAGTAGAGCTCTTAGGTACTTAACTAGTAATCTGATAATATTTCGTGCTTTAATATGTATTAATCTCATCTACTATGCTATATAATCATCTACTTTAATTCATCAGAAGCCAAATTCTAACACTTCATTTTTGTTAAATAATAGGAAGAAATTTACAACTCAATTCTACTTTCCTCAGAACTGTTTTCAGGATCATATCACTCAATATTATGACCTTTTTGCAGGTTATTTGATTATACCTATCTGAATCAAGAAAATCAGGTATCTCAGTAATTAACTAACCAGCATAAACTAAAATCCATTTCCTAAATCACCTGGGTATGTATGAGCTTCTATTGGGCCACGGGGTATGTGCTGGTGGTGGCTGCCAAGAGGCCCAGCGCAGCCTCTGTGCTCGGGGTGAGCGGATGGCGCCTTTGCCCACTGCCTGAGTGCTGCAGGCCAAGGCTCTGTGTTGTCAGTTCAAGTCCAGTGGAATGACTGTGGCAACCGTACGCAAGAAGCTACAAACTAACTTTTTTCAATTTTACATATTACTTAAATGAGATTTTACTATATCGCTAAAATTTTTTCACTGTAAGTTGTTTTGTTGTTAATAAAAGATTTTATTAGTAAGAAAAATTAAAGCAGGATCCTGACCAAAATGTATAACTTTTCCATAAAGCAGTTGGTTGGAAGATTTTAATTTAGGGAAAAAATACGAATTACTTAAAAACATACTATTGATATATGGACTAGATTGTGAGGAGGTTCATAAAATTGCACTTTTTAATATGTATACAGAAATAAACACAGTCATCTGTGTATAGTTTTGGTACAGATGCTTCAGAGCACTAAGCTTGACTCGGTAGTTTTTTGTTTTGTTTTGTTTTTGCGGGTCTGGGGATGGAACCCAGGGGCATTCAACCTCCGAGCTATACTCCCTGCCCTATTTTTTATTCTTTACTTTGAAACCGGGTCTCACTGAGTTGTGGAGGGCCTCACTAAGTAGCTGAGGATGTCTGTGAACCACGATCCTCTGGTCTCAGCCTCCCGAATGCTGGGATTATAAGCATGCGCCACCACGCCCAGCTGGTGGTGTTTATAGATCCTAGGTAGTTTTTGAAGATCCCTCTCAGATCTTACAATCTAACTTTTTTAACTTTTGTCTTTTTGGAACTGGGGATTAAACCCAGAGCACAGCACTATTACCTGCTTTGCAGGTGCTTTGCCACCGAGCTACATCCCAGCCCCTCTAAATTTTTTAAATTATATATATATATATATATATATATATATATATATATTTATATGCTTTAAATACTTGAAAATTTTTGTGGAAAAATTATGTCAGATATTGATAGTTTTAATATGCTTGGTTAGCACTTATCAAAATAAAGCCAAAAACGTTATCAAATTGGTCAATTTAAAATTTATATGTCAGCCAGGCCTGGTGGTATATATTTAAATTCCGAGTACTTGGGAGCCTGAGACAGGAGGATCACAAGTTCCAGGGCAGCCTCATAAACTTAATGAGACCTTGTATCAAAATAAAAATTAAAATAGAGCTAGGGGTATAGCTCAGATGTAATGTACCTCTGGGTGTAATCCCTATTACCACACACAGTCACAAAAATATATCTCTTGACTTTGCTACTTAATTACTACTATAATTTTTATATAAGTATATTTTTACATATATAAGAATATTCACTTTAGGACTATCTGTAGTAGCAAAAATCGAAAACAAGCTGTTCATCAGTAATGGGTAGCTCTATAAATTACAGTGTGTGAAGAAAATGGAATTATTCAGCCATTAAGAACAAAGCAGATTTATTTATTTATTCATTTTTATGTGGATCATATTGCAAATGGCATACATTCAGACTGTGCTTGGTGCCCCCCACTCCCACTTTCCCTTCTCACCCTCCCAGCAACGAGTGTCCAGGTTTAACTGTGCTATATTCATACTTTTATACATATTCTAATGTAGCTCCTCCATTAATCAACCTCAGCACAAGGCAGATTTAATGGGTTAATCTGGAGTTATTGCTAAGCCATGTTAAGTGAAACACATACAGAAAAGTATAGTTCAGCCATTTGCAGAACATTCATACTAGCACACACTTTATACCTTCTAGGGATGGGTTTGTGTAGAGTATTTTGATTTAGGTAGGAAAATAGAATAGTGTTGATATGTGGATAGCTTTTGATTAAACACACGGGTTTTTGGTACCTTCATAACTGGCAATAGCCCTAACATGGCTTGCAGTGGAAACGAAAGGTAGGCTTTAATCTGTCTATGATTTTACCATTTAAATTTGCATTTGGCTTTTTACTTATATCCTATCACATTTTTAAGATTATTTTATTTCAGTTATTATTTAAAAACTAAGATTTTCATGAAATGTTTGTCCTAACACAAAATTAAATGAAGTAAAATAGTCTATATATAAATGAATTTTCCCCTTGGGTTAGAGATGAAAAGATTCTTCAGAGTCAAAACTCTGAACCAGGATAACTGTATTTTAGAATTTCAGTCAGCCTTTATGAAGCCATCATTATAAAACTCTGATTAACAATATGTATTTATACCTCTAGGTACTTTCCCCTTTATTTTCTGCTTTCTCTCTGTTCCCACTTTCTTATCTCAGTGTCTTTACCACTTTACCTTTACTAAAAATTGCCCATTTCACTTTGACCTATTGAAATTTAATCTATAACCTTGGAACAAATAAACCTTGATTTAAGAGATTATTTGATTTTGTTGACATATAGTAATCAGCGTCTTACTTCGCTTTTTCTCCTGATTGCATCATTTAAGATTATTTTGAAAAGCTTCAACAAAGGTTAACTATTTAGCATCAATATTGGTGCTAGATATTGGTTGACTGTAACAGCTTTAACAAGTTCTAACAGAAAGTCACACTTAATGGATCTATAAAATATCATCTTAAAAGCACGTTACCTGAGAATTTTGGAGTATATGTAATTTCATTGCAAAAGAGATGAAATGAGACTTATAAGTTAAACTCAAAGCTATGTTCCACTGTGTTTCCAAACTTATTTAATGGGCTAAGAAATTAAAAGGTAAGAAGGAAGTCTGTTACCTTTACCAATGTGTGGTAAATTTTTAATAGAGAAGCAAGATGAAACATCAGACATGACAAGCAATATATGTATTAGGAAATGTGTAGCCAATGCATGCAACGTAGTATTTATGACATATTTTACTAAATGTTTTATACCAGCCTCTAACATCAAATCAGTACAAATAAGAGTCCATTAAAACTTCAAGAAAATAGTTAAGTGAAGTAATAAAATTCCCTCGTGATATTTTAAGCTCTTGTCGCATATATCATTAAGAAGTATAACCCTTTATACCCATTTATGATTTTCTCATTTGCAGGTGTAACGAGTAATACTATCCAACCTACTCCACAGAACCTTCCAGCCATAGATCCTGCACTGTTCAATACAGTTTCCCAGGGTGAGTCAGCTGACTGCTCTGTGAGCTATACTGTCTCTCCTGTGTGGGGGTGTTCCTTTGTAATATTACCTTGGGAGTACCCTATATTTAAGTGTTTGTATTTAAATTTGAATGTCAAGGTAATTTGCAGCAAATTTCCTCTAATGCCTACATTCTGAAATGAACTTACAATGTTTCATATTACCAAAAATGCCCAAATTCAGTGGTGTTCCCATTTGTTAAAGTTCTTTTTACATACATTGCTGGATATGATGGCACAAACATCTCAGCCAACCCTGCCATGAAAACTTATGCTGGCTTTGTTTGGTTCAAGAGTGTTTTGTGATGATGACATTTCTTATATGCACGGAATTAATAGACTATCCAAAAAGAAAGACGCCATTGTTGAAAATAAAAGTCTTTGAGATTTATTATTTTGGTGGGCTGGTTCATAGGCTAGGTGATTGATTTGATGATTATCTTTTCTGCTTTCTGTTTATTATTATTATCTTTTCTCTTTCTGTTTTTTACCTGAAACCAGATGTTGAGTGATTTGGTCTTTCTCGTTCAGTTTGTTTTCTTCATATATCTAACGATATTTAATCTTTTTATACTTCGAGGGAATTTTTTCTTTTTAAATATATTTTTAGTTATGCATTGTAACTATATATCATAATGAGGTTCCGAGTGATAGGAAAATATACATGTACACAGCACTTTGTGTTTCCCTCTGGATCTCTTCCAGCTCCCTCCTTCTCCTCATTCAGATTATTGATATTGGTGTTGATAACTTCACATTTGTACACAGCCGTTTTTTAGCTATTTCCTTCATCAGAGTAGAGAAAAAATCTTGACTAATTATTGTTAGTAACTGTATGAGTAGGACTGACTGTTAAGTCTACATGGCTTCCAACTATGCAGAGAGTCTTCAAGGAAGGGGTGGGAGCTGGACAACACACCTTGTCAGTCCTCGCACTGTCCAGGGAGTTTGATTCACAATTTTAGAGGATGTTCTGTATCTTTTTGCTTAGGGATTAAAGTAAAAGTTGAGAAGCTGTTAGGGGTAAAGATGGTCTGCAGAGGTGGGCATAATGAGGAAAGATAGGAAACCAGTATTTCTTGGTTTCTATAAAGATCCCACCTATACCCTTTCTCAACTTTCTCTGAATAGCATCCAGTTAACACACAACCACATGCTTATGTTTTCTGTGTGTGTGTGTGTGTGTGTGTGTGTGTGTGTGTGTGTGTACTCAATGTACATACACACACTATCTCTACATATATGTATGCACATACAAATAATGTTCTCTCACCCATTTTATTGTTAAAATGAAGCTAATGGGCGGGAGTGGGGGTGGGGGTGATATGTGATTCTTGACTAATACAGCCCTAGTGTCCAGAGCATATGTAAAGAGTTCCTACAGATGAATAAGTAAAATTTATAAGTAAAAACTTATTCATTTAAAGTGAGCGTGGTTTTATGTTAATAGATGCAAAAATACTTTAAACGAATGATAATCCACAATGTTGATGAAGCGTGTTTGAGGGAAGAATTCTGCATCCTATTGGTGGGAATATAAATCAGTAAAACTTTTTTAGTAGCATATTTCACTATCACAGCTACAAGTGTTATATCTTTTGACCCAGCTATTTCAATTTCAAGAATTTATCATAAGAAATACTTAAACTTGGGCACAGTGTATTTATTAAGATATTTACTTTGCTGGAATTGGGTGGCACACAAATGTAATTTCAGTCTTTGGGAGGCAGAGACAGAAGAGTCACAAGTTCAAAGCCAGCCTCTACAATTTAGACTCTGTTTCAAAATATAATTTTTTTTTAAGGGCTAGGAATGTAGCTCAGAGCTAGAGATACAATTCTAAAACCAAAAAGAAATATCCCATAAAAAAGATACTTGTTTAGGGCATTTATTGTCTATATTAATAGTGAGGCGGAAACAGGAGGATCACGCAGGTTCAAAGCCAACCACGCTGGCTTAAGAGACCCTATTTCCACATTAAAAAAAAAAAAATAGGTCTGGGAATGTAGCCCAGAGGTAGAAGGGTTTCCAGGAACCCCGGTACCACCCCAAAATAAAATAAAATAAAATAAAATAAAATAAAATAAAATAAAATAAAACAGGGCTAGTAGTGTAGCTTGGAGGTAGAATGCCCCTGGATTCCATCCCCAGTACTGGAAAAAAAAATAGTAGAAAATGATTTTAAATGCTCATTAACTGGAATGTGATTAAATATGCTCTATCCCTATGGTGTTAATACTGTACACATATTCAGAAGAAATGTCAGGGCAGAACGTAATTATGGTAGCCTCATGGTAAAGCTCTTGCACAGCATTCGCAGGTTCATAATAAAGAATTTGTCACTCTCAGATGAAGAGATAGCCTAGCTAGACTAAGAAAGGTGGGTTATAGGACATTGTATGTAGTATAACTTAGTTCAGGGAAAAACAACTATCTTTCTATACATACATATATGCATGAATACATAAGGAAATCTGTAGAATATACAAACTAATAATAGTGATTAATATGAATCACATTCTGGGCTATAAAACACACCAAGAAATATTTAAAAATAGAAATCCTAAAGCATTGGTTCTCAGGTTTCAGTGAAATTTAACTAGAACTCAATGACAGAATGATAACTGGAAAATTTCAAAATACTTGGAGATTCAGAAACATATTTTATAATGCATGTATCAGTAAAGAAGTTTAAAAATACTCTGAATTATATGAATACATAATATATCAAAATTTAGGGACTGTTGCAAAGGCAGTGCTTAGACCGAATGAACATATTAGTAAAGAAACTACTCTTCTAAGAATCTATCTTAAAAGATAGAAGGAGAAGGAAACATTAAGTCCAAACTACACATAAGAAAGAAAAAACAAACAATGAAAAGATGCATGAGACCAATCCCATTGTTAAGTACCTAGGGATAATGTGACCAAGGAAATGAAACACTTCCACAGTTAGAAAATATGAGGAAGGAAATCAGTGAACACACACACACACTGAAAAACTCTGTGCTCATGGATTAGAAGAATTGATTGTTAAAATGTCCATAACAACCCAAAGCAATTTACAGATTAATTGCACTCTGCATTTAAAATATCATTGACATTCAGCCTGGCGTGGCGCACACCTGTAATCTCCGCGCTTGGGAGGCTGAGACAGGAGGATCGCGCAGGTTCAAAGCCAGCCTCAGCTACTTAGTGAGGCTCTCAGCAACTTAACGAGACCCTGTCTCCAAATAAAATATAAAATAGGTCTGGGGGTATAGCCCAGAGGTAGAAGGCCCCCCTAGGTTCCATCCCCAGTACCACACACATAAAAAAAATGTTGACATTCTTTACAGAACTAGGAAAAAAGCAATCTTGAAATAACATGGAAGCACAAAAGACCCCCAAAAGCCTAAGCAATCTTGAAGCTCAGAGGCCTTACTTGATTTAAGACATACTCCAGAGCCACAGTCACTGTAGCAGCATGTTACCGGCATAGAAACAGACACCTGGGCCAGTGGAACAGAGCAGTGATCCCAGAAATAAACTCATCAGTCAGTTCTTTATTTCTTGGATCGTGCCATTAGTGCACGATCTGAAAATTCATCACCAGACCTGAGGCCATCTAGATTTTCTCCTACTATGTATGCCTTTTAGGAGTTTTACAGTTTTGCGTTTTGTATTTAGTTATGTGACTTTTATCAGAATCAAAAATTTTCTGCTCTGCAAAAGCACTATCAGGAGAATGAAAAGACAAGCCACAGACTGGGAGGGAATTGCAAAAGACATATCTGATGAAGGACTGTTGCCTAGAATATACAAAGCACTCCTAAACTCAGCAGCGACCTAATGATCTTACTTTAAAATGACCAAGTACCTTAACAGACACAATGAAGATATTCAGATAGCAAGTAAATAAATGAAAAGCCACTGCACATCATAGGTCATCAGGGAAATGCAGATTAAAACAGCAGAGAGATACCTCTGGACCCCTAAGAATGGCTGCAGTCCAGAACACTGACAAGGAGATGGCGCCGTCGAACTCTCCTGCCCCCACTCATTGCTAGTAGGGATGCAAAATGGTACAAACATTTTGGAAGGCAATCTGACATTTTCTGACAAAACTAAGTACACTCTTACCATGCAATCCTGCAATTGTACTCCATGATATTTACCCAAAGATTTGGAAAACATGTCCACACAAAATCCTGCACACAGATATTAATGGCAGCTTTATTCATAATTGCCAAAACTTAGAAGCAACCAAGATCTCCTTCAGAAGTTAATAGATAAGTCTGTGGCACATTCAGTACTAAAAAGAAATGGACTGTCAACCCTTGAAAAGATATGGAGGGAACTTAATTGCAGATTACTAAGTAAAAGAGGCCAATCTGATTACAACTGATATTTTGGAAAACTAGAAAGATACAACTACAGACAGTAAAAGGTCAGTAGTTGTCAGGAGTTGGGGGAAGAAGGGAGGGATGAATAGCTGGAGGGCAGTTTTATAGCAGTGAAGCTTTTCTGTGTGATACTATAACAGCAGATTTGTGAAAATAGAAACTCTCCAAAAGCATAGCAGGTACAGAACCAAGAGTGAACCCTGGTGTAGACCCCGAGTGATAATGATGTGTCAGTGGAGGTTCATCTTTATAAGTCTTTAAAATAGTGGGTTTATAACCACTGTCAACGCCAGCGCCTCGAATACTCTTGTACACTATTCCTGCTACATTTTTGTCCTTAGTGCTAGTATTTATTGCCTCTTAATACAAAATGTGTTATATAAGTACAAATGTATGTTAATATTAGTTATTAAATATTTTTGCAATAAATTTGTGGCTAAATCTGGAGAGGAAGATGGAATTGGAAAGGTATTTGAAGCAGTGTTTAATTTTTTACTCGTATAAGTCTGTATAGTCTTAGGGTGTGGATAACAATTTAACCTCAAAGTTTTTTGAGTCTTAAATGAAACAGTATCTGAAAAGTATTTAGAATTGCCTGACATAATGAAATTCCACTTGTATTCATTACTACTATTACTGCCCTTATAAGACATATTAGCATTGCTGATAAGTAAGAGTTGATCAGACGGTCTCATGCTTTGTGTTCTATTTCCTCCAAGAGGAACTGCAGAGCAGTCATTCGCTCTCACTTCTGCCTCTGTTCTTGCAAGTCAGAGTACACTGGGATAAGATTATCCAAGACCCTGGAATTTCTAGAACTATGCACATAAGTTGGAATGAATTTCTAAAGACCCACTTGGAAAATATTTACAAGTAATTGTTCTGTCTTCTGTCTTGACATTAGATAATTCAGCTTTAGAAATGGATGTTTATGTCAATTGAGCATACTGTGATTTCTCTTTACACCTGAAAAATGTTGTCTTTGATCCAGGGCTGATCCAGGCCCCCTTTGCCATGGCAACCGAGAATTTGACTGACAGTTCTAGCTATCTTATATCTGTTCCCGTCCTGCCTTGTGAAAAGACAGGAGAAGCCCTCTTACAGAGAGGCTGTGGGCTTGTCCTCAGCACAGATGGAACTTAGAAGCACAGATTTCAGGAGAAAGACGTTGTTAGACCCTTTCTAATTCATATGCGATCCACCTGTGTTCTCTATCTGGTTCTCATTAAGACTTCTAATACATAGTAATGATAGAAAAACTTTTCTTTTTATACATTAGGTTTATGTTTACTATCTTGAATATAAAACCATAAAATCAGATAAACTGAAATTGAACAATTGTTCTCTTCTGGAAATGTTTTCCCTTGTATCTTCTGCTTCTTTTGAGTTTTTACACGTTGATTTAAAAGATTCAAAACTAAGTGACAGATTTCATTCAATTTAAAATATTGTTCATGTATCTACTGGCCTATGTATATCTTTTGTGAAGTGTATTTTATTCAGTTGCCCATTTTTTGGTTGGGTCAACTTTTGGGGGATGTTAAGTCTTTTAAGTACATTGTATATTCTAAATATTATTACTCTGTCAGAGGAATAGCTGGCAAAGATCTCACATTCTGTAGGCTCTCTTTTTACACCCTTGATGGTTTCCTTGATGAGCAGTCTTCCTACTTTAGTGCCATCCCATCTTGTTTTAATTTACTGAGATGTGGGGATGTTATTGAGAAAATTTCTATTTGTTCCTATCTGTTGGAATATTGGTCCTTTAGTAATTTCAAAGTCTCTAGTCTAATTTCCACATCCTTGATCCATCAAGTTGAGTCTCGTGCAAGGTGAAAGGTAGGGATTTACTTTTATTTTTCTACAAATGTATAACCAGTTTTTTCAGTACCATTTGTTGAAAAGGCTGCCTTTTCTCCAACATATACTATGGTACCCGTGTTCAAAATAAATTGCCTATAAATATGTGAATTTATTATCTCACTTGCAGGAGAATGGATGGACTTGGAAAAAATTACGTAAAGTGAAATTAGCAAGTCTCAGAAAATGAAAGTCATGTTTTCTTTCATTTACAGAAGCTAGGGAGTGATTGAGATACCAGAGGGATTTCAGATAATAAAAAAGAAACTCCAGTGAAGCTGGGAAGGTGGTCTAGGGGAGGGGATATGGAAAAAAGAGAGGAGGGGAGAGGGAGAAGCAATGAAGGAATCACTTCCAACCGACGTTATGTAGGTGTGTGAGGATACCAGTGTCGATTCCCGTGTGGGGAAGCGGGTGATGGGAAGGGGGCTGGGGAAGGCCCACCAAGTGCTCTGTGCATGTGTGTCAGTGTCACTCTGAGCCACATTATGGTGTGAGAATATAATCCACCAATAAAAATATAAAAATAAGTAAAAATTTTAATTCACATATTACCTCATTAATTTACCAGCTATATTTTTAATTGAAGGAATGCCTGATGTTTTATAGAATTGCAAAAGTAACTATTTAGTATTGCTTTTTAAATTCTTAAAATTGCTTCAAATAATATCTCTGTCTACAAACCATATTTGTATCTAATTCTACAAGTTGGTTATCATCTGATTGTATTTTACTAGTTGTAATTTGTTGTGCTTGTCTGTAAAGGCTTTCTTTCACTTAAAATAGTTTACTCATATTTTATAAATGTTGAAATTATTTCATGAAAAGCACAATGTTTTAAAACAATTTTATCAGTTGAGTAAGTTTAGTAAAACTAATTTCTTAGTAAAATAGTAACAGTTCTTGCCACTGTACACATTTTATTTGTTTAATAAATAAGTGATAAGTCAGGAAAAACAGTGCTAAAGCTAATGCTCTAAAAACTAAGACTAGTGCGAACATTAGGGCTTTTCTCCAGCAAATCCAATAAACTTTGGAAGTACGCCTTGTATATTTAAAAGATTGCTTGAGGTAGGAGGATAAAGTATTAAAGAACAGATGAGCAGTGTTAAGGTGAACTCTGTTTTAAAGTGTCTCACTCTCCTAGATGGTATCTGTATCAAAGTGAGTAAAGCCTCTTACTTTGAAAAACCACCAAAGAATCTTGTAACTATTTTTCAAGAAAAAAAAATATAAACTGAAGTGTACTTGACTAAATTTTATCAACTGAAGGGTAGTTGTTTTTTTTTTTTTTAAGTTTAATGGATAACATGTCAAGTCCTCAAAAATATTTAAAAATTTTTGTAAAAACATTCCTGATTTTTTAATATATAATTATATTTTATTACTTTTATTGATTTGTATTGCTTCTTAAACAAGACTGAAATTCAAGGAAATTAATTTCTAATGTACATGATGTACATTTACAAACATATCAAAGTCAGTCTTTAAGCCAAACATGAGAAGGAGGGAAGGGGTAGGGAATGGGGTGGGAATTGGTTAAGAGCCAGTTGGGTGACGGGTGCATGCATGCCTCTACCATCTTGTACTGCATTAAGACGTATGACTACAATGCACCGATAAAAAGAAAAATAAACATTTTCTGTTAAAATTAGGATGTAAGCCCAGCGTGGTAGTGCACACTTATAATCTCAGCACTTAGGAGTCTGACACAGGATGATCACAGGTTCAAAGCCAGTCTGGGCAACTTAGTAAGGCTCTCAACAAACTTAATAAGACCTTGTTTCCAAATAAGAAATAAAATAAGGCTGGAGGTTTAGCTTGGAGATAGAACACACCTGTGTTTAATCACCAAAACCAAAATAAATAAATAAATAAAATTAGGATGTAGCATTTCTTATTCACAACTGTAAGAATCATATTTTTCATAATTTTCAATAATATTAATTCAACAAGTATTTAAAGTATGTCCCGCTTTTTCTTACTCATTGAGTAAAGGAACCGAGCAGAGCACCTATAGTCTTTTATTGCCTGAGATAAAAACTGTAAGGTACATACATGTGTCAATACTCGTTTTGAAAATATTGGAAAGTCCTAATATTGATTAGGATTTGGTATCAGCTTATGTGGAGTTGCTGCCTCTTTCCCTAGAGAATGTCAACGTTTTCATTTTTTTGCTTCATCTATCTGTTGAAAAATTAAAAACAGCTTTAAAAAAAAATCATTAGCTTTTGAAAGTGCAGCCTTGTAAACAGACAGAATTGAAGTGTGTCGTCTGCTCATTGTGGTCTTTGCCCCCAGCCTTCACTCTCGGTGCTCTTGGAGTCCAAAATTAGCAAAGAAAAGGTAGTTATTTCAAAAGACAGGATGCAATGTCAGCGTTTTATCTTTTTAAAATTGTATGCAAGTATAGTCACATCTTAGATTAAATTAAATATTTTAATCTGTTTTAAATAGATTATTTAATTGGGCTTTACATATGTATTACATGTATAACTAGAAAATATTCTGGGAATGAATTTTGCAGAAATAATTTTAAACAGTTGTTTTCATGCTTAATTATGTATATTAATGATAAAAATTTGAAACCTTAAAGACTTTTTACATGGATGGCCCGAAAACATTTTCATGCTAAAAAAAAAGTTAAATAATATGTAATATTTTACATAATTATGGTATTCACCTTTTTTATTGAGGGCTATATTTATATTCTAGCTCATAAGGGTTGAACAGTTTAGTCTGTGTGTATTGTTCCATGAAGAAAGGCTCAGTGATTCTAGCATAAATGCCAAAGCTATTTTTCTTGTTTCATACAAACTAATTTTTGCAATTAATTTTCTAAAATATAAAGAATTCTAGTTTACTGCTTCTTGAAGGAAAATGTTATCCATATAAATTATTATGTATTGGTAATTCTTGTTTATATCCTGAAGAAAATTTATCAAAGTGCATATAGGATTGACAGAAGCTCATACTTTTATATAAACTTAAATATGTTCTTTAAGCATGTGCCTAACTTAACAGAGCACTTTTTGTGGTATAGTAAATTTCTTACTCTTTTTCTTCCAGGAGACATCCGTCTAACCCCAGAGGACTTTGCTAGAGCTCAGAAATACTGCAAATATGCAGGCAGCGCCCTGCAGTATGAAGATGTAAGCACCGCTGTACAGAATCTACAGAAAGCACTCAAGTTACTGACGACGGGCAGAGAATGAAGCCTTTGTACAAGAGATCCCTGTATTTTTGGCATAAGGAACTAACATCCATTACTCCATCTTCAGCCTACCAGGAGCACAGTTCTAAGGAAGACGTCTGCTCCACTGAATGGGACAATGAGATCTGTGTGGAGAGATTCCTAGCCAAGCATTCAGCAGCCTCAGCCAGTTTTCATTGTCCATTTAGCGGATCCAATAACCTGAGTCTATAGGGCTGATGTTGGTATTATCCTAAAAATGCTATTGAACCCAGCTTTAAAAAACCAAAACACAGCTCTGGAAAATTATATAGGGATTAAGCTTTCTTAATTTACATTACATTAAGGGAAATTTTATTCTATAATATTTGGACCCATAAATCATATTACTTTGCTATAAACTTCTAAATTTAACTTTTAATTAAGATTGCCAGAATAGTCTAGATTAGAGATGTTTTTGTTCTCAAATTAATAAAACAAATATGAACATCCAGAAATGCTAAATTAATCCAAAACATTCAAAACTCAATTTATTTTCCTGCTAGATATAACTTAAAAATTTTAAACTTTATGGGAGGAAATATAGTAAAAAAAAAAAATCAGTTTTAGACTTAAAAATAATGTTGGCTTTCCAACTCTTTCCCTTATTCATTAAAATTAAGGTGATTGGTATTTGTTTCATAGACAGTTTGACAGCATGTACTTGAAAATTTAAAAATGTGTAGCATTGCCTGGAAACTTGGTGCTTTCAGTTAAGGTTCTCCTCAGCTGCTGTGGGATGGATTCCAAAGCACCTAGGTGGAATGATGCAGAAGATTATAGGACTTTAGGTTCTCCGTTGTTACGTTTCTAAGTTTTGTGGGGAATTATGGACTTACTGTGTTACCTGCATTTGTGCTATGTAAAAAATAAACACAAAAATTCTTTTAATTAATTGAACTTTTTACAGAGCCAGAAGTCTTTTAATTTGTGTGAGAAAATTATCCTTTTTTAAGTTTTTATATTTACTCACAGGAATACAGATGTTTCTATAGGAATAAAGTATTAAAAAATGATGGCAAGTTGACAAATTTCAGATAATTGACAAATTTACCCAAAATTTATCTTGTCCATTTTATTTATGGCACTTGAATTGAAATCTTTTAACAGAGGAATCAGCAAGCTATGGAATGTGTTGTGTAAGACTTTACTAGAACAAAACCATCATTTTTGTTTTATCTGTGATTTCCACAACTGCAGTTGTGTGGCTTACAATTCTAAAACGTTTACTATCTGGCCCTTTAAGAAAAAGTTCACTGATGCTTAGATTCTAACAGCTTATTTGAAAGAAAATGAATCAGTTATTCATACTCATTTGTGTCCATTTTTATCTGAATAAATGTGACGCTGTTGTGTAGGGTTCGGTAGAATAAATGCTGAGGCAGAACTCTAAATGATCATAAATGCCTCCTGGAAAATATTCTCATATCTCTCACAGATATATAAACATTTGTATGGGTCAGCATTTGCATCTGGAAATCCAGTGCTTGAAAACTGGTTAGGATGAGTTCACTAGATCTCAATTCAGGCCTTATCGTGTCTACACACTCAGAAGTAAAGCCATCCCATCCTGTTTCACACCTTTCCTGTTGGCTCCCCTTGGGGGGGGGGGCTGGAGAGAAGGAGACGGAAATGTGAGGTCTACTCCTGAGTAGGGTGCATGGTATAATTAGATCTTCTCTGCAAAATGAAATTGACACCTTAGCCACCTCAGATTCAGTTAGGAGAGTTCAATGTGATACCATACATGAAGTGCTGAGCACATGCTAGCATTCCTGAATGTTAATTGTTGTTGATTTTAATGCTATAATAATGTAACTTAAAATGTTAATAATAACTTATTTCCCAAATATGAAATCCCAGTTGTCTTTGTGGCCCAGTGCTTAAAAAGCTTCTTGCATGAGGGGACTGAACTACGTGTTTTCTAACTTTGTATTTGTATTTCTTCATATAAAAGTTGATGATAAAATTAGGATGCATTTTCTGATGTAACACTAGGATAAGCAATTTTCATTTATTTATTCAGCGTGTATTCACTGAGCAGCTAATATGTGCCTGGTATTGTTCTTTGTAAGAAGAAACTACAAAAAAAATTCTGCCTCATAGAGTTTACATTCTGATGGGGAGGAAACAGATACATTTAATAAAGGTATATATTTGACCAGTGGTTTTCAAAGGGTGATTGTTAGGAATACATTTCTAAGGCCCTGTCTCAGGCCTATCAAGTCAGAAATTCTAAGAATAGGACCCAGTTTTCTGAGTTTTCAGAGAAAATTTAGTTGATCCCTGAAATCTAGTGGGTCCTAAAGTTTGAATGGTTTAGGTATTTTCAAATCAAAAAGATTGGGAGGCAGGAAGGAGATTCCTTCAAAACAATGATTTCCAAAGGTGTGGTCCCTGATCACTAGTAGCAGATCACCTGGGAACTTGCTAGGAAGTTCTGGGGATCACACTTGTGGAACTTCAATAATGAGTATACGCCAGAGAACACAAGAGCACAGACCAGGCGGTTGTTAGGTATGTGTGCACGTGTGCAAATGTATGTAGGGCAGTCAGAAGGGCCTCCCAGAGGAAACCATTGAGAGGAGGAGGAGGAGGCGGTACCTGGGCTGCAGGTGTGTGGAGGGAGAAATGAGGTCTGATGGCGGAAGTGGAGGCAGGTGGCTCGGGACAAGCAGGCTTTTTGTAAAGAACTCAGTTTTAACTGAATAAGATGAAAACTTCAGGAAGATATTGATGAGAGGACTGGCCTGATGTGGCTGGAATAACCAGATGTGACTCAACTGTTAAAGAGGTCTCTCGGCTCCTGTGTTGAGAATAGACCATCGGGAGAGCAATGATGGGAGCTTAAAGTGTTGCAGTAACGAAGGTGAGGTATGATGGCCTTGGAGGGTAGAAGATGGGATTGGGTTTGGGTGGATTCTTTGTACGTGTGAAGCCATAGAAGCACCATAAACTGGATATTTCAGTAAACATAGGATTAGTGAAGGTTGACTCCCAGTCAGCCGGAAAGCATGGAAGGAATGAGCAGTCACTGATCCCAGCTGGGAAAGTTGCCCGATTCTTTGACATTTAGGTTGAAATACAATGCTCCCAAGTTCTTGTAGCCATCTCAAATAAAACTGATAACAGTATTTTGTCATTGTGCCGGGGGGGGGGGGGACAATAAAGTCGCGTCTCCCATGATTGTCACAGAGAGCTCACCTGGTCGCTGCTTCACCGAAGCTGCCAGCAAGGATGGTTCCCACAGGTGGTGTGGCCAAGTGGACTTACAGGTTTCAAGGTTTGGCCACTAACCAAACCTCCACTGGTAGTAAAGGGGGTTGTTTTGTTTGTTTTGTTTATCCCCCCTCCCCTGGGCTGGTACTGGGAGTGGAACCCAGGGGCATTCTAGCTCTGAGCTACACCTCGAGCCCTATTTTTTTTTTTTTTTGGTATTCTTTATTTTGAAATGGCTTCTCACTAAGTTGCAGAGGGCCTCACTGAGTAGCTGAGGCTCAAATCTTCAATCCTCCTGTCTCGACCTCCCAAATACTGGGATTACAAAATATGTGCCACCATGCCTAGCCAAGTAATCAAAGTTTTGTTCTTAAAAAAGATAAAATAGAGCCAGGCGTGGTGGTGCGCACTTGTAATCCCCGTGCCTGGTAGGCCGAGGCCGGAGAATCGCACAGGTTTGAAGCCAGCCTCAGCTACTTAAGCTCTCAGCAACTTAGTGAGACCCTGTTTCCAAATAAAGTATAAAATAGGTCTGGGAGTATAGCCTGGAGGTAGAAAAGACCCTGGGTTCCACCCCCAGTACCACAAAAAAAAAAAAAAATCAGTTACAGGTCTTGAAAATTATATCCTCAGATGTTAAGACAATTTATATATGACTTCTAGAAATTTGAGGTTTATCTATGCATTGAACAGTTCTATGCTGTTCTTTCTAGAGAAACTTATATTGTACTAGCATCACTAAAAGTATTTTCACTTCTGAAGCAAACTGAAGTAACTGATGGGGTTGCAGGGTTTTGGTTATCTGCACAGCTTCCCTCTTTGCCTTTTTGTTTTATTAACTCTACTCATTTGGTGTACCAAAGCAATTGGATCAAATCTAGTCTGGCCCCTAAACAAATCTCTACCAGTAGCAAAAGTTCTGTTCTCAAGAGAGATCACAAAACGTTAAGACATCCATCAGTAAAGCTAGACTGTGAGAGTTTACTAAATGCCAGACATATTCTAAGTGTTTTTACACATATTAATTCATTAGGTCCCGCCCGTGGCCCTGAGAGGTGTGTCCCATTGCCCCTGTGTTAAACATGAAGTGAGCCAACAGGGCGATAAATTTGCCTAAGGTTACACTGCTAATGGTTATTTCTAAGCTCAGACTGCCTATTTCAGACCAGAAGTATCTGTGTAGGTAAATAACCAGTGAGAGGTTATGATTGAATTTCACATTATCAGGGTTACTGTGGGGAGTATATTACTTGTGGGAAACAGTAGCTAGATTTTCCTATTATCTAGCTATTATTTGTGGGGATCCTAGCAGCTAGGTTTTTCTGTATCCGGGCAGTATGTTCCAGTCGACAGTGGGGGCTGGACAGTAGCCCTGGACATTTGGGACACAGTGGATTATGACCTCAAAACAAAGGGCTTGTGAGTCCAGAAGATAGAGTTTAACTCATGCCAGGTATCAACGTGTCCATTGGAGAGCATGTCCCACATTTCCCAGACGTGCCTAGCGTGTGTTCTTATTTCTCCTTTTCTATTTTAAATAGTATTATTGCCCTTCCTAATTAAGTAGTCTTCCTTAAAGACTACTTAATTCCTTCAAGAGATCAGTTTGGGATATGGAGTTCAGTATAAAATTGGGTGTTTATTATTAGATACTTTGTTGATTAAATTCGTTTTAGGGTACTGAGGCTTGAACACGGGCATTCTACGTTCGAGTGACACCCCTGGCCCTATCACTTTTATTTTGAAACAGGGTTTCAACTGAGTTGAAAAGGGCCTCACTAAGTAGTAGCTGAGGCTTTCCGCGAACCGCAATCCTGCTGTCTCTGTCTCCGGAAGGCTGGAATCATAAGTGTGCGCCACCACGTTGGGCTTGGTTAAATTTCGATCTGCAAGTCTGAGGCAAGAGTCCCTGCCTCTTCAGATCCCACATTTGGAGGGGAAAAGATGATTGTTTAGCAATAGGTGGTGTGTGTAACTCCAGGGAGAGCTAGCTTCATAGATCAGTGATACTGGGAGATGGTATAAAATATTAGCATCCAGTTCTTCAAACGTTAATGTTTATTGAGCATTTGCCATCAAAGCTTAACTTGACAACACTGTGTTGGAAGTTAGACAGGGATACAGTCCTTCTCCCTGAGGACAGTTAGGAGGGACCTGGTAAAAGGAGGTGAGCAGAGAGAAGAGCATGAACAGCACCAAAAGCACATGTGCAAATTCAGGGAGTTTGAGGACTTAGTGCTGCTGTGCAGTCAGCCTGGAGAGACCAGGAGCTGTAAAGGTGAGCTCACTTGGGAGGTGTTACAGACTGAATTATATTCCCTCAAAACATATGTATTTTAATACCAGGGATTGAACCCCAGGGCGTTCTACCTCTGAGCTACAGCCCCAGTCCAATTTTACTTTTTATTTTGAAACAGGCTCTCACTGAGTTGCTGAGCGCCTCACTAAGTTACTGACGCTGAATTTGAATCTAGGATCCTCCTGTCTCACCCAATAATGCACTGGGGTTACAGGCACCTGCCACCGCACTTGGCTCTCGGAATTTATCTTTTGAACTCCCAGCATGATTATATTTGGATATTGATTAAAATAAAGATGTGGCGGGTCCCACCGGCGCACAGATACACGGGCGAGTCCGATATAGGTGATATGGATGCCTTTATTCGTACAGAGTTGGCCGCCGCAGGGGCGAGCGAGAAAGAGAGCGAGCGCCTGTCTCTGTCTGTGTATGTCTCTGTCTGTCTGAGGTAAGCCGCGTCTACCTTAAATCCTTAAATCGAGGGGAGTGGTCTCCTCTGTGGGAATCATGGAGCTCTGCCTCCTGGCTTCCGGCCCCACCCCCCTGCACTGGCAGGGGACTCAGACCTTTCAGATATGTCACCCTTAGATAAGTAATTAAGATTAAATGAGGTCATAAAGTTGGGACCCTAATTCTGTAGGACTGGTGTCCTTATAAGTAGAAGAAATGGCAGAGCCCACTCTCTGTGCGGGTACAAAGGAGGCATGGAGGCGATGAGAAACTCAAGTATGCTGTTAGCCACATTGACTGCCCCCTTTATTAGCAAACCATATAGTTATTCTCTTGTTAACACTTCAGCTTTGACATTTGTAGTGTGGTTTCCTTCCTTTGAGGGAAAAAAAATGGATTTTCTATTGCACTGTGCATAATGCATTTTGCATATAATATTTCTGTATAAAACCAGCAGTAATGAACAGTAATTTAGAAATATTATTGCTTACCACTTAACTGCATGAGTGAAAGTTTATCTTCCTCGTTAGATGTTAAGCTCCTTGATTATGTGAGCTGTTTTTACCTGTGTGGATCCTAGCAATTCACATGAAGCCTGATGCATAGTAAGTATCCATGACTAGTGAAAGTATTGAATGGATGAAAAAAGTATGCTGAAATCATCAAAAAAGTTTCATGTTCTGAAATCTCTTTTTTCTGGTGCCATAGGATAAGTTTGGATCTTAAATTTCTGAGTAGCTCAGTGGAGAGAAATTGCCTAGTAGACTCAAGGGCTGAGTTCAATCCTGAGAACTGTCCCAAAAAAGTTCCGAGATCGGTTGTTAATCTGTTTATTCAAACAAACCATTCTAGAAATATTGTATGAAGTCCTTGTCACCTAGCAAGTATCAGCTTCTAACTTAAATGCATTATTGCATATCTTTTGAAATATCGGTAAATCATATGCTCAGAACATTTTTGTAGTATGTGCTAACAACATACTCTGCTGGCAACCTGTATATTCTTGACTTAGCAAACACCGACAAAAAAATATACTCAAGCCCACTAACATTATTTAACAAGGAAAATTATTAGTGAGAAAAACAGGCAAAATACTCGTACCACATTGAAAACTGAAAGTAATCATGGTGTCTGAGGAAATTGCAACTGAAAGGTTGTTTTTTTATAGGAGAATGTGTGAACAGTTTAAAATCAGAGACTCTACCATTGAGATATGAAGACTTTAGGGAAAGTCAGAACTCATTTAATATTTCTTCTTCAGTATATAATCTGCTGCCCACAAGTCCAAAGACAATCAATTAAAAGAAAAGGTGTAAAGATTATAAAACGAGTCCTGGGCTGCCATAATGCAGAATGTTCTATTAGGTGTTAGGAAACTGGGATCCTGATTTGCTCGTCACTGCAATCGTTTTTATCCATCAGCTAAAGGAAATTTGCCCTCCATTTCTTCTTCTGATAATTTCATGTCAGTTTTAACAAAATCAGGCAGAGTAGAGTCGGATTTCTAACATCCTTGGAAGATTTCAAATTCTTCAAGTGTAAATAAATAATTCATTCAGTAAATCCCTTTGAACAAAATTGAAACCAAAGACCAGAACAGCAAAATAATTGCTCTTCCTTTGGGCAAGGAATTTCTTCTGCCAATCAAAGATTGTCAGTGAAAAAAACCTGGTAAGATTTTTAAAGCAAAGACTATCATTGGGGATTAAGAGAGTCATTTCATAATGATTAAATAGCCAATAACCAAGGGGGCATAATCCTAGAGGTTTATGTGCTTACCAGCAGAGTTCAAAACACAGGAAATAAAAACTAGTTTAGACTGAACACCCCTCATCTTTTTTGCTGTTGGTTTTTGTACTGGAAATTGAACTACTGCCATTCTGCCTCCCATCTACACCCCCATCCCTTTTTAATTTTTTTTTTCTGAAGCAGGATCTTGCTTAGTGGCTGAGGCTGGGCCTTAAACCTACAATCCTGCTGCCTTAGCCTCAAAGTACACCCAGCTGAACATCCCTGATCTTAAAAATCCAAAATGGTCAGAAATCCAAAAATGGCCAGAACATACAAACTGGTTAGAAGTTGAAAACTTTGAGCACCAATATAATAACATTCAACAAGTTCTGGATTTTGAACATGTCAGATTTTAAATTTTCAAATTAGGAATACTCAACAGTAAAGTCAATGCACATATTCCAAAATCTAAAACTTAAAACTCTGGAATTGGAAACACTTCTGGTCTCAAGAATTTTGGATAAGAAATGCCTAAATTTTATTCAATTTTAAGAGAAAATAGATTTAACAGCTATCTCGATAGTTGATAGAACAGTTATAAATTATGACTAATACACTGGTGTCACCACATGGTCCTTACAACCCTGAATAATAAAACCAGTTTATTATTTATTATTATTATTTTTTGCAATGGGCTTCCTCTCCTTTTCTTCTTTTGGGGTGACTTCTATAAAGTATTATACGAAAATGATCCATTGACCCTATTTTTTTCTTCTTTGGAAATTTTATTTCCACATGAGCAAAGATTGCCAATAACGTCTTTTTGTTGTTGTTCTGGACTGATACTGAAGTGAAAGATAAACCCATGGTTTGTTATTTATTTACAAATGGGTATATATACTTGTTGAATGTATATGCTTATTGATCCTTTTGCAGTACTATCTTGATAGACTAATTATAAACATTCCTTGATATTCTAAGTATTTCAAAAGCCTGATAAATAAGCAACTTAAAAAAAATTATAGCAGGTGACTATAGCAAAAGCTCTCAAACTAAGCCATTGTCTTGGTAGCATTTATGAGAAAAATCTCAGTACTACAGGTAAATAGCATGTAGAATATTGTACATACTACAGTAGGTATGTACATAAAACTATGATTATATGCAAAAATGCATATATATCAAACAGTACTCCTTTTGAATATAATACTTAAAGTATGTGGAGCAAAAAGCAAAGAATTCCAAAATAATTTATTTTCAGTTCCAATCTCCTTATTTGTAAAGATCAGGGGTATATTATTTTGTCCCTATCATACTGGGTTATGGACTACGAAAGAAATGGGGACTTTTTTTTTCTTTTTTTTCTTTTTTTTTTTTTTTCTTGCAGTACTGGAGATTGAACTCAGGGGCATTCTCTGTCTGAGCTACACCCTAAGCCCTATTTTTTCATTATTTTGAAACAGGGTCTCACTAAGTTGCAGAGGACCTCACTAAGTAGCTGAGGCTATCTGTGAACCTACAATTCTTCTGTTTCAGCTCCCAAGTACTGGGGTCACAAGCCTGCACCACCACACTCAGGAGATGGGAAGAGCTCGAATGAGTGCTATTTCAGCTGCTGTGTAGAGACATCAGGGCTTCAGGCCAGTTCTTCAAGCTTCAGTTAAGATTTCAGGAAATGTGAAACACAGTATTGTATAACCTGAGGGCACAAAGTTTCTTTAGTATTTTCTGCCACTCAAAAGCTTTTAATCTATTTAGAGGCACAGATGTACACAAATAAACAATTGAAGGCATAGCCCAAGGGCCATAAGAAAATACTACTACACAGTTGTTGAAACTATGTGGTTTTTTCCCCAAAATTGGGGTAACTGTAGCAGGACATTTTATTGGGATTATGGCATTAGAGTTGTACTTTATGAAACAAGCTGGAATCCAATAGAGAAAGTGAGATCAGTGATTAAAAAGAGACCCATAAGAAGGAAAATACAATTGTGGGGAAGCACATACATTTTTTTCTTGTTTTGTTTTTACTGGAGCAAAATAGTCTTAAGGTTAAACTGTTTGACAGAGCAGGTGTAGACACATTTTCCCAGTGAGATTGGAAGCAGCCTCACCGTGCCCCTTGGTTGACATTTCCGCTCAGCCTATCAATGAATAAATCCTTGAAAGAAAATCATTTCTTCTTTGCTTCTTACATTAGTTGGACCTTTGAGATTCAACCTACCACCTGGTCATAGTCCCTACAGGCTGCTGTTTCAAAATGCATTACACTGGATAGTCCATAAACAATAGGAGTGTGCCCCTCAGTTCTGGAGTCTGGGAACTCCCAAGTTGCAGGTATCACCAGATGAGGTGTCTAGACGGGCCCCGTTGTTCTGCTGTGCACTCACAAGACAACAAAGAGGCAAGCAAGCTCCCCGAGGCCTCTTTTATAAGGGCACTAATTTCAATGCCCTCCCAAAGGGCCCATCTCTTATTACTAGGGCATTGGGGATTTGTTTCTTAACATATGACTTTGAGGAGACACAAACATTCAGACCACTGCATGGCTATAATCCATTACTATACTTAACATTTGAGTTCTCTGAGGGAGAGATAATGTTTTATTCATCATCAGAACTGTAATGTCTACTACAAATCTTAATAAGTATGAATATTGAGCATTTAAAAATAGATGGATGAGCTGTACACATTAACACACTCCTGTTATCCCAACGACCTGGAAGTCTGAGGCTAGAGGATTGCAGGTTTGAGATAATTTAGAGAGACCCTGTCTCAAAGAATGAAAAGGGCTGGGGACATAGTTCATTGATAGAGCACCCTGGGACATGCCAGTACCACAAAAGAATATAGAAAGATGATTGAACAAATGTACTTGTTCACAAACATAAAAAAACACAAAACAAAAAGATGGAATAGATATATTCAAATCTAAATCTCTTGCTATATTTTTTCCTTCTGAAGCTGCCTGCCTTCCTTCTTTCCTTCCTTCCTTCCTTCCTTCCTTCCTTCCTTCCTTCCTTCCTTCCTTCCTTCCTCTTCCTATTTTCTTCTTTTACTTTCTTTCTGCTTGTGCATGGTGCTGGGGATGGACCCCAGGGCCATGCACATGCTAAGCAAGTGTTCTACCACTGAGCTCCACCCCAGCCTCCAGCCCTGTTAATGGTCTCTGCACACCCTGTCCTGTGTTTTACATCTCAGACACCTACAGGTCTCAGTCACCTATAGGCTAAGCGTGAGGAATCCAAAAAAAAAAGGAGTGGAATATTCTGTCCAGAGTTTTAAAAGACAAAAAAGTAAGGGTGCAACTCTGTCTTAACACCTTCACTGAAGTCCCGCTCAGAGCCTGCCTGGTGGTTAGAGTTGCTTTGACCCTCTCTCTGTTCAGGGAGTGCTTAGGGTAAGTCATCATCAAAATGTTACTTGTGACATTTGTGAGAGTGTTGTGCTTGTGAGAGTGTTGCTGAAAAGTCCACCACATGCCTTCCTCGAGTTTGCAGGGGCCTCACCAGAGTCCTGTTCTCATTCCTCTTGACTAGAATAGGAGCTAGCATATCACTCCAAAAGAGGTTTCTAACAGGAAAAAAGTCCATATTATTGGGGGTGTATTTGATAAAATCACAAGTTACCTTTGCAGGAAAATCTTAGGGTCAAGGAACTTGCAGTTTAAAAATATTTGGGGATGTCAGATAATCCCGGAAACTTGAATTCAGTTCTAATGAAGTGTTAAAAAGCTTTAGTAATATTAATGAAGGTACAAAGATGACCACATTTCTTCATGAGTCTTTTTTTTTTTTTTGGTATTAGGAATTTTTTGGTAATAGCACAAGGGATTTTATCTCCAAGATACACCACTTAGCCCTTTTTATTCATTTATTTTATTTTTGAAACAGGGTCTTGATAAGTTGCTAAGGGTCTTGCCAGTTTGCTGAGGCTGGTCTCAAACCTGCAATTCTCCCGTCTCAGCCTCTCAAGTACTAGGATTACAGCATGGGCCACCATGCCCTGCTTCCTTCACAAACTCTTACCAACCAAAGCCTTCTATTTCACAAAGTATGAAATTGTGACCCAGAATTACTTTCTCAGGACTACACAACTTTTTATTGGGGGAAATATAAAAAGGAAAATATCTCTGACTGTCACACCAAAGATCTTTTTTTATGTCTTTCTTTGAGGCTGACTTCAAAAAGGCATTCAGCTATCCAGCCATATTTGTAGAATTTGCCACTCTTACCAAAATGTACATATCAGTGCAGGGGGATCTTTAATTGTTAAATCACTTCATAAATATATACTAATTATCAACTTAAAATGCCCTTGAATTTCACAAAAGAAAAAAAGATGTCTATTACTTCTGCTTTCAGATCTTCCAACCTCATCATGAAAATAGGAAACGTACATGGGAAGATAACATCCCAAGGTAATGTGTGATAAAATGATAAATTAATTATAAGAAAGTAAGACATATTAAGGCTGTGGCCATGTCCTTAGACATGTCCCAGAAGGCTTTGTACACACAGCAGAACTTGAAGATAGTTGGACTGAGTTAGGCATGGTAGAGCACAGCACACCTATAACCCCAGTACTTAGGAGGCTGAAACAAGAGGATCACAGGTTCAAGGCCAGCCTCAGAAAGTTAGTGAGGACTCTGGCTTAGTAAAAGACTGTTTCAAAATAAAATAGGGCTGGGGGTATAGTTCAGAAGTAGAATATCCCTGAGTTCAATCTCCAGAGACACAGGGGGAAAAAAGTAGTTGAACTATCCTTGGATTATAATAACATTTTACCTGCTGACTTTGTTCAGGCTTGCAGTTCAAGAAAATGTGCACTCCTCCCGCAAAAGGTGCTATGCTCTTCTCCAGGATATCACCAGGACAACATCAGTGTTTCATTTTAATATCTCCTTAGAGATACCAGGTCCTTATCCTGGAAAAGAGTATCTGATATTGGGTGAGGGGGAAAAACACATCTTAACTTCTTAAGTTTCTATCTAAAGCTTATCATTTTCTATACTTTTGACTATTAACAAGAAACCACAGTAGTGTTAGCAATGTTTATTATTATGACAAAAATTAAATATATTTTTATACTTCATGTAGTCATTATGGTTGCTACTGATTTAAAAAAAATAACTTATTAACTGTTTCTCTTTTGTGGACATTATTATACCTGTTCTAGATTTTAATTAATATTTTAAGAAAGGCAAACCTATTACAATATCACAAGTAGATGTTCCAATGTATTTTATGAGTGATTTCCACATATTTTATCCATAACCATAGTAAGTAGAATAGAGGCCCACACCCCAACCCCTCAAATCTGTCAATAATAGGACACCCTAAAATGGCAAAAGGAGCCAGGCAGATGAGATTAAGATTAAGGACTGTGAGGTGGGCAAATGATCCTGATTATCCAGGTAGGCTCAGCCTCATCATGGATGCTCCTAGAGGCAGGGAGCCCTTCTCAGCTGGGGCAGAGGGTCTGAGAAAGGACTTGCTCTCCATTGTTGCCTTTGAAGATGGAAAAGGGGGCCTGAGAGCCAGGGAATGTGGGTGGCATCTAGGAGCTGGGAAAGGCGAGGAAGCAGATCCGCCCTTGTATCTCCCAAAATGCCATTGCCATTGCCGTTGTCAGCACCTTACTTAAGCACAGTGAGACCTCTATCAGACTTCTGACCTTCAGAACTGTGAGATAATGAATGTGTATTGCTGCAGTCAGTAACGTACTGGACAGTTATTATAGCGGCAATCAAAAACTAGTACAGTGTTGATTTTATTTTATGCACCTAGAATATTAATCTGAAAAACTCACTAAACAAAGGTGTCCGGGAACAAAAAGTATTTTATAACCCCTGCCTGGTGGTGCCTGCAGCTACAATAAAAAAATCTTTGTGTTGTTTGACATTGGCTATTGCTAATGTCTAATGGGACCTAGAGGGAAACACTACACTTATATGTATTTTTTCACAGTGATTCAAATGTTCTAGGGGAAAAAATTCTGTAGTAAAATCACAAGTATAATTTTCACTCAGACTTGTCTTTCCCCTCTACTTTCTTTCTCAGGGATTCCTATTTTTTCTGGCTTCCACCGCTTCTGAATTTGGATCACCTTCATATATGCAGCTCACTCATGCAGGAATGAGAGCCAAGGGAAAGTGATTTTAATCCTTTGATCCGACATTACTTTATGAACTTCCAGATGAACCCAACAGTCACTGACATATGATAGGGAATTGTAGTCGGAAAGTGGAAACTCAATAAACAGGGCATATACTGTCGGAGCTACATTTCTCTCTCTCAGTAGTAAGGCAGTCTCTGGCCATTTCTACACCGGAATTCTTGGGATCAGTTCCTAATCCTGTTATAATATATCAAAACCAAAATAACTTCTAAAATCGTTCTCATTTTCCTATCTTGTAAATGTAAATAGCTTAGAGTATCTAGCTGATTAAATTTAGTAATGATATTTGAATTCTACAAGTTCTAGAAAAATACTTTATGTAATTTAAAAGTGAATTATTTTTTAAAATACTGCTTTATTGAATCATTATTGGACTATTTTATTACTGCTATAGTCTGTGTGCTGAATTAACTTCTCTTTTTGAGCACATACATCATTTGTGTGCCTCAAGAATCTAACAGGATATAACACAATAATAAAAAATAACCCAATTAAAAATAGGCAGTCTAAGAACTCTATCTCTGAGGTAGAGTATTGACCTAGCATAGGTGAGGCTCTGAGTTCAATCCCCTGGTGTATTAGTCAGCTTTTCTTCACTATGATAAAAATACCTGACAACAACTTAGAGGAGGAAAAGTTTATCTTGGCTCAAGTTTCAGAGGTCTCAGTTCATGGTCAACCAGCTCCATGGACTCCTATGTATGTGTGTGTGTTTGCACACAGGTCCCTACGCGCACATGCTTCTGGGGATTGAACTCAGAGCATCCAATATGCCAGGCAAATACTCTACCACAAAGCTATATTCCTAGTCCTTTTAACTTATTTTTTATTTTATTTTGAGGCAGAGTCTTGTTTTATTGCCCAGGCAGGACATCAGCCTGTGTGATCCTCCTACTTCAGTCTCCTAGTAACTGGAATTCTAGGCATGTAGCACCATGCCCATTGCACGCACACACTCTCTCGCTTGCACACTTTCTCTCTTACATACATATATACTATCACACGATAGTGTGTATATGTATATTTGTGTACATATATATGTATATGTATATATATTATGTATATATACACATACATAGTGTGTGTGTGTGTGTGTGTGTGTGTGTGTGTGTGTGTGTCAGGGAATTGAGTCCAGGGCCATTCTACCTCTGAGCTTCACCTCCAGCCCCATTTTTTTTTTTTTTATTTAGAGACAAAGTTCTCACTGAGTTGTTAAGAGCCTTGCTAACTTGCTGAGGCTGGCTTTGAACTTGTAATCCTCTGATCTCAGTCTCCCAAGCACTAGGATTATGGGCATGCATCTGCGTGCAGGCTTAAATTTATATTTTTAAATTTGGTATATATCTGCTCACCAGAAAGGTCATAATCCCACAGTAGCTGTTTGATTATTACATATAATAATGTAGAATATTAATATAGCATATTAATAATGTGTTATTTATTAATATATTATAATTAATATATTATATTCATTTATGTTTACATATCCATTTATATTGCTTATTATATGTAGCCTGTATTTTATCGTGGTATGTTCCGTCAGTGGCTAATTTGTTCTAATTTTTATCATGAAGGGTTGACAAATATTAAATGCTTTCTTGGCTGCTATTTAAATGATCATGTGTTTTTTATCCTCCACTCTGTTGTACCATAGCACAGTTACTGACTTACATATGTTGAGACACCCTTGCATTCCTGGGATGAATTCCACTTGATCATATTGAATGAGCTTCTTTAATGTGCTCTTAAACTTTGTTTGCTCATGTTTTCTTGAGTATTTTTGCATCTATGTTCATCAAAGATATTGGCCTGTAGATGTATTATATCTCTTCCTTTCCTTCCTTTCTTTCTTCCTTCCTTCTTTCTTTTTTTCTTTTCTTTTCTTATTGTATCTTTAACTGGTTTGGGTACCAGGAAAATGCTGGCTTTGTAAGATTTGTTTAGAAGAATTTCTTCCTTTTTTGGAATAATTTAAGAATTGGTATTTATTCTTTTTTAAATGTTTGGCAGAGGTCAGCAGTGAATCCATCTGGCCCCAGATTTTTCTCTGATGGAAGATTGTTTATTATTGATTCATTTGATTACTTCTTATTGGTCTTAACAGGTTTTCTATTTCTTCATGATTCTGTCTCGGCAAAGTGGATGTGACCAAAATTTTGACCACTTCTTGTAGATTATCAAATTCACTGAGGTGTATTTGTTCATAATAATCCCTAAAGATTCATTGTATTTCTGTGTTATCAGTGTGATAACTCCCTTTTTATCTCTGAATTTCTTTTGGAGGATCTTCTCTCATTTTCTTAGGCCAGCTGAAGTTTTGCCAATTTTGTGTATCTTCAAAGAACCAGTTCTTTATTTGTTGATTTTTTGTACTGTTTATTATTTATTTATTTATTTATTTTGCGGGTTTGGGGATGGAACCCAGGGGCATTCGACCTCAGAGCTATAGCCCCTTCCCTATTTTTTATTGTTTTTATTTTGAAACTGGGTCTCACTAAGTTGCAGAGGGCTTCACTAAGTAGCTGGGGCTGTCCGCGAACCGCGATCCTCCAGTCTTAGCCTCCTGAATGCTGGAATTACGCATTAATGCACCGTGCGCCACCACGCCCGGCTGTACTGGTCTTTTCTAGTGTCTCTTAAGGCTTGGATTTAGAATAGCCCACTGACAAGGCATCCATGTTGCATGCAGGTTTGGTGCTGAGGAGAGGTTCCTAGGGATGTGGTCTTGGTTTATATATGGTCCCTCCTCCTCATGCTTTCTCTCTCTTGCTTCTGACCTCTGTGATTTAAGAGAAGAGCTTTTGCACACTCTTCTCTCTACTCCTTGCATCATGCTCAGAACTCCAAAGACTTCACATAGCTTATCATGAACTGAACTCCTGAAATCTCCAGAACTGTGAGCAAATAAATCTTCCATTCTCTAAGTTGTGATTGTCAGGTGTTTTGGATCACAGTGGTGAGAATGCTAATAGAAACAGTGTCTGTTTTATATATTTTTGTTCTCATATTTATTATTTACTCCCTTTAATTTTGAGTTTGGTTTTATGTGTGTATAATACATATACAAGCAATAAGGATCACCCATAACAAGAAGGATCCCGCCCACCAGTCTGAGAAATTTCCTGAAAACATCAGTGTTCATTCTTCTCATTCTAGAGAAGGAAGGGCAGATTGATGTGCTAGCAGTCAGCTGCCTGGGTCCAGCCAGACCACAGCCCTCTAGGGTGCAGTGGAAAGGTGGGTGGGGCAGGAGGACATAGCTTCTGGTTTCCGTTGCATGTGAATAGTTTGACTATTCACTAAAGTTGCTCCCTGGGAAATTTTGGTAGCTCTCTCTTGAGTTCCTTCCTGCTCCTTTCTTAGCTGCCCTCCCTGGAATGAGAGATACAGCTAAGCCAGTCTGTTGCATTTTTAAGCCATGGTCCAGTATAAAGAAGGTGCCCAACATTTATAGCTAGAGAAATTTATCTGCACCGGTTCATTTTCTCTCCCATACTCTCTGGCGTTTTGGCCACATCAATCAAATGGAAATCATGAAAACCAGAATCCACGCTGTGCTTTGCTATCCCGTCTCTTCTTCGTAGGGTTCCTAGTTTCACCATTGTGCACCTGCCACATTGAACTTGGAGGGTGACCCCTGAGTCCTGTCTGATGGTTACTTTCTGGAATATGTTTGGGAGCTGAATTCTCTGACAAAACATAAGAGGGGAAAAAGCTGAGGAGGAGCAGGCACTCTGGTGGCCTCTGGAAGTGCTGGCTGAGCACAGGGAGAGAGTTATAATCTTCCAGTTAGCTTACACTTGTGTTCGTGGTTTACTGTGAGATGCTGTCCCTCTTTGTAAGGGTGAATACTTTGTTTTCTTCACCACTCTATCTCCAGCACCTAGACTGCTTTAGGGGTCTCTCACAGGGCTGCTCTGGGCTCTCCTCTCCTACCTGATCCTATTGGCCAGCCAGGCTTCAATGAACAATCTGTTAATTACTTCTAATTTTATTATTCAAATCTGGCTTTTCCACTGAATTCCAGAATTGGCATTTCTATCAGGGTGACTCTAGTTATATACAAATTAATCCTGCCAAAAGCCAAGAATTCTCTCACATTCTCTACCATATCACCCTTACCAGTGAGTGCCTTGGGAATAGCCACACTGTCTACACTGCTCATTCAATTGTATAATCTTGGAATCATATTTGGCAAATATTTTTCCCTGGTCCCCCACCATGCAAAACATTAAACACCACATATTTTAATTCCTGATATCTAATTCATCCATGGCATCTTTTTCAATCTCTGTACAACCACTCCAATCAGAAATGTGAGTCTCTCCCACCTGAGCTACTCAGCAGCATCCAGCCATTTGGCCTGCATCCTCCCTTTGCCTCACACCATCCCATTTTTCTGTGACCACAATCAGAGTCACTTTTTAAACCTTTATGTATGGTTCCTCTGTACTACTGTTTAAATCTCCTCAGTATGATACCATTACCCTTTGAGTAAAGACAAAAATTTTTCACATTTCCTTTGAGGTGCTTTGTCATCTGATCCATGACACCACCTTCATACAGTTCATCTGTCTGTCTGTCTCTGTTTCTCTTTCTCTCTCTCTCTCTCTCTCTCTCTCTCTCTCTCTCTCTCTCTCTCCCTCTCTCCCTCCCTCCCTCCCTCATTCTGTTTATATTTAAGCCAGTCTAGGTTTCTTTCAGGTTCTCCAAAATCATTGCTTTCTCTTGCCCTGCTGGGCTCTGTACGTACCAGCTGGGCACAGGACAACGCGATGAAATAAATGCTCTTGAGACTTTATTTCTGGTCTCAAACAGGTGAGAGGGGAAAAGGCAAGAGAGCCAAGCTCCTGAAACAAAGCTCAGCCCTTCCTTTTATTATAGGTTTACAGAAGGAAGGCTGAGTTATCAAATCATCAATTGTCTCTGGCCTAGGAGTAGGGCATGGGTTAGGAATGCTTCAGAAGATAAGTTGTTATCTGGCAGTTTTTGCAAGAGTGGCAGAGGTTGCTGTCTCCCACCACCTTTTAAAGGCGGTCTTCCACCTTTAAGCAAAGCAAGCAAAAGATGTAGCGAAACAGAAGGAAACAGCTTAGAGAGGGAAGGTATATTCAGGTGGCTGTCTTCAGTTCCCTTAAAAGAGGCAGTCTTCTGTCAATGAGAGCAAAAAGTTATAAACCCTTAAGCCAATATTTTTTTTAGACTTAGAACAGTTTCCCACATTGCCCCAGGACTTATGCACATAATGAGGCTTTATGTAGAAACACTCTCTTATTTAACCTTATTCCATACTTTGCCTAGTTCAATCTTTCTCACTTTGACCTCAGATTTCTTATATATTTAAACATGTTTGTTCTAATCATACTCTTTTCAGTAAGTAGACAGCCTCCAGTTTGAAATTTTATAGTAATTTGAAAACTTGCTAAAGAACATGTATTTCTTACTAGTCTTAATTGTTTCTGGCTCTAGTAGTAACCTATTCAAATACAGTTTCTATTTCATTATAAAAATTAAAATATTGACAGTGTAACTGCCTAGTGAAAAGGGCATCCTTTCAATGACACAAACTGCCACTAACTTTGTCACAGTCTTAAACAATGCTACCCTTAGCAAGAGGCCTTAGGATTCTGTATCATGGGACGGAGGTCATCAAACTGTGATTCGTCTGCCAAATCTAACCTGCCACCAGTTTCTCTCAATAAAGTTTTATTGGAACACTGCCATGCACACTCATCAATGATTTGTCTGTGGTTGTCTTCATGCTACAAGAGGAGTGGATGAGTAACTGTGGCAGACGGTATGGTCCATTAAGGTTAAAATAGTTCCTTTTTGACCCTCTATAGAAAAAGTTGTCCAATCCA
The DNA here is from genome assembly GCF_963383645.1 of Muscardinus avellanarius. Lineage (NCBI taxonomy): Eukaryota > Metazoa > Chordata > Mammalia > Rodentia > Gliridae > Muscardinus > Muscardinus avellanarius. Next base: position 94,753,382 of record NC_137794.1, read on the forward strand.
TGTCGTAAAAACAAAATGGCAAGGTTTCTAGTCAAGAGGGTTCAATGTCAAGCAGTACCAGTAATCCCAAGAGACCTTCGCTATCAGTTCTTTAGAATATCTCGTTTAACTGCATCTAGTCTGATGGACCTGCCAGGAATTTTATCTGTAAAATATATGACACTAGCAGTATCAATTGATTTGTCTGAAGAGTGAATTGAATAACAGTGAAGAGTTAAAGGATTAGAAAAATGCATATAAAATGCCTACCTCAGTTAATACATAGAGTGGCTCTTCAGCATAATAAAGGTAATTGATGCTGTATGAGGTTTTATTCATTCATAGCTACTTACTAATTTTACTGGAACAGTATATCCCTGAGACAAAGTGAATAGTTCATAGTCTGAATACTATTCTTGACACCCATCTTATTGTTGTCTACCTGCAAAAGTTTCTCCAAATATTAGCATACATCCCAGCATGCATTAGCCACTAAATAGCCCAGAGCAGTTTGAACAAGTTATTTATCTATAAAACAATGAGGCTACAGTTCCATTAGGATGACTGTGTGTATAAGTCTAGCTAATAGTTCTTGAGCTTTCACTATGCAAAAAGAAAGCATTACCCTACTCATAGAATGCAAAGGGCTTGAATAAAGAGGAAGTATAAGCCACAAAAGAGGCAAAAGTTGATATTCCTAACATCTAAGAAACTCATCTCTAAGGGTAATAAAATGATAAGTATGTAGTGTCACCTCAGTGTATTTGTTCATGAAAAAATGCAATGAATACAGCCAGGCATGGTAGTCCACACCTGTAATCCCAGTATTGGGAGGCTGAGACAACAGGAAGCTACTTAGCGAGTCCCTCTACAACTTAGTGAGACCCTGTTTCCAAAATAAAGAATAAAACATTGGGTTGGGGGTGTAGCTTGGAGGTAGAATGCCCCTGGGTTTAATCCCCAGCACCACACACACACACACACACACACACACACACACACACAAAATGCAGTGAATATGTATATGAGTGTATGCATACGAACATGCAGAAATATGTATTTTCAAAGCTTACAATGAAGGTTTAACATAAATGGGATACTTGATAGGGGCAAGAAGTACCCAAATCAAACTCAGCAATGCCCACTCCACACTTGCTGTGTAGGAGGGGCTTAGGGCCATCTTCCTGGAAGGAGGGTCAGACAGACGTGCCTAGGTCAGTTTCCCTGTGCACGATTTTATTCGCGATGCCTTTGGTGGTGGTGAAAGAGATTATGGAGAATGTGTAACCACGACTTCTATGCACCGCTTCCTTCTAGCAACCTTGTAGCACTGCCTCTGGAATCTGGGCTTTAGAACTGGAACCTAGAGAGAATGTTTTTTGTTCGAATATATATTTAATGCCTTTTAGGCACTGTACCAGATGCCAAGAAAGGACACAATATCTTTTCCCAAGGGGCACAGTGTCTATGAAATAAAGGCCTAAGAACAAGAAAATATAGCTGTGTGATAAGCATTCTTCTGAACTTCCTTCTTTCTAAGGTATTATAAATGGAGTGGAAGTTAGGTTTTTATCAAGAATAGGCAAGGTAATCACAGAATTGAGGCTGCTGAAAATAAAGCTCATAGGAAATCTTTCTCCACGGTTCAATTTTGATTTAAAAAGTTTATTTTCAAGACTCATGTTCTACAGAAATATGACAATTAAGAAAATTTTAAAAACGACTTAAAATATAAAACGTTTGCATTAACTATCCCAAAGAACTCACAGAGCGGGGGGGGGGGGGGGGTTAGTGCCTGAACATGACTAGGGGAGCAAAAGCTACTGTAGTTACCCAGAGCTAATTAAGCTCATTGGTGTACAGTGAAAGACAGACCTTATTTTATTCTGAAAATATTTAGTAGTTATCATGATCCAAAGATGAAGTAGGGTCACTTACATAATTATCTAAAATAGCCAGGCGTGGTGGTGCACACTTGTAATCCCAGCATTTGGGAGACTGATACAAGGATCACGGTTCCTGGACAGCCTCACCTACTTAGGGAAGCCCTCCACAACTTATTGAGACCTTGTTTCAAAAAATATAAAGAATAAAAAATAGAGCAGTGGATGTAGCTTGGAGATTGAATACCCCTGGCTTCCATCCCCACACCTGCAAAAAAAAAAAATTAATATTTCTTATAAAATTTAAACCTGATGTCCTGAATTAATTCTCCCTATAATAGTTTTAATTTCTAGGAATATTCTTTCCTCTTTCCTTCATGTACCAATATGACTCCAAGGACAGAGTTTGAAAAAAAAAAAAGGTCCTAAAAAGGCTTAATTTTCTTTTGTTTTCGGTCTGTGTTGTCACAAATATTTGTTTTAGAACTGAAGCTTCTATTGCTCCTGAAAAGAATCTGATATTCATTCTCTCTCTCTCTCCCTCCCTCTCTCTCTCTCTCTCTCTCTCTCTCTCTCTCTCTCTCTCTCTGTGTGACTAGGGATTGAACCCAGGGGCAGTCTTATCTCCAAGTTACACCCCCAGGCCTATTTTATTTCTTTAATTATTTTGAAACAGGGTTTCACTAGGTTAATGAAAGTTTCCCTACTTTCTGAGGCTGTCCTCAAACCTGTGATCTTTCTGTCTCAGCCTTCCAAGGACTGGGATTATAAGCATGTACCACCACACCTGATTTAAAAATCTTAAATTCTGCTGGGCGTGGTGGCGCACGCTTGTAATCCCCGCGCTTGGGAGGCGGGGGCAGGAGGATCACGCAGGTTCAAAGCCAGCCGTGCTGGCTTAAGAGACCCTGTTTCCAAAAAAAAAAGTATAAAAATAGGTCTGGGAGCCTAGCCCAGAGGTAGAAGGGCTTCCAGGAACCCCAGTACCACACACACAAAAAAAATCTTAAATTCTGATAGGATGCTATTAAAATATTTCCCAACAGCTCAAAGCTATAATGCTGATTTTATAAAAAAACTAATTTCACAGAATAGGAGTAGTTCGAGAAGAAAATGTTTAATGATATATTGAATCAAACATGTGGGCCTTAAGCTTCTGAGCTCCTCCACACAGACCTCTCTGAAGTGGCCTCTGGTGCTGGCATCCCCTCCCCTAACTCTTCAGCCTCTGCTTCCTGACCTCCGGTCTCCTTATCGCTTCCATGTTAGTTTCAAGAAACTCCGAGGGTCCTGGATCATTTGCACTCTCCACATAAGGCCCAGAAATCAGGAACAGTATCTCAAGCCCATATACCTGCTCCTTCTGTAGCTTTGGTGCTGACCAGGACTCAGTGGTGTGATTCCAATGTGCCTCGCTCCTCCAGAATGATGTCCAAAACTTTTCAGAGGGTCTGTGCCTTGAGGAAGATCTCTGACGTTGAGATTCTCCCCAAAACGTCGTTTGTTTGTTTTCTACCACTGGGCTGTCACCACTTCCTCTCCTCTTTTCACTGTGACAGAGGGCAGCAGACATGGACTAGATCTCCAGCTCCTTCTCCCCACTCTTCCCTTCATTTATTAGTGAACACCAGCTCTCTTCCTTTCCCTCACCCCCTCTCTCCTCAGACATAGAAGGAACATTTATTCCCTTTACCTGCCTGATAGAAAGCACCCTTATGTTATAGCCGTATCTTTCCCTACTCTACAGTTGAGATGAAAACTTCACACTATAGTCTTCTGTGTGTAATTCAATACTAAAAGGCATGATTGAGGACTTAAAAATCTTTTCGGTAAAGTAATCATTTAGGTAAATCAAAAAACTTTTTTTCAGATCATTGTCTCACAATGGACTTCCAAAATTTCTATTTTGAGATGCAAAGCAGGTCATTGATTTCTTTTGTCTAGGCAGTGTCTGCCCTCTACTGCCCTTGGCAATAGGCTCAAGCTCAGGTCGCAGTCTTCAGGACAGAGGGGCCACGAGGGACAAACCTCAGTCACTCACTGGACAAAAAGTGCAATAGGTTATACTTAAAAATCATCTCAAAATAACATGTCTTTATGCTGCTTGACTCAGATTCCACAAATAGAGGGCATGACTCTGGGAGGAATGCCAGTCCTCCCCGTCACAAGGGTACTTCCCTGACTTACTTCTTTGCCCCCATATTCAGTGAAATATATGTTAAGTATCATCAGTTCTCTCATTGTGCTATTTCTACCACTTTACCCTCTTCCCAGCTCCCATTCATTCACCCCTTATTTCTCACTTAGATTATTTCTGTAAACTTCTTGTCTCACTGCCTAGAGTATCTCCTCCTTCATTTTCTTTCAGATTTTCTTTCCTTACATGGGGATCATGAACCTTGGAGTGATAAAAACCTGAGCTCCTTCTCTACCTCTGTGTTTGAGAGCTATCATAAGGAGGAATAAGGTAATACCACCAGAGTGCTTAGCATGGCATCTAACAGATGCAGAACAACGCTGACAGTTGCTCTTCTATGATTATGCTCAAAGGTCTTAAATGTTCATACAGTCTGTGAAGGAGATGGAGCCTGGAGGTAGTTGACGTCAGATGACCATAGCAGTGAAGAAAAATGAACACAGATGTGGAGATGAAAGCAAGGACCAGAAAGTAAACATTTAGACAGGAGCAGACAGTGTCTGGAAGGTAGGAAAGAATGTCAAAGAGGTGTGTTACAGAAGGCCAAGGATGGCCACAATTTCTCAGGCTAAAAACTGGTGTTTTTGTTCATAGGCATTGAAGAGGTTGTTTTTTTTTTTTCTTCATACAACAAAGTTGTGTGTATGTGTGTGTCCGTGTGTGTGTGTGTGTGTGTGTGTGTGTGTAGTGTTAGTGTGTATGTGAATTCTAAAAATAAAAATATAAAATAAAAGTAGAAGGTTCAAAAGACAGAAGAATGAACATTCTCACTATTAAACATGCTTACATTTTCTGAATATTTGCTTCAGATATTTAAAGAGAGGAATTCTCAGAGATTAAGTCTCCTAATCTCCCCACCCCAGTCTATTAACCAAATATATCACTGGACTTGTATGAAATGGTTATTATATATTTTAATTTTTTAAATCTCAATTTTAATTTGTGATAATGTCCTCCTGCCTTTATATATGTTTACGGTTGACAAAAATAAAGAAACATACCAAATCTGGGAGAAAACAAGAAACAAAATGCTCAATTATAAGGTTTGGGAAAAACCCAGGGATAAAATCTAAAGGTCATGTGAAGAAAAAATAAGTAAAATGACAGTAAATGAACTCACATACTTAGAACAAGCTCAATAACTGCCCCTGCTGGACAGATAGCACAAACAAAGGAGTAAGGCATTTAATTACTTAAGTAGGATGATGGATTCATTTTATCATCTCAGGCAGAAGGTCCCACGTGAATGGGGCTGCTTTAATAGTCAGGTGGGGAAGGATTCATGAGAGCTCAAGCTAACCTCTCAGCAGAAAGGAACTGTGCCCTGTATGTATCAGCTCCTGTAGACAACACACAACCGGCCTTTAGTCAACTGTTGAATTGAATGACACTGTATATCCATGGGCTGGAGAATATGAACTCTGGCCCTGGGATGAGCTGACTTTTCAGCAACCTTTATTATTATTATTATTTATTTATTTATTTATTTATTTATTTTGCGGGTCTGGGGATGGAACCCAGAGGCCTTTGACCTCCGAGCTACATCCCCTGCCCAATTTTTTATTCTTTATTTTGAAACAGGCTCTCACTGAGTTGCGGAGGGCCTCACTAAGTAGCTGAGGCTGTCTGCGAACCGCGATCCTCAGGTCTCAATCTCCCAAATGCTGGGATTACAAGCGTGCGCCACCACGCCCAGCTCTCAGCAACCTTTAAAGGAGCTCTGTGTTATCCTCCCCCAGATAAAAGATGACTGGTTCAGACTGAGGAAAATTTGTAACTTTGTTTCTCACTTATTGTCTCTTCAGTTTGAGAGGATTTATCATAACTTTAAGGAAGTTTCTGTTTCTGTCTAACTAGGGTATCAGGAACTACACTGAATTGGTCAGTACTCAGGCCACTGTGTGTCTCAAAAAGACAAAATTCAGAGTACCCTATTGCTGGGTGTGGTAGTACCTGCCTGTAATCCCAGTATTTGGGAGGCTGAAATAGGAGGATCTCAGGTTTAAGCCAGCCTCAGAAACTTAGTGAGACCTTGTTTCAAAATAAAACAATAAAATAGGACTGAAGATGTAGCTCAGAGATAGAACTCCCCTGTTCAATCCCCAGGAACAACCGAAGTCCAGTCTCATCAGCTCCATCCTCCTTCCTAAAAGAGTGTCAGATTTTCAGAATGACATTCAGAATTACTATTTTTAGTGAGAAAAAGGAGAAAGGTTAAGAATGCTAAGATAGGTGAATTAATAAAAAATAAAAACTTGAAATAATGTTCTGTATCCTTAATCCATGTCCTTTGGGCTTTTGATTACCCATTTTAGTATACAAGAAAACAGGACCTCGACTCCCAGGGGATGAGCACTCTAAATCTTTATGGTGTGCTTGAATTAGAGCTATTAATAGTGAGATCACGGAAGAATGAGTAAGACATTCCTACTCATGAAAGCTCTCCCAGATGATACTTTCAAAACGTCAAGTCCCTGAAGTAGCTGGAACTTTCCATTCATAGTGAAAAACGTTTATTTTAAAATTTCTAGGAAATGATCCTTGAAATACATCTTTTCCTAAAAGAGGTCAATTCATTTGTTACTGATTATCTAGTATACTTGTCTCTTTTCTTCTCTCTTTCCCAGTTTTGGGATGGGAGAAGTGTTGAGTAGGGTCTTTTATTTCTAGGCTTCTCCAAGAGGTTGTATGGATCAGTGAAGTTTATGCCAAGGATTCAAAAGTTTGCAGATGTAAAAATAAAATGTAGAAATTATTTTTGGTTATTGCTATTACATTTCCAACTTACATTTCACCTGTTAACTTTCCATTCTCAGTTTGTAGTTTTTTATCCTCCTAGAAAGTAATTTCTATCAATATTCACTCACTAAATGTCAGATTACGAACAAATCTCTCCTTAAATTTACATGGAAGCACAAGTAAAAGAGTAAAGGAGGGGAGATCTATTAAACATTTTATTTTTTACAGTGGTAGGGATGGCACCCAAGGCCTCTCTGCATACTGAGCAAGCACTAACCACTGAGCCATCCCCTGCCCCTCAAATGCATTTTGACATGCCCCTATCACAGTACAACTCTGATCATCCAGATCTTTAAAAAATCAAGTTTTCTGCTGGGTGTGATGGGCGCACATTTATAATCTCAGCATTTGGGAGGCTGAGACAGGAGGATCGTGGTTTGTGAGACCCTGTTTCAAAATAAGGAATAAAAAATAGGGCTGGGGATGTAGCTCAGAGGGAGAATTCTCCTGGGTTCCATACCAAGTGTCATAAAACAAAATAAATAAAAAATCAAGTTTTCTTAGTTTGGATACAGTCACACTTTATTCTTATATTCAATTTGCAAATCTGGAACCATTTTTTCAGTAGAGAGAGAGTGATTTTTATTTTTGAAAGATAAAATCTCTACTCACTCTGAACTACATTATGACGTGAGTTTGCAGTGCACCAATAAAAGTATATAAGAAATTCTAATTTATTCAAGACTTTAAGTGCCAATTCAATTTTATTTTCTTTTGTTTTAATTTTTCTCCATGCAGCTGAGAAGCTACAAAGTTGCTAGGGAAATAATATTGAGGTGAACTGAGAAAATGATTGGTTGTAAAGGAAAACCTTCCATTTCTATTATCCTCAGATTCCTGATTGATTAGGCTGTAGCAGGACCTGAATTGGGGGGAAGGAGAAGTTGGGCACTGTGTTGGTTGAGCGAATTCGGCAGTGGAATAGAGTAAAAACCAGAGTCTAAACCAATTCCTTGTGTCTGAAATACACTAATCCAATATATATTTATATATATATATATATATATATATATATATATATATATACATACATATATATGCATATACACACATAAATATATACATATATGTATATTTATATGGATTAATGTATGTGTTTATACACATATATAGTTGAATAGCTGTAAATTCCATTATAAATATTTTCCAATGGGAACAGGCAATAAGTCCATTAAAAATAAACCACAACAGGCATTTTCAATGATGGAAAATATTGCAAATAACTTGCAAGCTGGCAAGAAATTATAACAAATGAGTGTGTTCTAATAATAGCATGCTGGAGGAGGGAAACTACCTACAATAAATGGTTTCCAAAAGAGAGTCCAATTATTAGAGAAAGGCCAACAAAAGAGGTGGGGATGGTTCAAGTTCCAGCAGGCAGACCCATGTTTCTCTCCACTGGCTTTAGTAACAGAAAGAACATGTTTAATGTCCCTATTGCCAGTGCTTCCCAGGCTTTCATACAATCAGAAAATTTGCATAACAAGGAGGAGCCTCTTTCTTTAAGAAGGAGAATTGCAAACACTTCTCTCTATGACTGTGTCCATAGAGGTTTGTATTTTTGTGTCTTGAAAAACGCACTACAGAGTTTACAAGTGAAGCCAGATGGCAGCCATAAATGTGGTCCTTTAAGAATATAGGCATATAAGAAACATGCCAGCTTTGGCCACCAACTAATAAATAGTCATGGAGGATTCCAAATCGAAGAGGGCCTTGAGTAAAGGAGGCAAATTACACAGATTACCATGTAATCCATAAAATAAAAGAGGCATGCAAAAAATTTCCAAGGTGAGACACGTAAACCCTCATGAAAGGCAAATTGCTTATGTTTCTGGGACCAAGATGTTCTCACCTAAAAAATAAAAACAAGAATAACCATACCATCAGAAAGATCAAATGAAGCACATTAAGAAGAAAGTTTTAAAGTTGTAAGGATGGTAGATGACTTCTACAATTCAAGGACTTTATTATGTACTGAGCACTGTTACTAGCCATTTACCTACATAAGCAGATACTTTCAACAACCCTATGAATTGGGTACTATTAGTATTCCTACTTTGCAAATGAGAAAACCTAGAGTTAGTATTGAAGCCCAGGCATCTGGTTGTGAGCAGAGGATTTATTATGGAGCTAATGTAGCGCCTGGACTTCCCACCTGCATGGACTGTTCTAAGTCTCTGCGTGTGGCTCGAGTCTTTTCATGGTCATATGTTACCATAGAATTTGCAAAACTAAGATATCTTAGCCAATTGGTTAAGAATGTCGTCCCTTTTCGTTCCAACTTGAGGTGGCTTACGCTTTCCCTTTGCCAGTTAGGGCTGGAGTAGCCATGCCACTCCTGAAATGTATCTAAGGGTTAGTTGTGTTGATGACACATTTATTTGGGGTTTATTAAGATCTATACATGTAATATGCAATCACTGCCATGTCTGACTTAGTTATTGCTAAAGAGGTTTAACAGGCCAGTGGAGGTAGAGGCAGGATTCAGAGAGCTGATGGGTACTGATGATGCTCTTGACACTATATTGTCTTTCATGTGCTTAGTGGTCCAGAAGCAGGTCTCTAATTCTTACCTTAAAGGTATGCTTATCTATTGTTAGCCACCAGGCACCATTTGACATGAATTTCTATGTTCTAATTGTTTTAACTCACCTATCTAGTGTATGCTCCCTCCAGCTCTCCCAGCGTGCTGAACTCCACCCAAAGGATACTCCTTCCTTTGCTGGACCACACCACATTTTTTTTTTGGTGGTACTGGGGTTTCTGGAAGCCCTTCTACCTCCGGGCTACACTCCCAGGCCTATTTTATACTTTGTATTTGGAAACAGGGTCTCTGAAGCCAGCGCGACTGGCTTTGAACCTGCGTGATCCTCCTGTCTCCGCCTCCCAAGCACGGGACTACAAGCGTGCGCTGCTACGCCTGGCCACGCCACATTTTTGTTCTTACATAGAATTTTATTAATTTCTTGCTCATCTGATTCAAAATTTATTGTTAGCAAAGACAGTACATTTCTCATGTACCACTTGAAATATCAAGAATAAACTGGTCAGTGGGTTTTGGCAATTTAGTGAGTACTTAAAATAAGTAGCCAGACAAGAAAACTTTAAATATCAGAAATCCTATAACTTATACATAAAAAAATTAGTGGTTCTCTTGACAGGAATCCTAAAAATGTATATACAATTATAAAAACTGTGTTTGGAACTGAAAATTTACTAGACTATCACTAACTGTGAATTTTGACTAATAATTTTATTCCCTTCCAGTGGTAAAAAGCCTGAACTTTTTTCCATTAATGCTAAGGAGGTGGTATTATGAAGATTTTTAGACCAACAATGAAAAATAGTAAAGACATATAATAAACTGTTCATAATTTTTCTGTAGTTTCTGGTTTGCAATGTCAGTTTTGTTGTTGTTGTTGTTGGCACATTGTAGTCATACATCTTAAGGAAGAAGAAGATGGTAGAGGCATACATACACACATCACTCATTTACCCTTCCCCAATTCCTGTCCCATTCCCTCCCCCTCACTTCTTCTCATGTTTGGCTTAGTGATTGGCTTTGATATGTTTGTGGACACATATCATTTACATTAGAAAATTTCCCTCTTCCCCCTCCTATCCCCTTCAATTAGGTCACCTTTATTATTCATCTATGATTTCTCCTTTATCTAGAGTTCCTCCTATGATTCTTTTTTTCCCTAGCTTCTATATATTAGGGAGAGCATTCGATTTTTTACTTTTTGTGACTGACTAATATTACTTAGCATAATGTTTTCCAGTTCTAAACATTTCACCACAAATGATGTAATTTTGTTCGGGCTGAGTAAAATTCCATTGTGTACATATTCCATAGTTTTGCAATCCATTCATCTGTTGATGGACGTCTTGGCTGGATCCATAGTTTGGCAATTGTGATTGTGTGGCTATGAACATGAATACGCATACATTAGTTTGGTATTTTAGTTTCCATTTTTTCGGATAGACACCCAGAAGTGGTATTGTGGATCATACGTAAGTTTGTTCCCATTCTTCTGAGGATCCTCCATACCGTTTTCCAAAATGGTTGGATTAATTTGCAATCTCACCAACAGTATATTAGAATTCCTTCTCCAGTTTTTTTTTTTTTTCAAAATGGCGACTGAGGGACACAGCACTTCTCAGTAGCTGAAACAAATAAAGTTTAAATACTTAGAAAGCAGTGTCTAAATCAACAAAATAAATACATACCAGGAACCAAAATACATCCAGGTACCTCGGCGGAACCCTGAACTTGAAGAAGAAGAACAAAGATCGGACACGGGACCTGCTGCAGATACAATCAGAACGCTGATCGGAACGCCGATCGGCGGGCTGCTTTTGCAGCTGCCCGAGGAGCTGCCTGCCCGATATTACCGCGGCAAGATAATCCGAGACTAAAAACGGACTTAGGACCGCATCTTAAGCAGCAAACAGCACCCACATCAGAATTCTGTGTGCTCACCAACGACCAGATCACAACTGCATAGAGACACCCACAGAATCCTGCACCAAGTCAGGTACCTGAGGGCGCCCTGGTAAGTTGGGGTCCTAGCGTGTGCGCAGCCCCAACCCCCCAGCACGAGCCTAAGCCTCAGAACTGAGCACTCTCCTCGTGCACCTTGTCTGCGCCACGGTCTCCTGCTAGTAGTAAGTGCCTGTGCCACTGCCACCCCTAAATTGGAGCCTGCTTGTGTGTCTAACCCCTGCCACCTTGCCAGAGCCTGCCTTCCAGGCTGCGAAAGCCCTGTGTGACCCGGAAATCTCCTTGGGGCACCCCCAGCTTCTACGTCCTGCAGGAGGCAGAGACCATTGCTGGACACCGTGCACTGGACCCTTGAGCACCTACCCTGCACCCCTGGCCCACCGCTGGGTGTTCCCACCCTCCTGGTAGACAGATGCTTAGTTCTAAGCGAGAACACAGCTCAATACACCTTGGAAGAGCATACCAGCAGCAATAGACAGCTGCATCCACTCACACTTGGGTCCAGTATTAGCAGCGCACCCAGCCTGCACTCTCGGAATAGGCAGAGCTCTGGCAGTAAGTGTGGGTATCCAGGAACCAGCATCCATTTGCCCAGGGTACATCTTGGGACCACACCGGCTAGCCCAGCTGGAATTTCCAGAGACACAGGAAAATCCATCGGGCCACAATATCTGCACAGGACCTCAGGGGGAGGTTCCAATTATACTTTGGTCATTCTCCACCCCTGCTGTAGGGAAGCACAGGCTGGAGTCTAGGGTGGTGAGTGCAGAGGTGCTGACCACAGGTTAGAATTTCGCAGAACCTGTGAATTGTACAGAATCAAATAACAGTGAAACCAGACATCAGGACACATAAACCTAAAGCAGCTAAAGGAGAGAAAGGTGTCCAAACACCCAGAGTGACCTAAGAAGATAAAAATAGAGTACAAAGAAAACTAAGAGACATTGGATGGTATTCTGAAAGCTACAAAAGCAATCAGATACGCACATATTATATGGACCTGACCCCATATGCGTAAATAAGGAGGACTGTTTGTTTTACTTTTAATGTGGATGTTTTGTTTTATTTTGCTTTTACAGTGCTTTTCTTTTGGTATGGTTATTGCTGTTTTATTTATTTTTTTCTTTTAACCCACACTTCTTTAACTTGTTGATATATATATATATATATATATATATATATATATATATATATATACACACACACATTGGATAGTTTGCCTTATTTATTTCACACAGCTGCTAGTTCCTTTTATTTTATTTCTGTTCTTTTTTCCTCTTTCTTCCTCTTTCCTTCCTTTTTTTTCATTCTCCTCCTTTGATTGGTTTTCCTTCCTTTTTCTTGGATTACATAATAGTCTTGGTATCTTGTGTGGATTCTTTTTTTATGTCTGTCTGCTCCTTCCATCACCCCTATTTACAAACCTTCCCACACTAAACCTACATACTTTTCTCCCCCAAAACTTTTCCCCATAATATACCTCCTGGTTTAATACTCAAAGTATTTCTTATATCCATAATTACTCTACTAACGACAAGAGTCCTAGTAGTTAACTCTCTCATTCCTAGCAAGTTATTACCTTATCATACTTAAAGTCTTTCTCAACCTAACATATCCTCTACCTAATCTGACTCCTTTACCAATCACCCCAGCTCCTCACACATCACCCGCCCTCAACATTGGAAAGGCTCTGCTGACTAGCCGATACCCCTAAACTCCTAATATTAAGATTTGACTAAGCACATTACTCACGAACGATGGGTAGAAATCAGAAAAACAGGACAGAGAACGCTATAAATATGAGAACCAGGAATTATGAAGAGACAGCAGAAATCACGAATACTGACCTACTAGAAATGCAAAAAGGGGAGTTCAGAATCTTGATGTTCAATATGATGAAAGGATTTAAAACAAGTATAGAGGAGGTTAAAGGTAAATTAGAAACACTAAAAAAGAATCAGAAAGAGGTCTGGAATGAAATGAAATAGGCAATAAGTGAAATGAAGACAGCATTAGAAAGAAATTCTGGAAGATTAGATGAAATGGAAAACAGAATATCAATATTAGAAGACAGTACATCCTAAACTGAAAACACAGTCAGCGATATACAGAAATCTTTACAGCAACAAAACCTAAACATCCAGCAATTATGGGATAATATGAAGCGCCCTAATTTACGGATAATAGGCATCGAGGAAGGGATAGAGGTACAGACCAAGGGCATCTGTAATATCTTCAAGGAAATGATCTCAGAGAATTTTCCAAATATGGAAAGAGACTTGAATCTTCAAGTCCAGGAGGCATACAGAACTCCACTGAGACAGGACCAAAGAAAAACCACTCCACGCCACATAATAACCAAATAGAGGCCATGGAAGGAATCTTAAAAGCAGTGAGAACAAAAGGACGGGTGACATATAGAGGCAAAACAATAAGAATCACCCCAGACTATACAACCCAGGGCAGGAATGCTAGGAGAGACTGGTACGACGTGATTCAGACCCTGGAAGAAAATAACTTCCAACCAAGGCTCATCTATCCAGCAAAACTACTATTCAAGATCAACGGGGAAACCAAAGTCTTTCAGGATAAACAGAATCTCAAAAAAATTCATGAATTCGAATCCAACACTAGAGAAAATTCTTAAAGAAATAAACCATAAGGAAGAAAAAAGAAGCAGACTTCAGAATCAGAGAAGAGAGGAAGTTAATAAGTGGGCCATTTAAGTAAAGAAGAAAGATCACACCACCCAAGAGTAGACAGAATACAAAATGGCAGAAAACAAAAATCATATTTCAATAATATCTCTTAATGTCAAAGGACTTAACTCACCAATCTAAAGACATAGACTGGCAATGTGGATTAGGAAACATAATCCAAATATATGCTGTCTGCAAGAAACTCACCTCACAGCCAAAGACATTCACAGGCTGAACATGAAAGGATGGAAAAAGATATACCATGCCACCAGTGACCAAAAAAGAGCAGGGGTAGCAACCCTGATATCCAACAAAACAGACTTTAAACTAAAACACATCAAAAGAGACAAATCAGGGCACTTCCTTTTATTAAAAGGAACAATACACCAAGAAGATATAATGATAGTAAATATTTATGCCCCAAATATGGGTGCAACCACATTTGTAAAACAAACCCTTCTGGACGTAAGATCCCAGGTAGACCCAAATACAATAATTCTGGGAGACTTTAATATGCCTCTCACACCACTGGATTGATCTTCAAGGCAAAAGATGAGTAAAGACGCTTTAGAACTAAAGGAAACCATAAACCAAATGGACCTAATAGACGTTTTCAGAGTATTTCAACCAGGAACTACAGAATACACTTTCTTCTCAGCAGCCCATGGAACCGTCTCCAAAATAGATCACATCCTGGGACACAAAGAAAATACCAGCAAATTTAAAAAATGTAATATAATTCCATGCATCTTTTCAGACCACAACGGAATAAATGTAGAAATCAACAACAGGAAACTCGAAAGAAAGTATTCAAATTCATGGAGAATGAATGATACACTATTGAATGATGAATGGGTAAGAGCAGAAATTAGGGAAGAAATAAAGAAATTTATGGAAACAAACAAAAACAGAGACACAACCTACCAAAACCTATGGGACACCATGAAGGCAGTACTAAGAGGAAAGTTTATTGCATTGAGTGCCCACATAAAAAGGATGGAGAACCACCAAGTAAAGAACCTAATGACACAACTCAAGGATCTAGAAATTCTGCAACAGTCTATTCGCAAAGCCAGCAAAAGACAAGAAATCATCAAAATTAGAGCAGAAATAAATGAAATAGAGAACAAAAAAACAATTCAAAGAATCAATAAAACAAAAAGTTGGTTCTTTGAAAAGATTAATAGAATTGATAAACCCCTGGCCAACCTAACCAAAAGAAAAAGAGAATCAACTCAAATAATCAAAATTAGAAATAAAAAAGGAGATATCACCACAGATAGTGAAGAAATTCAAAAGATTATCAGAAACAACTTTAAAAATTTATACTCCAATAGACTTGAAAACCTGGATGAAATTGATAGATTTCTAAGCACAGTTAACCTTCCTACACTCAACCTTGAGGACATAGCAAGCCTAAACCAACCAATAACAACCAAAGAAATAGAAATGGCAATAAAAATTCTTCCACCAAAGAAAAGCCCAGGCCCAGATGGGTTCCCAGCTGAATTCTACAAAACCTTCAGTGAACAACTAATACCAATACTTCATAACATGTTCCGGGAAATTGAAAGAGATGGAACTCTTCCAAATTCCTTCTATGAGGCCAGTATCACATTAATCCCCAAACCAAATAAAGATACCTCAAGAAAGGAAAACTACAGACCAATATCCTTAATGAACATAGATGCAAAAATTCTAAACAAAATACTAGCTATACGCATTCAAATCTATATCAAGAGAATAATACATCATGACCAAGTCGGTTTCATCCCAGAAAAACAAGGCTGGTTCAACATACGCAAATCAATACATGTTATTCACCACATAAATAGAACCAAGAACAAAAACCACATCATCATAGCAATAGATGCTGAAAAAGCATTCGACAAAATCCAACACCCATTTATGTTAAAAACACTGCAAAAAATTGGGATAGAAGGAAAGTACTTCAACATCATTAAGGCAATATACTGCAAACCCAAAGCCAACATTATATTGAATGGGGAAAAACTGCAAGAATTTCCGCTACAGTCAGGAACAAGACAAGGATGCCCACTATCACCACTCCTTTTCAATATAGTCCTTGAGACTCTTGCTGCAGCAATCAGACAAGAGAAGGAAATCAAAGGAATCCACATAGGAAGAGAGGAAGTAAAATTATCCTTATTTGTAGATGACATGATCCTTTATCTGGAAGACCCAAAGAACTCAACCAAAAGACTTCTGGAGCTGATTGACAAATTCAGCAAAGTTGCAGGTTACAAAATCAACCTAAAGAAATCAGTGGCCTTTCCTTATGCCAACAACGAATCCACAATGAAAGAAACAAAAACAACAATTCCATCCACTATAACCTCAAAACCAATAAAATACCTAGGAATAAACCTAACCCAAGATGTAAAAGACCTCTACAACAAAAACTATAAAACATTAAAGAAAGAAATAGAAGAAGAACTTGGAAGATGGAAAGATCTCCCATGCTCATGGATAGGCAGAATAAATATCATCAAAATGGCCATTCTGCCAAAACTGATCTATAGGTTCAATGCAATTCCCATTAAAATACCAGTGACATTCTTCAGAGACCTAGAAAAATCAATCATGAACTTCATATGGAGAAAGAAAAGACCTAGAATAGCCAAAGCAATTCTCAATAACAAGAAACACGCAGGAGGCATTACAATCCCAGACTTCAAACTATACTATAGAGCAATAGTAGTAAAAACAGCATGGTACTGGCACAATAACAGATATAATGACCAGTGGATTAGAATAGAAGATACAGAAACAAACCCACACATCTTTAGTCAATTAATCTTTGACAAAGGGGCCAAACACATACGCTGGAGAAAAGACAGCCTTTTCAACAAGTGGTGCTGGGAGAACTGGCTAATCATTTGTAAAAAGAGGAATCTAAACCCCTATATCTCACCTAACACAGGAATCAACTCAAGATGGATCAAAGACTTAGAAATTAGACCTGAGACTGTGAAGTTAGTAGAGGAGAACATAGGTTCAACACTACAACATATTGGCACAGGCAGTAACTTTCTCAACAAAACCTCCAAAGCTCAGGAAATTAAAGCAAGAATAAACAAGTGGAATAACATCAAACTAAAAAGTTTCTTCTCATCAAAGGAAACTATCAATAACCTAAAGAGGAAGCCTACAGAATGGGAAAGGATCTTTACCAGCCACCATTCTGATAGGGGGCTAATATCCAGAGTATACAAAGAGCTCAAAAGACTCTACACTAGCAAAACAAACAACCCAATCAAGAAATGGGCAAATGAACTAAATAGACACTTCACAAAAGAAGAGATACAAAGGGCTAATAGATACATGAAAAGATGTTCTTCATCACTGGCCATCAGGGAGATGCAAATCAAAACTACACTGAGATTCCATCTAACCCCAGTCAGAGTAGCAAGCATAAAGAAATCAAACAACAACAAATGCTGGCGAGGATGTGGGGAAAGAGGAACTCTTTTACACTGTTGGTGGGAGTGCAAACTAGTTCAGCCACTATGGAGATCTGTGTGGAGATTCATAAGAAAGGTGGGAATAGATCCACCATATGATCCAGCTATACCACTCCTCGGTATCTTTCCAAAGGGGTTGAATTCAGAGAAATACAGCAACATATGCATACCTATGTTCATAGCAGCACAATTTGTAATAGCCAAAATATGGAACCAACCCAGATCACCATCAACAGATGAATGGATAGCAAAACTGTGGGAAATACACACAATGGAATTCTATTCAGCCATAAAGAAGAACAAAATTATATCATTTGCAAGAAGATGAAAAGCCCTGGAGAACATCATGTTAAGTGAGATCAGCCAAGCACAGAAGGAGAAGATACACATGTTTCCTCTAAGATGCCCCAAACTAGAAAACACAAAGGATACCAGTGGGACTCCAGATATTAGAGGGGAAATACTAGCTAAGTTTTAATGGAAAGATAGGAGAGGAGAAAGGCCGATTTTGATTAATGAGGGTCTACACCTGAACATGTGTAAAATTATGAACAAGACATGGTTAACCTGGACAACCATTGGTGGGAGGGGCGAAGAGAAAACGGGGACAGGGTGGGGGTGGAGAGACGGCACCAAATATAGTGTAAATGTATACTATCTATGTTCAATTAAAAAATTGTTAAAAAAATTAAATTTTGTAATTACAAAATAAAAAAAAGAATTCCTTCTCCATATCTTTGCTAGCATTTTTTTGTTGTGTTTTGAATGATTGCTATTCTAATTGGAGTTAGGTGAAATCTCAGGGTAGTTTTGATTTGCATCTTTCTAGTTGCTAATGATGTTGAGCATTTTTTATATATTTTTTGGCCATTTGAATTTCTACTTTTGTGAAGTGTCTATTTAGTTCATTTGCCTATTTTTTATTGGGCTATTTTTTCCTAGCAGTGAATTTCTTGAGTTCTCTGTATATTCTAGATATTAGTCCTCTATAGGAGGAATAGTTGGCAAAAATTTTCTTCCATTCTGTCAGCTCTCTTTTAAGGTTCTCAATAGTTTCCTTTGCTGTACAGAAGCTCTTCAGTTTAATGCAATCCCATATACAAGATAGATAAACCAGTAGCCAATGTAACCAAAAGAAGGAGAAAATCAATACAAATTACTAAAATAAGAGATGAAATAGGAGATATTACTACCAACAGCATGGGAATTTAGAGGACTATCAGAAATTACTTTGAAAATCTCCAACAAAAATGGAGAACTTAGAAGAAATTGACAAGTTCTTAGATACATACAACCTTCCTAAACTGAACCAAGAAGATATAGAAAATTTAAACTGACCAATAGCAATCAAAGAGATTGAGGCAGCAATGAAGAGCCTACCATTAAACAAAAGCCCAAGATCAGATGGTTTCCCAAGTGAATTTTGTTAAAACTTTATAGAAGAGCTAGTCTCAGTACTCCTCAATCTATTCTGTAAAATAGAAAGAAATGAGACTCTCCCAAATACATTCTATGAAGCCACCATCATATTAATACCAAAACAAAATAAAGACAATTAAGAAAAGAAAACTGTAGGCCTATATTGTTGATGAAATTAGACTCAGAACTGCTAAACAAAATACTAGCAAAATGCATTCAAAACCACATCAAGAAAATGATACACCATGACCAACTAGGGTTCATCCCTGGGATGCAAAGCTGGTTCAACATACAAAAAACAATGTGTAATTCATCACATAAGCAGAAGCAAACACAAAAATCACATGATCATCTCTGTAGATGCTGAAAAAAGACTTGACAAAAATCCAATACTAATTTATGCTAAAAGCACTGCAGAAAATAGGAACAGAAGGAACATATTTCAACATCATAAAGGCAATATACAATAGGCCCACAGCCAACATCATATTAAATGGGGAAAAACTACAAGAATCCCCCCTAAAAACAGGAACAAGACAAGGATGTCCATTATCAGTACTTCTTTTTAATATAGTAATTGAGACTTTACCTAAAGCAATAAGGCAAGAAAAGGAAATCAAAGGAGTACAAAGAGAAAAAGAAGAACTAAAACTATTCCTATTAGCAGATGCCATGATACTTTGCTTAGAAGACCCAGCAAACTCAAGCAGAAAGCTTATAGAACTAACCAACAAATTCAGCAAAGTGTCTGAATACAAAATCAATATTTAAAAAAAATCAGATGCTTTCCTGTATGCCAACCATAAATTCATTGAAAAAGAAATCGAGAAAAGACTTCCACTCCAGATAGCCCGCAAAAAATAAAATGCAATGTCAGTTAAAAAAAAAAAAAAACACATACACACTATAAGCTAGGCGTGGTGGCACCTGCTTGTAATCCCAGCCTTTAGGAGGCAGAGACCAAGGGATCGCAGTTTGCAGACAGCCTCAGTTACTCAGCAAGTACAATGCTCCTGGGTTCCATCACCAGTACCAAAATACATACATACATACATACATACATACATACATACCACTATAATATTATTACTCTTTTTTCTAATTTTGAACAGTATTTACTTTTATAATTAATGCATTTTTCTTAAAAAGAGTCCCACACATTGTATAAGACTAGGGGATCCACAAAATTTGGAATTATCCCATTTAGTAGTCCATCCTGGTTTTGTTTGTTTTTAAGCAATGCTGGTGGTTCAATGAGGCACTGCCTATATGACATATATTTCAAAATTTTTAGATTAGAGCTTGCTATGGTTTGGAACAGGAACTTTGCCTCCTATTTTACTGCTTAAATTTGCTTCTAACTCTATTATCTATATTCTTAATGCTTCTTTATCTTATTATTAATTTAAGGCCAATTAGATTGAAACTCTAGCAGAGTCAATTGTCGTGGGGTAAAGAGAAACAAGCAGGTTTCTGGGGTTAATTTAGAGCTGGGGATGCACTGGTAAATGTGTCTGAGAAGGAAGAGGACAGGCGGATGGGCCACTTTAAGCTCCGGGGCCAGAGCAGGTACAGGAGTGCAGGGCCCATGCATTCAGACACTATGATGAGGGACAGAAAGGAAGGTCAGCAAAATTAGTAGAATCACAGGCTAGGCCATGCCAAGCAAATGCTTATGTCTTTTTAGGGCTCACTGAGCATTAGAATTACATGGAGAGCTTTTGAAAGAAAATATGTTCTGCTCCCTTCTGATATTATTACTAAGTTTCCTAGGTATTCAAATGTGCAATCGAGCCAGCACCATGGGTTCAGGTACTTTGTTTTCTGGAGCAGCCCAGAGGCTAGATGCTCATAAGTTCTTTCTTAAACAAAGGCTAACATCAAAGCTAGATCCAGTTAGTTTTTTTAAATACAGCTGAAAAGTAGATCTCATAGGAGGAAAATACTTTAAGCTACCATGAGTTACTTGGATTTTAGTGCAGCTCAATCTAATACAGAGAAGTTTCTGAGAAATAAAAGTGGTGCATTTCAAGAGCAAGGAGAGTAATTGAAGACCTCGCACTAAGAGTAAATGGGCTGGTTCCATTCACTGGGTAAAGTGTAAGCGTAATACCAGTTTGCATTATAAACGAAGTTCAGACATTACACATGGGACCAACATTTTTAATGTTTAATTTAAAAAATATGTTCAATGTGCTCTTTAAAACTACTCTTTCATATATATTTTTAAGTGAAGTCCCTCTATATTTGAAACATTGACTTTAATTTTGCACAGGCATGTCCCAAAGTCTAGAAATACATGAAAAATCATGTACTTATTATGCTTTTTTTCACATTAACAGCTAAAAATTAGAGGTTAAATATGAAAATTTTGCAAGAAAATCAAGAAGAGTAGATGCAACATAGAGGTAGAGAAAATTTGAAACCAAGATTGGATACCCACAAATGTGTTTGGCTTTTATATGACAAAAATATTGATAATAGAATCAGATGGAAATAGTAGTGATGGTAAATGTTTACAGTATGATGCTAAAGAATCAGTAATATGTTATATATACATATCATATTTATTAATTTTGTACTATAATTAATAATGTCTAAATTAATAATATTATATAAAGCTATTAAGATTAATATAGATAGAAAATGATAGACAACCCAGTAGAATATGCAATAGCATAGTTTAGAAATAAATTATAGGAAAGTCAATCTAAATGGGCAAGAAATGTTTGAAAGAAATGTTCATTTAAAAAAATGCCTAAAAACCAGAAAGATGTTACTTTGTATCCATTAGGCTAGTAAAATTTAACCATGAGCTATAATACAGTTGGCAGAATGAAGGGAAAGGTTGCTTTCAATATTTTCAGTAGAAATATGATGTTATAATGTCTTGGAAGACAATCTGGCAAAATACACTAACATTAAAATGGTCATATTTGACCTGCACTTCTTTCTTCTGGAACTCTATTCTAATGAAATAAGTACAAATAGGTAGGGACAGATGTAGAAAGATACTTGTGGCAACTATCTTTTAGTGGCAAGAAAAGAAGCAAATTATTACTAATTAGTAGGAAAGTGGATGAAGAAATTATAGAAATCTATCCAGGGCTCTGAGAATACTTGTTCTAGCTCATGAATAATTCCTCATGAGATATTATTTAGTCATCAAAATTATTCCTGTACTAGTTTACTGGGCATTATTTCTGTGACAATCCTGTTCAACAGAAAAACACAAGAAACAAAGTATATATAGTACAGTATTTTAAGAAACAATTATTTAAAAAAACCCTTTGTTTATGTGTATTTATATCATGTGTATAAAAAGGAAAGGTCAGTCTTTTCACTCGCTTTTCTAGTCCATTCGTCTAGTATAAAGTGGTAACATGGTATAGCACAAATTAGAAATACATTATATTAGGCATTATAGATCAGAATGGAAACAGTGAGTGTTTAATAAAAGGCTCTTGGATCATTAATGATGGAAAAAATGAAACTATATCTGTAGATCTTCATACCAAACACAAGCAAAAATTCTGAATAAAATCAAAAGCAAAATTTTAAAATAAATTTTTTCATAAACAGAAAAATTATTATATTGAGTACAATATTTTCTTTCAAAAAAACCCAACAAATACTCAACCCCCAAAAATGTTAGTAAAAGTGGCTATTTTTCAGTTAACTTCTGCACATCATGAGGTAATTTAAAAAATAGGCTACAGATTGGGAGAAGATTGAAACTTCATGCAACCACCAAATATTAAGAATAAAAATTAAAATCACTAAACATTGATGAAAAATATACTAATAGAATATAGGTAAAGTTAAGTTAGTCAAGGCAATGCTGATGGATTCTCTAAAAACAGATTGCTTGGAGGAACACACCTATAATCCCAGCTCTTTGGGAGAGCTCCAGTTGGATGCCAGTCTGGGCAACTTGGTGAGACCCTGTCTCAAACCTAAAACAATAATAATAATAATAATAATAATAATAATAATAATAATGATGATGATGAAATAATAAAAAGGTAAATATTTAAAAGCGGTCCAAATTTTATTAACACAAAAGCTAATTTCCCATTGTGTGTGTGTGTGTGTGTGTGTACATACTTACTCCATTCATGGACACTCAGGTTGGTTCTATATCTTGACTATTTTGAAACATACTGTAAAGAGCATGAGAGTGCAGATCTCCCTCTAACATTCTGATTACTTTACTTTAGATGTGTACCCAGGAGTGGGATTGCTGGATCATATGGTAGTTCTCTTTTGACTTTTAAGAGAAACCTCATTATGTTTTTCATAATTGTACTAATTTCCATTCCCATCAACACTGGAAGCATCATCTTTTCCAACACTTTTTATCATTTTTATTTATTTATTTATTTATTATTTTTTTTGTGGGTCTGGAGATGGAACACAGGGGCATTCGACCTCCGAGCTACAGCCCCTGCCCTATTTTTTTTTTTTTTTTTTTGAAACCGGGTCTCACTGAGTTGCAGAGGGCCTCACTTAGTAGCTGAGGCTGTCCACGAACCGTGATCCTCCGGTCTCAGCCTCGGGAATGCTGGGATTACAAGCGTGCACCACCACGCTCGGCTTCTTTTATATTTAAATAATACCGTTCTACCAGGTATAGGACCATGTCTTATTATGGTTTTCATTGACATATCTCTGATAATTAGTGATGTTGAGCATTTTTACATACCTGTTGGCCACTTGTATATTATGTTGGGGAAAAGCTCTATACAAATACTTTTCCTTTTTTTCTTCTTTCTTTTGTTACTGGAGCTCGAACCCTGAGCCTTGTGCGTGCTCTAATCACACACTCTCCCACTGAGCTGAATTCCCAGGCTGCAGTTTAAAAACAAGTTGTTTGTTATCTTACTGTTGAGTTGCTTGAGTTACTTACATACTTTGGAAAGTAACCAATAATCAGAAGCACGGTTTATAAATATTTTCTTCCATTCCACACATCGTCCCTTGACTCTGTTGATGATTTCATCAGCTTCACAGAAGCTTTTTAGTTTGATATAGACCCCTTTCGCCATTTTTTAAAAAATATTGTTGCCTGTGCTTTTGGATTCACACACAAAACATTATTGCTCGGGCCAAAGCCATCGAGCTTTTCCCTATATTTTCTTCTTTTACCGTTGTCATTTAAAGTACTGCATTTAAATTTTAATGCATTTTTTTGTTGGTTTTGGAATATGGTATAAGATAAGCATCTAGTTTCTTTCTGTGTTCAGAGATCTAGTTTTCCCAGTACCATTTATTGAAAACACTGTCCTTTCTCCATTGTCCAGTTGACTAGAAAGAGTACATTTCATTCTCTGCTCTTTTTTTCATTGCTCTCCATGTGTTTTTCTTATGCCAGTATCATGCTGATTTTATCACTATAGCTTTGAAGTGTATTTCGGAATCAGATAGCGTACGCCTCCAGCTTTGTTCCTTTTGCTCCAGATAACTGTGGCTATTTGGAGTCTTTTGACATGCTTTCAGTTAACTGCTTTCGTCCACCTGGATCACCCATTAGTATGAACACGTCTGTCGTATGGTCCCAACCAGATGAGAGGTGTGCCTTCTTGTGATCTCTGGCTAACAGCATTTGCATCATTTGCCAGCAAGAGCTCCACAGAAAACCATAGGGTGCATGAAACTCTGACAGCTCTCTCTGCTACAGGTTCCAAAGTGGCAAGTAATAGAAAAAGTCAGAGACCTCCTCTTAAACAATTGAAACTGAAAGTCAGCATTCAAGAAATTATAAATTAGTACTGTGAAACACACAGATTTTCACATCAACTATGGCCATTTTTAAAAAGAATAAAAATGCTTGTGAATAAAAGGTAACAAGTTGCAGGGAGCCGTTTTTATTTTATTTATTTTTTTAATTTTTAAAATATATTTTTATTGGTGCATTGTAGTCAAACATCACAATGGAATACAAGACTTGTGAGGGTTTCCAAGCACACATCATTCAATTGGCCCTTATCCAATCCCCATCCCACTCCCTCCCCCTCCCTCAATCCCATACTTGATTTAGTGATTAACTTTGATATATTTGTTTACATATATCATGTGTTGTAAAGAGATCCTATCTTCCCTCATCCCATTCTCTCTGATTGGTCACTTTAATTGCTCCTCCATAGGGCCCCTTCTTCAATCAGGTTTCCTCCTATTACCCATTTCTTCCTAGTTTTTGCATATTAGGGAAAGCATCTGATTTTTTTTCTGTGATATTTCTCTGTGTATGCCGCATTGCAAGTTCTGATCCCACTCTTGAAGGCCCTGGCACCGGTCTGGCCAACAGGCAGACTCTAATCCTGGCCTCGCTGGCTTCAGTACTGGCCTTGCCACATGGCAGGCTTCATCCTGGCCTCGGAAGCCCCAGCACAGGCCTTGCCTTAAGGCAAGCTCCTATCCCAGCCTTGTTGGCTCCAGCTATGGCCTCACCACATGGCAGGCACGGATCCCAGCCTTGCTGGCCCCAGGACCAGCCTCGCCACAAGGCAGGCTCAGGGAGCCTTTTTAAACCATGTGGCTAGCAGTATAAATTGATAGAACCACTTGAAAAGTGAAAATAGAGATGCTGTAGTTCTACATCTGAATGGACTCTAGTTTGTGTACAAGGAGGCAGTTTAAGGATGTTCATTTGTCACAGTGTTTATAATGTCAAAAATGTGAGAAAACTCAGTAGAAAAATGGTACTTTCTTTACTCAATACAATTTATGTTGTGATTAAATTAAACCTCCATGTATAGCTACATGAATTAATCTAAAAAATATAAAACTTAGAAATGGCCGGGTGTGGTGGCACATGCTTGTAATCCCTGCACTTGGGAGGTAGAGACAAGAGGATCACGCAGGTTTGAAGCCAGCCGCACTGGCATAAGAGACCCTGTTTCAAAAAAAAAAAAATAGGTCTGGGAGTGTAGCCCGAAGGTAGAAGGGCTTCCAGGAACCCCAGTACCATCAAAAAAAAAAAAAAAAAAAAAACCTTAAAAATGATTCAAGTTTCAAAAGAATATATTTAGCATGCTACCCTTTATTAAAAATTTTAAAATATAAAAAGTATATATTGTTTGTAGAGGCATATAAATATATAAAATGCCAGCAATCCTACTTTCAGGTATGTAATAAAAAAATATAAAATCACTGTTATAGTTTGGACCTGAAATAGCCTTTAAAAGCACATGTGTTGCCGGGCGTGGTGGCGCACGCTTGTAATCCCCGCGCTTGGGAGGCAGAGACAGGAGGATCATGCAGGTTCGAAGCCAGCCACGCACGCTGGTTTAGGAGACCCTGTTTCCAAAATGAAAATGTAAAAAATAGGTCTGGGAGTGTAGCCCGGAGGTAGAAGGGCTTCCAGGAACCCCAGTACCACCAAAAAAAAAAAAAAAAAAGCACATGTGTTGAAGGTTTAGCCCTCAAGGCAACAGTGTTCAAAGGTGGGACCTTGGAAAAAGATTGAATCATATGGGTTCTGGTTCTGACCTCATCAAAATATGAATCTACTTATAAATTTATAATTTAAGGGGCTATTGGGAGGTGGTAGAAACCTTGGGAGGTGGGGCATGGTTGAAGAAAGTAAATCCTTGGAAGCATTTCTTTGAAGGCTTTCTCTCTCTTTCTCTCTCTATCTCTCTATCTCTATCTCTCTCTCTTTCTCTATCTCTCTCTCCCTCTCTCACCTTGGGCTGCCATAGAGCTTTGCTGCACTACACACTCCATATCACAATATTATGCCTTGCCATGGACCCAAAGCAACAAAACCAAGCAACCAGGGACTGAAAACTTTGAAACTATGAGCCAAAATATATCTTTTCTTCTTTAGGTTGATTATCTCAGATATTTTGTCACAGCAAAAAAGAGCTAACTAACACAGTCACTATCAAAAAGATATCTCTTCACTCCCTGTTCTGTGCAAAATTATTCACAATAACCAAGATGGGGCAACATCTAGATGTCTGCTAACAAATAATTTTATATATATATATATATTTTTTTTTTGGTACAGTGTGGTTGTGTTCATTATACTATTGGAATTCCATGCATTCAAAAACAATAGAATATTAATCAGTCATGAAAAGATTCGGTCACTTGTGATAATATGGATGAAGCAGGAAAACATTATGCCAAGTGAAATGTGGTAAGCACAGAAAAGCAAAGGAGTTAAACTCACACAGAGTAGAAGAATAGTTAGCAGTGGTCAGAAAGAGAAAATGGAAAAATGTCGGTTCAAGGGAGCAGACTTAAAGATTTAAGATGACTAAGCTCTAGACATCCAATGGACAGCATGGTGACCATAGTTAATTATAATATGTTTAAGTTCAGCAAATTTTACTCACACAAAGATAACTGTGAGATGATAGATATGTCAATCAGCATGCTTGTGGCAATCATTTGACAAAGTGCCTATCAATCAAAATATCACAGTGTATATTTTGAATAAATGTATAGTTACTTGTCAACTGTACCTTAATAGATCTGGAAACAATGCATAGAATAAAACATTAAACTTTAAGATAGTGATCACCTCAGCAAAGTATGCTAGAGAAATAAATGGGGAGGGGAAATTGTAGTTAAGATCTGAAACAGCCGGGCGTGGTGGCGCAGGCTTGTAATCCCAGCATTCGACACAAAAATGGTGTTCAAGGGAGCAGACTTAAAGATTTAAGTCGGATTTTCTTTTTTTGTCATCATGACCAAAGTACCTGGCAAGAACAACTTACAGGCGGAAAAGTTTATGTGAGCTCAGTTTTGAAGGCTGAGCCCACAGTTGGTCAATTCTAAAGCGGAAGCATCTTCTGGAGGAAAAGTTACTCAATCTTGGTAGCCAGAAGCAAAGAGACAGAAAGAGGAAGTGGGTGGGGACAGAGGCATTCCTCAAGGTCATGCCTTCATGGACACAAGTCCTCCAGCCATGCCCCACCTCTGAATCTGTGCTTGCAACACACGAACTTTGAGGAAGACATTCCAAACCCAAACCCTAACAGGGTAAAACAATTATGCTTGAGGCCAGCCTTAGGTATATGTGCGCTGTATTATTTTCTGTGCTGTCTTTTTGTTTGGAATTAAAATCATGGAATTGAAATTTAACAGAAAATTTACTTATTGATAATGAAATAATTTTTTGGAGAGTTGGAAGGCAAAATTCTCGTAGAATGAAATCACGTCATCAAATGAAAAAATAGCTGGACATAGAGGTGCATGAATGTTATCCCAGTACTTGGGAGGCTGAGACAGGAGGATCACAGGTTCAAGGCCAGCCTCAGCAATTTAGTGTGATAACCAGTAATGTAGTGAGGCCTTGTTTCAAGATAAAAGATTTAAAATAGGTCTGAGGGTATAGCTTAGAGTTAGAATGCCCCTCGATCTAATCCCTAGTGCCCCCGCAAACTTACACACACATACACACAATATATTTGAATATTTTATAGGTAATTTAAAAAGTTACATATTAATTTGTAATGAAAATATTACATGATTACATTAGTTTGCAATGTAAATATTCTATATGCATTATTTTAAGTAGCATACTCTCCTACTCACTATATACTATGTCATAGTATAAATTCCATGAATCTATCAAAATTCCCATACTAAAAGATTTGTGTGCAAGAATTTCTGATCATTGCCATAGAAAATATTGAGAACAAAAATTTGAATTTTTATCATACATGACTATAAATAAAAATAAGTGAAATAAATATTGCCATAAATTAACAAAATGGTTTCATCTCTAAATATGTTTGAAAATAAAATCTATAGTTTTAGCATAAATAAGAGGTAGGAATTTTCATTCTAGCACCTAGTATTTACATAACTAATTGTAGGACTTGAGCGACTTGAGAAATAAAAAGAATAATTTTTGAATCCAGGTTTATCTTGGTTATAATTCTTTTTATCAAACACTAAGCCATACTCCCTTAATTTCCTCATCCTAACAGAGAGAAGCTTTAAAGGAGAAAATCATTGGAAGGATCCATCACAATTTCTAAAAGTAGGTGGTTGTCTTTGTTTCCACTGACTATTATAATTACTGTTCTTGCTCATACTCTTGACAAAGGTGCATAGATATGGGCTATCTTTGGCTGAACACAGTGCAATGAAACATGAGAACATTAAAGACACCAATACCTTATTAAAATTTTGTGCTGAGCCTATTGTGGGTTTGTGCTTATAAAATTTAATTTACCTCCTTAAATCCTAATAACACCTGTAATGGACTTAAAAATAAGAATTATTATAGCATACTAGAGTGGAGACACTTGCTCAGTTGACCTTACATGATAAACTCTCTCATAGTCAATTATTGGGAAGATCCACCCATCTTGATATTCTTCATGTATAAATCTAATCTTTCAATAGTGTTCTGTTCTTTCAGAAAGCACATATTATCAATGAGAATAATTAAGACAGATTTAGATTTAGGAAAAGACCCTTATGATTAATAAAATATGACAGCACAGTCAGAGGGTCATCATGAGAAAAGTGAAGATGCCTAGAGTGGTGGCTAGTGTAAGGGCTACTTTATACCCCAAAATTGTCACATCTAGAAAGTAACCATGACTCATTGCCTCTTAAAAAATTCATGGTTCCATGTAAATAGTAATATGGTAAACTTCAACTTTCCAGACTAAACATATTTAAATATTCTCTACCTCAGGTCTTTTCAGATCTTTGTTATTCTGATTTGTAGTTTAAAATGTGTTTACCTTATATGCATATGTGACTCCCCCATTTTATTTAAACTGTCTCACTGGATGAATTAATTGTCCCAGGAGCAAACAGTAGGAATGGCTGCTCTTGAAAGCTATGTCTTTCAATGTTCTGCTGACCTTTTTTTATTTCATATACATTTATTTATTTGGTTCTGGCTATTTATCTTGTACTATGGTGGAGGCCCAAATAGGATGAGGCTCAAAGGTTAGTGAGAAGTACATATATGAACAAATTACACAATACGCTTAGTTCAGGGTTGGTTCTAGGTAAGAAAGAGTTGAAGTTGAGAAGCGGGCTGGGATATAGCTCAATGATAGAGCTTCTATTAATGAGACCCTGAGTTCAATCACCAGTACACACAGAAAGAGAAGGAGGAGAGAGAGAGAGAGAGAGAGAGAGAGAGAGAGAGAGACAGAGACAGAGACAGAGAGAGACAGAGAGACAGAAGAAAGAACAAACTTTAGTCCCTGTGCAGTGAAGAGTAAATGATCTCAACTGCAGGTAGTCATGTTGGGGTGAGTCCTCAACTCAGAAACTCAGATCAGTGGGGTTCTTGGCTAACACAATGGAGAACAACTTCCACATGCTCCAGTCAGATGCATGGATGGAAGTTCATTTGAGAAAAGGGAAGAAATAGCCATTCAAGAGAGAGTGCAGGCCACCTCAGGATGAAGGAGGCATTTGGAAGGGTGCAGGGCTCTTTTCTTATAGGGTGCCTTCATGAGGGTGGGCTAGAGGAGGTCTGTGAAAATAATCACAGTTCAGTAATCTCAAAAAGACTATTTATTGTGGTCTGTCAGTCTGGTCAGCTTTAGGGAGAATGATCTCAGTCCCCTAGACTTGAGGTGGTTCCCGGTTGTCTGGTCAACCTTAGGGTCCTCAGGCTGATTGGAGTTTTCATTATCTGATTGACAGCTGGAGAGTATTCTAAATTATATATTTCTCAAAATATTATATCTGCCTTGCTATCAATACAAAGGAGAGTTATAGTTTCTTTTCGTTAACTCTAGAATCTATAGATATCCCAGAAATTTGTGAGAGGCAGGCCTGGGAAAGAGAACTGGTTTGGAGAGTCAACTGAAGCATTTTAGCTCCAGGTTCTTATATTAAAGTTATAAAAGTTATATAAAGTTACTTTTCTTTCCTGTTTCATTTCTACCTACTTATTCCTCCTATTCAGTTAGAGGAGAAATAAATTGAAGATTGATTCCACTCCATATTGAAAAGTAAAGAATTTACATTCAGAGTCTACCATGAAACCAAAACCCTCTGGGTAAAACCTGGATTTTTATAATTCTTTTCAGTAGTATAAATTAAAATATCTAGAATATAATAGAAATTCAAATATTTGCTGAATTAATTACTGGATAAATATATGTCCCCTGCCTCAATCCCAATCTCTGCTGGGTGTTCACCCAGCTACTCTTCTTTGGAACCTTTAATCCTAATTTTTGTTTTCCAACAGATTCCTTATATTCAGGGCTGGCCTTCTCCTGAAACTGTTCTTATCCAGAGTTGAAGATCTCTTTCCTGAGCCTATTGAAAGAATACTTCCTTTAGCCTCTCCAGCAATCTATCTGTTTTCTTATCCTATCTCTCTAAACCAGGCCTTTTCTATCTTCCAGGGAAAGAGTTACCATATCTAACATACTGCTTCTCAACTAACAGAAGTGTGTTAGTTTTAGATCTCTGAGAAACAGATGCCAAAACGGCATTGGAAGTGCAAGAAAGTAATTGGGAAAATGCTTACCAAGAGGGAGGAGAAGGGACTCATGAGGAGGGGAAGCACCCTGGAAACCAGGCCATGCTCTTGTTTTCCCATCTGCTTCCCAGGATGTCTTGTCTTGGCCCCATACAAAATGATAACATATCAGTAGCATGCTGGAAGAGGGGCAGGTATCCCAGCTATTCAGACAACTGGTGAAATCACCATCTCAGGGTTCTCTAACCCATTTGAAGCACACAGTAGGGAGGTTGTGATCTGATCCATTGGTTAGTTGACAGGAGTGAGTCTGTGTCATGATTTTTAGCTCTGGTTGTACATTAGAAGCATATGAAGGTATGGGTGTGTGAATGTGGGAGGATACTAAGGATTGAGGCTCTACTTTCGAGCCACACCTCCAGCCCTATTTTATTTTCTATTTTGAAACAGGGTCTCACAAAGTTTTTGAGGGTGTTGCTAATCTACTGAGACTGGCCTCAAATCTCTGATCCTCCTTTCTCAATCCCCCAAGTACCAGGATTTCAGGGGTGTGCCATCATGCCCGACTACAAGGAGGGAGTTCTAAAAAATAATGATTTCCCTGGTCCACCCCAGATAATTCAAAATTCCTGGGTTAGACTCAGATGCAGGCATATTGATTTTTTTTTTTTAATATCCCAAGTTAAGAGCCACTGTTCTGGTGTTTACTAAAATGAGAGAACAGTGGGAACAAGGTTCTGGAGCAGGGTGGTCTTTAAAGCATAGGTCTGTAAATTAGAGGTGGTCCTGACAATCATGATATGATAATGATGAAGAGCTGTGGGGATGGTCATAGCAGTCACTGTCCCTTTTTCTCCTTCCCCTGGGGTTTCTAGGGTAAACACAGAGTTGGGTTTCATAGATGTGCTAATAGCCAGCTATTGTTTTAGTGCTGAATTCATGTGGGAAGCCAGACCTAGAATAGTAGTAGGATATTTACACCACAAACATTGGCAAACACTTCAAATCATCACATTTTTTTTAACAACCAGTTGGTTTAACAGCCTACCTCTGTCCTTTTTAAGTTTTTAAATTTCTCCTTCCAACTCACTTTTTTTTTTCTCAATTTATTTGTGGCACATGACTTGTTATCTTGCTAATTATAATATACCGTGGTGTGGTTTTAATATATGTTGTTTATAAGTAAGTAGCATGATTAGACTCAGCTTTGATGCTTCTGAAGACCACTTCCCTTGTGGAATAGTCATCTATCAGCAGCTTTTTAGTGTGACATTCTAGAAGGTTCTATTCAGCTGTCAGACCTAAATAAATAGCCATCCTATGAGATATTCAGGAAAAGTACCCTTTAGTGTTTCTTGAGATGAAAGAGGTACGCTCAATTGTTTAGTTTTCACCTCATTTCTAATTGCCAAATATCTTGGTCAACATTCTAACTGCTATAATCCAAGATGATTGACCACACAACTTAGAGAAAAGAAGACTTATTTGCTCAGTTTTATGGAGATCACAGGTTAATTCCATGTGAGGCCAGGGTGTGAAGCTCAGGACATAGTGATGAGAAGCAGAGAGAGGGAGAGAGGGAGGCTCTGCTTTCGTATCATGGAGGAGCAGAGAAAGGGAGAGAGAGGGGCCGGGGGAGGCTCTGCTCTCACAACATGGAGGCCAGGAGCAGAGAAAGAGAGAGCAGGGGAAGAGGAAGAATATATAGTTCTCAAGGCCACATCCTCAGGGACCCTTCTTGAGCAACCAAGCCCCACTTCCAACATTGCTACCTTGTTCTCCATCCCGATGGTCTTTTTTATATACATATATTGGTGCAATGTAGTTATACATCATAGTTAGACTGAACATAACACAAACATATATCACTTGATGTATTTCCCTCCATATATTTCTCTTCCCCTTTCCTTTTATCCCATAAATTTTAGTCAAATTGGTAGTGATACCTTCATGAGTGAACATAACCTAATTTGAAGAACTGACTTTTAAAAGAAGTAAGAGAAGAAGCAGACACCTGGGTTGATTCCAGGTATTGGATATTGTGAATAATGCTGTAATGAAGTACAGATATTTGTTTGATATACTGATATGTGTATGTGTGTGTGTGTGTGTGTGTGTGTGTGTGTGTGTGTGTGTGTTGCTGGTGATTAAACCCATGCCAAGCATCTTTTCTACCATGGAACCATACCCCAGCCCCTCAGTATATTGACTTTAATTCCTTCGAATATATATATGCAGAAGTGGAATTACTAGATCATATGGTAGTTCTATTTTTACTTTTTTGAAGAATCTCCATAAAGTGTTTCATAAACCTACACTCATTTACACTCCTACAGTGTACACGTGTTCCCTCTGCTCCGTACCCTCTCCACTGCTTGCCTTCTGTTTTGGTTTGCTACTAGGGACTGAACCCAGAGGCTCTCTACCACTAAGCTACATCCCTAGCTTGTTTTAGTTAAGAAAGAGTCTTGCTAAGTTGCCCAGACTGGCCTCAAACCTATGATTCTTCTTCCTCAGCCATCCAAGTAGCTGGGATTATATTCCTGCCATGATGCTCTGCTTCCTCAAAGTAACAGAACCAGCTGACCATGGACTGAAACCTCTGAAATTCTGAGTGAAAACAAACCTTTCCTCCTTTAGTTGTTATCAGGAATTTGTGTCAAGGTGATGAAAAACTAACACAACTGTCATGCAGTAGTAGTCAGTGTCCACTTCACCATGCCCGGGGGGGTGGGGGGGAGAAATGGCAAAGCCGTGCATGGTCCAGAATAGCATCCTTATCCTCCTCTTCCCCTACTGTATCTCTGGACTTTAGTCCTGGTTTTCAGATTAGGACAAATCTGTAGGCTGCTGACAGTTTTTAGTTAATAATTACTAAAGGGAGGAGAATGAGACCATTGTATGTAGACCAAGAATGGAGACCAAGTCCTACATGCCAGAAGTTCTACTTTTCTCATATAATCTTTGTGTGGGGAGGAAGCATGGGTATTGGACTTAAACTTAGGGGCCTTATACCACGGTTACACCTACAGCCCGTTTTGTCTTTTATTCTGAAACAAGGTCTAGCTACCACCCCCTGGCCTCCAACATGTCATCTTCCTGCTTCAGCCTCTCAAGTATTGGATTGCAGATGTGTTCCTCCACAGCCAGCTCTCAGTTAATCATAACAACCAAACTGCATATGATTATTTTCATTACCCTTGGTTTACAGGTGAGCAAATGGAGTTAAGTTATGAGAAAAGCTAAGTGAATTGTGTAATGTCCCATCTGCTAATAACTGGTGAAAGCGGAGCTCACACCTACATATACCCAAGGACAGACTGAGTATTTTGCACGTTGTATCTCTTTCAGAGCCTGCTGTGATTTCTTTGTATGTTGTAGTAAAGTATGTAGATGAGACTATACCCTTTGTGAGACAAGATCTTGTTCCAAGAGTTGGCTCCATTGCTTTTTCAGTGACTTTAGCCTAAATAATCTAAATAATTCCTGGGGATAATAACAAAATCTACTCATGGAAAAAAAGAAAAGGATTAATGAAATAATGTACCTAGACTCATGGCACAGTGTGATACATAGTAATCACGGTAGCACAATGAGTCTACTTGGAACAGTGTATTCCCTGGTCCCTACTCTATTATTTAGCTTTCATTCCCAAAGGCACTCAATACTCAGAGCTCTGCTCTATTCCCTTTTGTCTGAAAGGTCAGTTCATAGTTTCCCTGTGTACAGTCTGTCTCCTTTCCTCCAGAAAAGATGACTTCTGTATAAACAGCACCTTTTTATTGCAAGAACTTAGTGCCATGATCATTTTAGCTATACCAAAATAATAAAATAAAAATAATAAGTAATAATAATAAGTATACTTCTAGGCAGTGATGTTAACACTCCATCTCAGTTTTCTATTATGAATTTTTGATCCTTGTCTTTTTTAACTGGACCACCAAAAACACAAAAGCTTTTACACACACACACACACACACACACACACACACACACACATATCAATAGATCAAATGTGTCAATGTGTGTCAGACATCTTTAAAAGGTATATTTCTCTAAAAACACATACTCCTGAGTGTGTCAAGGCATGGGGAGAACTCGCTTTTTAATCAGGATAACGCTTTAGGCGGCAACTTTAGCCTCATCTTTGTTTTTTAAATATTTTTGTAAGCTTGTGTAAATTGGCAGGCATTTTTTTTTTACCTAATTCAGAGATTTCCAATTACTATTTCAAAGTTTGGCCCCAGACTTGCCTCTCTTGGGTAGAAATTGAGACTCAGACATCAGAATTTCCATGTGATATTTGGAGATTTGGGGAAGTGAGAAGGTGGCTGCCAGAGGTGCAGAAAGCCAGCCTGATGTGGGAGGAAAAGTGATCAAAGGACTGCTGCCTGTTACACCTTTGCTCTGCAAAGCCAGCGTGGTCTCCCGTGAGGAGCTTCTGAGTCTCGTATGTTGAAGTCTCATGTTCTCCCTAGTCCATCGGGTAGAGGGGCCGAGTTCATAATGTCCGTGCTGGGCAGAATTTTCGTCTGTTGCTCTTGTGTTTCCAGCAAGTTACTAGATGAGCTGGGGAATGGGAGAGAGAAGATCTAAGCATCCACTCTGCTCCAGGGGTTTTCACTACAGTGCAGTTGGGCTGAAATGACCTTTTCTGATGCAGGTCTCACAAGGAGCATCCTTAAGAAACAGAGCTGATAATACTTGCTATAAGGCCCAAGGCATTTAAACTTTTGGGTGATGGAAGTATGGCCAAGAAAAATGAATAGGTAAATTATTTGCCTGGATTTGAAGACAAGAGACAAGAGATTTGTTAGTCCCAGTTTCTCTCTAACTCTGTAGGTCATCTAATATAATCGCCTTATTTATTATAACCTTTCGTTTCTTTCTTTCTTTCTTTTTTTTTTTTTTTTTTTTGGTACTGGGGTTCCTGGAAGCCCTTCTAACTCCAGGCTACACTCCCAGACCTATTTTATGCTTTTTATTTGGAAACAGGATCTCTTAAGCCAGCGCGGCTGGCTTCGAACCTGCACGATCCTCCTGTCTTTGCCTCCCAAGCACGGGGATTACAAGCGTGCGCCACCAAGCCTGGCTAACCTTTTGTTTCTTTGTTGATAAAGCCTGAATGAAATAATCTTAAGTCTCTCTCAGAAATATGTTTCTACAATTCTGAGTGGAGATTACATAAATAATGGCAACAGAATCAACTTTAGGGGCCATTAAACATTGCACACTGAGGCTACTGGCAAGAAAGATGGAGTGATGATGAGCTTCAGGCCCTGTAGACAGGGCTCTCCATGGAGGAAACCAGACGTGCACCCAGCAGGCATCTGTGGCTACGCAACAAAAATGGACTAATGCACAAACCAAGATCTGAGAGAGGCAAGAGAGAGGCGCCTATATATAGTCATTGCTTTTATGTATTTTACTTGGTAAGGCACTGGAAAAGACTGAAATATCTCTAGGACCATACTGATATCTTCTCTTGACCTTTCTTTTTTATTTCAGTATATAGAGAGCTCACTCTCTCGCTCTCGCTCTATCTCCCTCCATCCCTCCTTTCTCACACTCATATACACACGCACGTACATATGTCACATTGCACTTTACACACAGGATGTACTGATGTATTTAAAATTTTAAGGTATTGACCCATGTTCCGGATGCGCTAGGAGATCTGTTGCATTCATCAGGATTCTTCAGTCGCAAGCCGTGTAAACAGGTTCTGGGCAATGTAAGTGGAAGGGAGCTTGTGTTGTAATTTGCTGAGTGAGATCACAGCGTGGAAGGGGAAGTACAAGAATCAGGATAAGAAAGTTCAGGAAGCAGCTACCTCCAGGGGATTCCGGGGCAACAAAAACCCTGCTGCCTTCCCCGTGAGCTGTAAGAACTGGAGGTGTGAGTTCCCAACACCTTTTCTGACTTTAATCTCAAAGCCTATAACCCAATAGTTGGGAGGCTGAGACAGAAGGATCACAGGTTCCAGGGTAGCCTCAGAAATTTAGTGAGACCCTCAGCAACTTAGCGAGACCCGGTTTCAAAAAAAAAAAAAAGAAAAATTGGAGTGAAGCTCACAGATAAAATGTTCCTGGTTTCAGTCCCCAGTACTACAAAAAAAAAAAAAAAAAAAAAAAAAAAGATTCAAAGTTCTGGGGATTTGGCCTTATGGTGACCTCTTGTCAAATTGAGGGAGGTCACCTTGGTTTCTGTTACTCCAATATTAAGCAAAAGGACGAGGCGAGGAGTTGGGAGATGTAAATGCACAAAGGAAAGAGAGAATGAGTGCGGAGTAGTTGACACCAACAAATGTCCATAGCATGCTTATTCTTTGGCTACAAACAACTCCAGACACATCCTGTGATGCTCCTGAAAACAACTGTGGTGAGAAAAGGAAATGTTGAAAGAGCTGACGAGTGTCAGACCATGTAGATTTGAGTCGTGAGTCTTCATTATCTCCTAAGTGCATCTGTTTGGACAAATTGGTTGACTTCTCTGAGTGTCAAATGCCTAAACTATAAAGGGCAGATTAAAAAATATGTTACCTGTGTCTGTTGTAGTAGTAAAATATACGTATTATGTAGGTCAAAGGGAATATGTAAAGTATATGTTTT
Organism: Muscardinus avellanarius; assembly: GCF_963383645.1. Classification (NCBI taxonomy): domain Eukaryota; kingdom Metazoa; phylum Chordata; class Mammalia; order Rodentia; family Gliridae; genus Muscardinus; species Muscardinus avellanarius. The sequence continues at coordinate 94,791,382 of NC_137794.1, forward strand.
ATTTTATAAGGCACAGGAAAAATCGATATCTCAAGCCAGATTAATAACTTCCTCCTGTTTTAAAAAGTACCATAAAAATCAGACTTCAAGCTAAGTGTGGTGGCACACACTTATAATCACTGTGAGTCACATACAGGAGTATCCCATATTTGAGACCAGCTTCAGCAACTTAGTGAGGCTCTCAGCAACTTAGCAAGGTCTTGTTTCCACATTAAAAAAAAAAAAAAGCTTAAAAAAATAAGGATAAAGCTGGGGGTATAGCTCAAAGTGGTAAAATAACCCTGGAAGAATGCTGAATCCCTACCACCACCACCACCACACCACACACACACACACACACACACACACACACACACACACACACACAACAGAGTCAACCTTTATTATTATTTCTAGCCTCATCAAATCCTTCAGTTGAATCTACCACCAGAGGCAGCAATATTTTCTCACGATTCTTCATTATTTCTGCTCCAAGCCTTTCTGGATGATAGTACCTTTGGCTGTATATGCTTCGTTCCTTCTCATTTTTCCCATCCCTGCTTCCACAATTGTCTAGCTCCTCTGCCTCCTCTTCATGAGGTGTGCCTAGGCTCTGCACTTGAATTTCCCTCTTCTCAGAGGACGTCCCTGCCCATCTTTGCATTTGCTTCCCTGTTTGTTACCTATCTGGTCCGTCCTCGCTTTTCTGATTGGGCAGTGCAATTCAAACGATAGCTCATGAGTGGCCAGCATGTACCAGGCACAGTGCTAAAAACATGGGAGATTTGGGGGATGAATAAAACAAGTCCAGCCCTCAAGAAACCTGTAACTGGATAAGGAGATGAGGATCGTTACAGTACAAAGAATAGAAGGCCTTGTGGATTTCTTAGTCTGTTAGGGCTGTTATAACAAAGTGACATAGGCTGAGAGGATTATAAGCAATGAATTTACTTCTCACAGTTCTGAGCGTGGAAATCCCCTTTTTAAGGTCATGAATCCCATGGGTTCTATCTTTAATGACCCAATTAACTACACTGTTGTTAGGATCTCAACATACAAATTATTGTATTTTTTAATGGGGGCACAAAAAAATCAGTCAGTTACAGTGGAGCAGTTAACGTTTGATAATTTCCTTCCTCATTAAGAAATAATGGTGAAATTTGGAGAAGTGCCAGGTAAACGAGAAGGGCTTCTGGGTCAGAAGGGCAACCACAGAAAACAAGCACACACATGAACTGTCTTTCACTTCTTCGGGGCCTTCCACAGAACCTCAGTAATGGCAAGTAGCCAGGTGTGATGGCGCATGCCTGTAATCCCAGGACTTGGGAGGCTGAGACAGGAGGATCACAGGTGTGTGGACAGCCTTTGCAAAGTGGTGAGACTCTCAGAAGCCTAGCAAGATCCTTTTTCAAAACAAACAAACAAAAAAAAGGAAATAAAAAGGGCTAGGAGTGTAGCTAAGAGATTGAAAGCCCCTAGGTTCAATCTCCAGGACTATAAGAGAGAGAGAGAGAGAGAGAGAGAGAGAGAGAGAGAGAGAGAGAGAGAGAGAGAGGGAGGATGGCAAGTGAATTAAAGAAAGAAGAGAAGAAAGAAAACGGAGGGAGGCAGAAATGGGAAACATCTGTATTTGAGAAGAGAGATAATTCTGGCCTTTTTTAATTAAAGTAAAACAAACTGGAATATATCTTCACAGTTGGGACTGTTCATGAGACAAAGGCCATAATGGCCACGGAAGTGGTCATTACTTGAAATATATGTCTTGCTTCAGAAAATCAGAGACCTCCTGAGCCCCTATTATGACCTCCTATTATGTGTTCTGGACAGCTCTGACAAAAGCGAACATATCATCAGCTGCTCTGGGATAATTCACATCTTCCTTTCTCTCTGTTTAGAGTGTCAGAGGTAGGAGAGTGGGAGCTCAGACTTACTACCTTATCTCCATAGGACACAAGATAATTGATTGCAGAAAAACAAATGTGAATTGGGGTCATGGGTGTTCCCTCTTTGTATTCAGGTAGAACGATTCTATGCCCAGATCATCATTCTTATTTTTTTTTAGCACACCATTCTACTACTTTCAATAGTAATTTCTGTCACTGACTTATAACTTAGCTAAGTGATATTTTATACTTTTATCACCATTTTGGGTATAGTTGTTTACATTTTAAGCCAAACCATCAGACCCTTTGTTCTGAGCCACATTAACTTCACTGGCTGCCCCACAAGAGTCTTTACATATTTTGATCTCTAAACATACACAAAGTGTTTTCCAGAAGGATCTTTTCAAGTAGCTCTGTTTTCCATTGTGACCTCTCCATTGTACTGGCCACCCACCAGTTCCTTATTTTTCATGCATAATAAGCTTCAAAACCACATGTTTTCAGCCAACATTTCTGGTAGAGGACTCCTACCTTAAGGGGAGGAAATTGGGGTATTTTTGAATTTATTAATTGGCCATTAGCACAGGCATGCAGAGGAACAAATCCTCCAATGAAATCCAGGTGCTCATAGAATACAGTTTCCTGTAATCAAAACAAAACGGAACAAAAAGACACCCCAGAAATACCCCATTTTGGAAGGTTTCAGAGGGCATATCTTTGTTAGCCTCAAGCATGGAGACAGTACAAACATTTCGGGAGGAATTCTGAGCACTTATCAAAATATTCTCCTCGCTAACCCAAAAGGATATTTCAAGGAGGAATGTAATAATAGCTTGGCAGTGGCATGGGTGCTGCAGGGCTTCCAATTTAATATTTGAGTTCTCAACAGTTCAAATATCAAGTGTCCATGACCTACATTTCTATACACCTTGGAGGTCCATACGTAGTGTTTTTCTTTGACTAGTGTTTCCTCCAGACACAATCCAAGGAAAGCCCTTTCCAGTCTTTTTTTTTTTAATCCCCCACGCCCCTAACTTTTTAAAATTCTATCCTCACATTGGTATGTTGCAGGATAATGAGGCACTTCATTCTTTTGATCTTTTTTACAGATGACCCCCAAATTGCCATTATAATATTTTTCTGATTCTTACTACTGGAATGTTGCTGCGGATTACAGATCACTTAAAATCCCTAAGGTCAGCTGATTTCCCAGATGCTAACAAAGGCTTTTCCCTGAAAATTACCTTCATTACTATTGTAAATTCCTGAAATTCCACCCCTAGCTATGTCTTGATTTTGTTCTCTATTTTTTTTTAATGCTACAACTAACCAGTGAAGAACATGGCATTAACTCTTCTAGTTTTAACACTTAATTACAGCTCTCCTAAGTTTTTAGTGGGACTTTTAGCACTTTAGGAGGAGTATTAGAGATTGAACCCAGACACACTCTACCACTAAGACACAATTCTAGCCCTATTTTATTTTTTATTTTTGAAATAGGATCTCACTGAGTCTTGAACCTGAGATGCTCCTGTCTCAGGCTCCAAAGTATGGGAATTACAGGTGTGTGCCACCACGCCTGGTCGTTAGCATATTTTGATGAAACAGACAGACCACGAGGAAGCTTGTATCTGAAGGAACAGGAAGATGGTTTAAGGGAAGGGGGGAAAAAAAGAGGAAAGGGGAAAGGAAACTTTCAGAGGAGTTCAGGTATAAAGAATCATGTTTTAAAGTGCCAGTTTAAACCTAGCACATTGTTGCACCCCCATAATCCCATATATTTGGGTTTGAGGCAGTGGGGATTGGAAGTTTGAGTCTCAGCTCCAAGCCATTTAGCAATACCCTGTTTCAAAATAAAAATAAAAAATCAGTGACAGTGTGCTCTGGGGTCCAACCCCAAGTATTTGTATAGTGAAAGAAAAAAAAAAAAGAGAGGGAGGAGAGAGGGGGGGAGGGGAAGGGAGGGAGGGAGAGAAAGAAAAAGGAAAGGAAGAAAGAAAGATAATTTGGGCATGTTTGCACATGCACACAACTTGAGAGGCTGAGATGGGAGGATCTCAGCAATTTTGCAAGACTCTGTTTCAGAATCAACAATAAAATCTGGATGGCGGGATGGAAATATAGCTCAGCGATAAAATCTCCCTGGGTTCAATCTCAAGTACCCCATCCCCAAAACACACACTAGCACCAACTTAGTGTCACTTTCTCCCTGAATATCTTCCCTGCATGTCCCAGTTAGCAACAAAAACTTACCTCACTCCTATCAACCCTGGCTAGATTATCACCAATGTCATAATATTCCCACATACTGCCCTGCATTGTGGGAGTTTTTACAAATGTTTAATCCTCTGTTTCATGTACAGATATCTTTAATAATAAGTTTCTCTGATCTTCTCTTTCTAATTTATAAGCAAGTTTGCCTAGACCTGGCACAAAATATTTTATACAGTAGTTAGTTGCAGAATGAGGGAGGAGGAAGGAAGGAGGACAGTTTTCTTTCATGAGAACAAATGATGCTGTCTGTGTCCTAAGGAGGCACAGAGGCTGCCTTTAGCTGTAGGAAAAACAAGCCCTAAACATGATAGCAACATAGCTTAAGCAAATAATCTATGTAAACAGGGTACGTGTTATTTGAATAATAACAGTAATAGTTGTGTTTGTGTAGGCAAAGTCTTCACCCTCACCTTAAACAGCAGCAGTTCTATGATATTGTAAGAATCTGGGAGATTTCTCTTTTATAAACACACATACACACCACCTTCATTTATTTTTTGTCTCAAATATAGATGAGTCACTTAAATCTAACATTTGGTAAATGACTTCCCTAAAAAGCAGAAAGCCCCAGTGGGTGCTGAGAATACCACCCCTAGAAAGGGAGAGTCAGCAGACTTGGTTCACTGCCATTTAAGGTCAAAAATACCCTCTTGCTCTGTTTCTAGAAGAGAATGTCCACACTGGCTTTACTCTCCCGTTGTGGAATTATCATCCTTCTCTTCATGGAGACTGAAAGCTCCAGAACCATTTTGTTTTCTCCTCCATCCTCAGAGTTCAAGTTTTCTCAGTTCTGTTTTGGCAGTGTGCAAAACATCCGTCTAGATTTAGGGGCCTTCCAGAAAACCAAAGCAAGTGGAGAGAGAAAGTGAGTTTGTCTATCTGATTTTAAGGCAGCACTTTTTATTTTCCTTCCACATTATTTGAACAAAATAATGCAAATATATTATTTGAACAAAATAATGCAAATATTTTATTTCCCTTACATTCCTTGTTTTAATGCTGTATTTAATTTGCTAACATGTTAAGAATTTTTACAGCTCTACTTATGAGCAATATTGGTCTGCGGTTTCGGTTTGCTTGTCCTGTTTGTGCTTTTTTTCTTTTTTTCTGATCTTTGTATTGGGCTAGCATTGGCCTCTGATAAAATGTGTTGAGAAGTGTTCGCTTTTCCTCTCTTTTCTGGTGGAATTTGTGTAGGCTTGATATTTTATTTTAAAATGTTTGATAGAATTTATTAGTCAAGCCATCTAGGCCCAGAATGTCTTTTGCAAAAAGAATTTCAGTTATGAATTCAACTTTTTAACTGGCATAAAAACTGGCTAGTCAGACTTTCTGTTTCTTCTCGAATCAGACTTTGGCAAAAGTTTCCACAGAACATGTCCATTTCATCTGAACATTAAATTTGACAGTAGGAGGTTTTTCCTCCATATAATTTAACCTCATCACTTCTACAGAACCTCCTCATTCCTGTCATAGTGAGTTGTGGTTTTTCTCTTTTTTTATTGATCACACTAGCTAGGTTTATTAATTTTATCAAACATTTCAAAACACTATCTCCTTGTTTTACTTCTTTTCTCTCTTGTTCTACTTTTTTCTATTATGTTGATCTCCACTCTTTTTGTCTTTTTCTTTCATTCTATTTAGCTAGAGTTAAATTTCAGCCTTTTTAAAAAAATTTTTTCTTAAGTTGGAAACTTAGGTCATTAATCCTAGTTCTCATCTCTTCTACTCTAAGCATCGAATGCTATAAATAATGCCATAAATTTCTCTTTAAGCATTTAGTTTCATGCCACAAATTTTGATTCATACTGTGTTCATTGTTCATCATCATTCATCTCAAAATACCTTTTAATTCTTTTGATTTTCTTTTTGACCATTGAGTTATTTGCAACTATGTTGTTTAATTTCCAACTATTTGGAGGAGCCTCCACACATGTCTCTGTTCTTAATTTAAGCTTAATTTCTTTTTGTTATTAGAGATCACATTTGGCATGACTTCAGTTCTTTTACATTTACTAGGAATCCCTATATGCCCAGGGGTCTAAATTGGTCAGTGCTCCACAGAAGCTTGTAAAGATGGTGTGTTACCCTGTGTAATGGCCTTAATACTTGCCAATGAGTTGATTGTGCTCAAATCCTCTATATTTTCAAGATTTTCTTTCTAGTTTCTGTCAGCTACTGAACAGGGAGGATTGGAATCTTCTATGGTTTTAAATTTTACTCTTTCTCATTTCTGTTCCTTACAGTGTGTGGAGTCTGTAATTAGATACACATTAATAATTGTTGCATTTTCTTTTTGAGTTTTTTTAAGATTATCAAATGATTTGTGTATTCTGTAGGAATATTACTTGACTAGAAGTTTGTTTTATACTAATATAATAATTCCAGCTATCTTTGGCCTGCTGACTCAATATACCTTCTTTTTTATCCTTTTTCTTTTAAACTATTTGTGTCTTTCTATCTAATATGCGTCTCTTTTAGGCAGAAGAGTAATATTATCATCTTGCTTTTAAATCCAGTTGGACATTGTCTACCATTATTGTTAGGATAAGCAGCCCAGTCATGCCAAAGATGGCACCTCTCCGGCTTCTCTTCTGGATTGTGCTGATTACCTCATAGCTTGCCAAAGGGGCCACGGGATGCCCAACAGCCAGTCCCCTGAAAACACACTCATGGGGTATGAGCCACCCAATCAGTAAATGCCCCGTACTTTGTGCGATCTTCCATTGTGAGCGGAAGTCCCGCCACCCAGCTGCCTGATATAGAAGGGAGCTGGGCTGTCTTAATAAAGCTTTTGCTTGCTTGCTTGCTTATCTCCGGTGGCTGGCCTTGGGTCTTTCCTGCGCCGACCCCCCTTCATTGGTCCCGAAGACCCCAGACCCCCTTCAATTATTTTGTGTGTTTAGTCAATTCATATTAATAAAGTTATTTATACTATAGGTTTTAAGTCTGCCATTTCTCTGAATTTAAAAAAATTGTTTCATATCTGTTTTGTTCCTCTTTTCCTCCTTTTATGTGTTAAACAAATATTTTTCAGTATATCATTATAAATCTTGTTTTCACATTTTTTTTTTTCTTGGTACCAGGGTTCCTGGAAGCCCTTCTACCTCCGGGCTACGCTCCCAGACCTATTTTTTATATTTTTATTTGGAAACAGGGTCTCTTAAGCCAGCGCAGCTGGCTTCAAACCTGCATGATCCTCCTGTCTCTGCCTCCCAATCGTGGAGATTACAAGCGTGCGCCACCACGCCCAGCTCCACATTTTTAATATGTCTTTTCAATTCATTAGTTGTTTCTCTAGATTATAATATGCGGTTTTAATTTATCAAAATCTACTTAATTAGTATCAAGAATTTTTTTCTAGTAGAAATAGTCTTTGAAAGTATGTTTCTGTTTATCCCTCCATTTTTAAAATTTTTTGTATATATACATACATATATATATATATAACCTTTTATCTATTTTTATATTTTGGATTGTTTTCATATATATATAATATATACATATATCATAACCCCAATAATATACTATTGCAAATTTTGCTTTAAATATATACATATTTTAAAACAAGTCAATAAAATTGTATATGTGCCATACATATATAAAACAACTCATATATCATACATTTATTCTTTTTGATGCTCTTTATTCTCTATTTTTACCTGTACATATCAATTCCCATATTGTTCAATTTTCCTTAGTGTGAAGGACTTTGTATAACATTTTTGTTGTTGTTGGGACTCGAGATTGAACTCAGATCATTCTACCTCTGAGCTACACCCTCAGCCATTTTTATTTTTCTTTCAAAATAGGATCTTGTGAAGTTCGTGAGGGTCTAGCTAAGTTGCTGGGGTGGCCTTGAACCTGTGATCCTCCTACTCTGCCTCCCAAGTATTGGAATTACAAGCATAGGCCACTGTCCTTGGCCATTTTCTATAGCATTTTCAGTAGTGAAGTTCAGCCAGCATTAAATCTCTCACTTTTTAAAATCTAAAACTGTCTCTAGTTTAGCTTTAATTTTGAAGGATGATTTATCTGATCTATAGATGTCTGGAATAATGATTTTTCCCCCTTACAGAACATTGCTTGGGGTCATCCCAGTATCATCTACTCGCTTGTTTCAATCCCCAGCACGACACACCTAAAACCTCCTTTGAATTTTTCATCAGTTTTTTAAATTTCAGTGATGGCATATGTTTAGCTCTAGAATTTTTAGTCATTTTATAGTATCCATTTCTCTGTTAGTATATTTTTACTCATTAATATAATTTTTATTTAATTATTTGAACACAATTTTGTTTAGAAATATTTGCAGTACTATTTTGAAGTTTGCTTTGATCCTTGATTTTATGCTCAACTTTTTTTGTAGAAATAAGAATTTTGGTTAAAATTTTGACAATATGGCCATTCTGGAATCTATTTTGCTCTTCTGAGGATTGTAGGATTTTTGTCTAAGAGTCTAACTTGCCTGTCTCACTAGCACACAGTAATGGATGTCTCTGCTCTGTTTTTATTTGGCACCCTAGAAGTCTCCCATAGCACAAGAGAGCCTCACTAAATAGCTGAGGCTGGCTTCGAACCTGTGCAATTCTCCTGTCTCAGTCTCCAAGCACTGGGATTCCAAGGGTGCACCACCACTCCCAGCCTCTGGTGACTGTTTTAAAGACAAACAAATATGACAAACATTAATTATAATACTTTTATCAGTAGTAATTACTGTCATTTATTTTATTACAGGCTGCATAATTAGTAGGTGCTTTATATATGTATTATCCCCTTTCAGTTAGATCTAAAAAGGAATATGTATCATACTGTCCAAATCGTGAATAAAAAATTTGAATATTGGCTTCATATTTGAGTACACACAAAAATCCTGGCCTTTCATGAACTATCATTCCAATTTCTATGAGATATCAACTAATATCTCTTATCGAGCTCTATATGCCTTTGCATTCAGCAAAAGTTAATTTTTTAATTAAAATTCTAAAGTTCCCAATTTCTTTATTAATTTAGGGCTAAAAGTTAAAATAAAAAATGTACAGCAAATAATTTTCTTGCATATTTTTACAATTATTCATTAAAACGGAAATGTAAAAGACAGTAGCCAGGGCTGGGATGTAGTTTAGTGGTAGAACATTTGCCTAGCATGTGAGACCCTATGTTCAATCCCCAGTACCAAAAAAAAAATGTATAACCAGATAGCAGCCATTTTGAGTATATTTGAAGAATAAACTTAGTCATGACAGGATATGACTTTTTTTTGGGGGGGGGTGGTACTGGGGTTCCTCAAGCCCTTCTACCTCTGAGCTACACTCCCAGACCTATTTTATACTTTTTTTTATTTTTGGAAACAGGGTCTCTTAAGCCAGCGGGGCTGGCTCGATCCTCCTGTCTCTGCCTCCCAAGCACAGGGATTACAAGCAAGAGCCACCAGGCCTGGCAGGATATGACTTTTACTGTTTTAACTGTGTTACTGTGAGAAGAAGACCAAAGATCAAATAATGCGCGCCAGAAATGAAATAGCTCTCGGGCTACACGGGAACCAGTTATTACTCTAAGCAATGGCCTCTGCCTTGATTATACAAGTACTCAAATTTATTGAGGTTAGCCCTGCGTGGTGGCACAGGCTTGTAATCCCAGCATTCGGGAGGCAGAGACTGGAGGATCACTGTGTTCTTGGACTGCCTCAGCTACTTAGTGAGGCTCCTTGGAACTTACTGAGACCCTGTTTCAAAAATAAAGAATAAAAAATTAGGGCCATGGGTGTTGCTCAGAGTAGAATGCCCCTGGGCTCCATTCCCAGTACCGAAGGGGGGAAAAAATTGAGTTTAGCTGATCTGAAAAAGTGAGACCTATAATTCAAGTTCAGTTGGGGAAACCACAACAAATGATCATGTGTTCAAGGGTGTGAACTTCACTAATTTTGACAAATATTTTACTTAAATCAATGCCCATATATAAAAATATAAATATATATGTTAACAGTGCAATTCCTAAGTCAGAACTGTTTTGGGGCATTTAAAGATAGCTATGTTAAATTTAGTATATTAGATATGGACGTTAAAACAGTGACTGTAACACAAATGATTATTTTTTGATACTAGCCATAATTTTCCAATGATGATAAGAATGTGATTATAAAACTTACTGTTATGCTACAAATCAATTCAGAAAAATCAGTAGGGGTACTGTGTGGGGGTACTGTGTGTGGGTACTGTGTGGGGGTGTTTGTGGGGGTTCTGTGTGGGGGTGCTTGTGGGGGTACTGTGCGGGGGTACTGTGTGGGGGTACTGTGTGGGGGTACTGTGTGGGGGTACTGTGTGGGGGTGTTTGTGGGGGTACTGTGTGGGGGTACTGTGTAGGGGTGCTGTGTGGGGGTGCTTGTGGGGGTACTGTGTGGGGGTACTGTGTGGGGGTACTGTGTAGGGGTGCTGTGTGGGGGTACTGTGTGGGGGTACTGTGTAGGGGTATTGTGTAATATACTGACAAAAGGAATCTTCTTATTGAAATTTATCTTTAAAAACATTTCATTGGTTGAATCAACTTGGATTCTACACATAGTTGCCTATGTCCAAATGCACTAGCATTTTCCATGTCCAAATATTTTTTTTCCTGAAACTACCTAAGTATTAGCAGCTGTCTGTGTGAGAATAGAGGGAGGATTGTTTTACTTCACTAAAAGATTAATGATATTTTATAGCTTCAAAAGAAGCTTTCAATTCTGGCTTTCATGGTAGGCACCTCCTTCTTGTCTCCTTTAATTTTACTGCTACTTTTTAAACATAATTATTCATTCCACGGCATGTTAAAATAGTCTGCAAAGCAAAAGTTTTTATTGGAAATAAGATTTTGCTTGCTGAACTCTACAGAATTCTCTCTCTCTCTCTCTCTCTCTCTCTCTCTCTCTCTCTCTCTCTCCTTATTCAACAGGTAGCATAATCATTCGAATACTATTTTGATTTTGCTCAAATATTTAATGCTGGCTAATGGAAATATTTTAAAAAGAGCAGGGGAGTAGAAATTGAATGTTTCTATTTTCCTTCAAATTGCTTGTTTTTGGTTCTCCAAAAAAGATATAGAAAAGTTTAAATTACTGTGTAAAGTTAAATTTTAAAAGGGTGAAGTTATTATCCACAGCTACAATTTCCTGACCAATCATCAGAGACAGAGCTGGGTGGCACAAGAGTTGTAAACTTATATTAGAAATAAAGAAATAAACATGGTTTTCATCAGGCCAGTCCTGTTTCTGATCACCCCCTTTCATTCCACTTCAAAAGCCTTGAACTTACTGACCAGTTTTTTACCTTGTGTGTGATTCTCACAGGATACCCTCAAACCTCTGAATATTAAACCTTTGAATATATATAATGCTATCTTATAAAGGAATGGAAATCTGATATAAGGTATAGCATGAATGAACCTTGAAGACACTATACGAAGTGAAATAAGCCAGACACAGAAAGCCAAATACTATATGATTCCAAAGTACCTAAGAACAGAAAAAAAAATGCATAGACAAAATAGAATAGAAATTACCAGGGAAGTAGGGGAGGAAAAGTGGGAAGGTACAGCTCATTGTGTATAGAATTTCAGTTTGAAATAATGACCAAAAAATTCTGGAGATGAGCAGTGGTGATAGCTGATAACAAGGCGAGCATACATAAAGCATACTTACAAATAGTAAAATTTCTAGCCGCGCATGTTTTGTACACACCTGCAATCCCAGTACTAGGGAGGCTGAGACAGGAGGATCCCAAGTTTGAAGCCAGTATCAGCTACTTAGTGAGACTCTATTTTTAATAAAAAAATAAAATAAGGTTGAGGCATTTGGAGGTGAAATGCCTCAGAGTTCAGTTCCTAACACCAAAAAGAAATGAATAAATAAATAAATAAATTTGTAATCCACGTTTTAATAAAAATTTAATAACGTTTTAATATATTAGTTAACTCTGAATAGTTACTTTGGAATGCTTTAATAAAGTAAATAAGAAATTATAGAATAATGGTATGAAACACAGATGACAAACAGACAAATGGCACCTTAGAGAAGTCATAAGAACAAAAATTATGTAATTTCCTGCAAGTCAAAAACAAGGCCAGTTCATATAGAACTCAGTGGAGATAGTTTCTTTTTGTTTTATTTTGTTTGTGGTACTGGAGACTGAACCCAGGAGCATTCTACCTCTGAGCCAAAACCCAGCCCTATTTTATTTTTAGTTTGAAACATGATCTCACTAAATTGTGGAGGGTCACAAACCTGTGATTATCCTGTCTCAGCCTCCCAAGTACTGGGATTATAAGTATACACCTCCACACCCGGCCTGAAAGTGGTTTCTGATGATGGTACTGAAAAGGTTTCAGCTCAGGTGCACTGAATATCCAGTTTACCTGGCTTGGCTTGTATGTTAGCACTGTAAATGTGGAAACACCAAACCATCTAAGTTGAGCTGTTCCACAGTGATCCCACCACACCTTCACGGTCCAAAATCTGTGTCCTTACTCCATTTTGGGTCAGCCAAACCATGAAAGTTTGAGATGGCAAAATCCTTTACACCACAACTCAAGGAATGCTAACTACAAACTATTTCAAGGATGAAAATATTTAGACATGGAGCAAAATCACAAAATCCAACTTGATACGAGTTATGAACAAAATATTTCACCTACTTAGTCTGCGTTTTGCTTTCTTCCCCAAAATGACCCTCCCATAAAAAGAATATCTGATTCTAGTTTGAAATTATTAGTAGTAACCATAGCTCCAAGTCGCCCAAATATTTTATAAATACTGTCTGTAAAAACAGTAACAACTAGCAAAGGTAGACATCACTTATTCCAACTTACAGATATGGAATCCAACTCAGCGAGGCCAGTCCATGCTCAAGGGCACCTTCTGAGTGAGTGTCAGAGCCTATGTTTGCACCCCTGCTTCTGTGGGTGTCCAGCAGTGTTTATTTTTTCCATTGTGCCCTACATTGTACGAAGCCCCAAGTTCATTGCTCCTTCTGCTAGTTCTAGGATCTAGAACCTCTTGATTTTTTACTTTCTGAGTGTGGTATCCCAAGGTTGTTTCATAAGTAGCTATTCTTTGTGCACCAATTCAAACAAATTTGACTCATGGCCTTTTCTAACTTTACTCATCTCTGTTCTAATAGGAATGTCTTATTTTCAATCATATTTCTTGGCCTGAGATTGTGCTTTTTTCTGTTTCCAATTGGTCTGCCTCTGCCAGGCAATTCTAACAATAAGATCAGCTACTCCAAGATGAGCAGAGAGAAGATATGATTAAAACTACTATTAGAGAAAGGAAAAAGGCTAAGCTTTGGCAATAGTGTATCAAATATCAAAAGAATTATCAATGATCCAGCTGCAAATTACACATGTATCAACTTTTATGTAAAACATGTTCAGAAGCTTATAACATGTGAATCTTTGACTGAAAAATAATTCCTGGTGTTAAGCCTATCTTCTCAAACAGCTAAAATTTTAAAATAACCAAATAACTTGGCTAAGAAAAAAGTAGATTTTAAAATATCAAGTCACTTTTTTCTTTCTTAAACTCAATAAAGTTTAAGAAAGACTCAGACTTCTGAGTTCGTACTCTTAATACAAACAGAAGAATGTTGTAATCTATTCTTGCTTGATGGGTCAATTTTTTTGTGTGATATTTGCTAGAATTTTTATAAATAAGAGTAAGTTGCTGGTTTTTAAAATTTATTTTGCATTTTCTGCCATAAAACTTAGCAAAAGACTGGGTTATTTCAGAGTCATTTACTAGAATTGCAGTAGAATTTAGTAAGGTGCCATGGCTATGCCCTAAAAAATAGCATTGGGAATTAGCTGCCATAACCATTGAGATACACTTATGTATATACTGAGGCAAGATTATTGCATAGAAGTATGCTAGATAAAAACGTGAGAACTAGCCAATGTTAGGAAATTACAATTAATTAAAAGGTATGGCAATGCCCGGTGTGGTGGTCCACTTGTGATCCCAGTACTTGAAAGTCTGAGACAGGACCATCCCAGGTTTGAGGCAAGCCTCAGTACTTAGTGAGGCCCCCTGCAATTTAGTGAGATCTTGTTTCAAAATTAAGGATAAAACATAGGGCTGGAAGTATAGCTTAGAGGTAGAATGTCAATTCTCAATGCTGCAAAAATAATGATAATTAAAAAACTAAATACATACAAAAATGATATGGCATACTAACGATATTATGTCTCTAAGATTATAAATTTAATGAGCTTAAAGTAGTGAGGATTTCACATACTTTGAAACCAAAATTGTAAGTCTCATCTTTGAAAACTAGAAGAGATGTACTAAGCTCCAACACTAACAACTGAATAATACTTAATAAACATGTTCAATCTTACATTCTTCAGTTCTAAAGAGATCATTTGAACCACTGAAAGCAATATTTAACATTTGTTCTGCTGCTTATGATCACATCTGTCTGTTCATTGTCAATTCAACCCCATCTTCAGTGACACTTGGAGATTTCTGTAACTCTGAAGATCAGTGTGTTGACTGGAATGCTAATGCTGGGGAGGAGAAGGACTTAGCAGAGAGAAGTCAACCTTGAATGTTTGCCAAGGTGGAGGCCAATAGCAAGCAAGTGGACTGTCCACATCAATGGAAGGTTCAGAAGCTGGAGGTCAAAATTCCTCCGATTCCTCAGGCGTGAGATCGGCAACAGCTGAAAGATCTTTTTAAAGGAAGCAGCTGGGCCCAGAGTCCACTCTCAGTCCACACATATTAGGCACCCCTCTTCTCCATCTAATGAAAAAATGGAAGATGCTCTCTGAAGAAACTAAATCAAAGAGGCTCCAGATTGTAGTATCCAGACACAGAGAAGGGCAGAATAACAACTCCAAAAAGATGGCATGAAATCATCCAGTCCATTCTTCCGATTCTCTGTTCCCCAAACCCCAAATATTGGATGAATAAAACTTTTAGAGGAAAAATATACTGAAAAAATGAGTACTTTTAATATTAATATAAAGCAAATTAATAATTGGTGGGATTCCTGATTGTTCCTCATTACAATAAGAACCCGAGAGAGACTAAATTGAGTCAGAGTTCTTTTAAATGAACACATGCCAATACCCAGATTATCCTGGGATACTTTCATAGTGTCATTTTTTGTGTGTGTGTGTGTTGGAACTGGGGTTCCTAGAAGCCCTTCTACCTCCGGGCTACACTCCCAGACCTATTTTATACTTTTTATTTGGAAACAGGGCCTCTTAAGCCAGCGAGGCTGGTTTAGAACCAGCGTGATCCTCCTGTCTCCGCCTCCCAAGCGCGGGGATTACAAGCGTGCACCACCACGCCCAGTTTATAGTGTCATCTTTGTATTTCAGGTTTGTATAAGTGAAGAATCTCTACTGTGATGAAAAGAAACCAAACTTCCATGCCATTTTTTGTAGGTCATTTCTAATCTTCTACTGGAGAATGAATGAATCATTCATGCCCAGTCAGGGGAGTAAACCATAATTGATGGCCAATGAGTAGAATTTGAATCTACCTTTGCTAATGTGTATCACAGACCTCCTGTTTTTTCAGATCACTTGCTACATGTGAATTCCAACAATTCTTCAAACTTATCAAGGATTTTTAATAAACTGTAACCATCCATCTGTTCCACCATGAGTTTATTGTCTTTTCTGGTGCTCTAAAACTACTCATTCTTCTGTGTGTTGGGACATATAAGAGACCAAGTTGGAGGACTCTGGATCTATCTGCAATTCCTCCTTGTTTCTCTAGAACATCATGCCAGCAACTAGTCTCCTCCCTACATTGTCAGTTTCTTCTTGAATCATTTCTGTCTAAAGACACTTCACATTTCCTTTGGATGGAAAAAAATATCTACTACATTCTTTCCCAAGAACATTATATCTCATGGTTCTATTCTATATTAGATATAACTTTTTTATAAAAATTAAATATAACCACTTTTTTGTGTGTATGGTATTGCATGTTGAAACCAATGCCATTCTGCCTCTGAGCTATAGCCCCAGCCCCTGTTTTGAAACAGTGTCTTGTACAGTTCTTTGGTAAGTTACTGAAGCTGGTCAAGAACCTGCAATCCTTCTGTCCTGGCCTCCCAAGTACTAGAATTACAGATGTGCATCACCATGCCCAGCTTCTTCTTTTTAAATTTTATTTTTAATTGAGAAATAATAACTGTATACATTTATGGGATATAACGTGATGTTTTGCTATATTTATACATCACTGAATATTTTATCAAACAAATTAACATACCCATCACCTCATCTACTTATGTTTTTGCAGTGATAAACTTTCAAATCTCCTTTTTAGCAATTTTTTGGGGGCACTGGGGATGGAACCCAGGAGCATTCTACCTCTGAGCTACACCTGCAGCCTTATTTTTTATTCTTAATTTTGAAACAGGGTCTCACTGAGTTGTGGAAGGCCTAAGTAGCTGAGGCTGTCGGCGAATCATGATCCTCCTTGTCTCAGCCTCCTAAATGCTGGGATTACAAACATGCACCACCATGCCCAGCCAGCAATTTTTGATATGTATGACATTATTACTAACTATGACCATCATGCTGTACAGTAGATCCTACAAACTTATTTCTCCTGCCTAACAGAAACTTTGTGCCCTTTGGTTAACATCTCCCCAATCTCCACCCTCACTCAGCCTCTGCTAACGGGGAGGACACCATGCTGAGTGCAGCTAGCCCGGCTCCTGTCCTTTGCTCAAGCCTCCCCTTTCTACTTTCTGGCCTCACCATTCCATCGACTTGTGTCAGAGTTACTAGGGAGCTCTACATTGCCATGTCCACGTGTCTCGTTTTTATCTGTCATCAGTATCAATACTGCTAAGCTCTTCTTCCTCCTTGAAATATGTTCCTCTTCTGGCTCCTGTTAGAACATATTTTCCTAGTTTGGTTGGACTTTTCTAGTCACGACCTCTCTATCTTTTTTGCTACTTCTTCTTCCTCTCTAGATGTTAGCTTGTCCCAGGTCATGGTCTCAGCTCCTTTCTCTGCTCTGTATGTATCTCTGCACAGTAGTCTGATTCATTCTCAGAACATTAAATGCCATGGGCATGTTGGCGATTCCTAAATCAGCCCTTAAACTTCAAATATATGCACCATATATCTATTTGGTATCTATACTTAGACATGCATAGGCAACATGTCCTGTTTCCCCCACAAACCATTCTTTCTTCTGTATTAAAGGGGTTCTTTTTTGTCTTTTTGGAACCGGGGACCAAACCCAGAGCACCACACCTGCAAAGCAGGTGCTTTGGCACTGAGCTACATCCCGGCCCCTCTTTCTTCTGTATTAACATTCACTCACTTTATCCACACAGTTGCACAAGCCTAAAACTGTGGAATCCACTTTGATCTGTCTCTTCTCCTCAGTCTCCCTCATCCAAACCATTGTAAGTCCCACCACCCAAAATAGCTCAATTCTACTTCTTTCTGTATCTTTACTACTGACAGACAATTAATACTGGCCCCCATTACCTCCCACTAAGTCTACTCCACTACCACCTCTGTGGTCACCAAGTGTATTTCTCAAGGAAGTAGATCCAAAAGAAGAAGAGGAAGAGAAAGAAAGAGAGGAGAGGAGGGGAGGAGGGGGGAAGATCGAGGGAAGGGAGAGAAGAGAGAAGAAGAGAGGAGAGGTGAGGCTAACAACATGTATGTGAAGGAGACGCAATCCTCACTCTCTACTTTGGGCTAGCAGGCTGGAGACCCAGAAGAGCCAATGTTTCAGTTCGTGTCTGAAGGCCATTTACCATAAAACTAGGAAGAGCAAATGGTTCAGAAGTTGAAAGGCAGGCTTCTGTAGATTTGTCTCTTGCTCAGGAAAGGCCAGTCTTTTTTCTATTCTTCTATCCAGGCTTCAACTGATTGCATGAGGCCCACTCACATTAGAGAGGACAATCTGTTTAACTCAAAGTAAATGTCAATTTCTTTAAAAAAAAAATACATGGGAGCTGGGTGTGGTGGCACATGCTTGTAATCTGAGCATGCTTGTAATTTCAGACTGAGACAGGAGGATCACAGATCGCAGACAGCCTCAGCTACTACTTAATGAGGCTCTTTGCAATTCAGCGAGACCCTGTTTCAAAATAAAGAATAAAAAGTAGGCTGGGAGTATAGCTCAGAGGTAGAATGCCCCTGGGTTCCATCCCCAGTACCACAAAAAAATTATACACACACACACACACACACACACACACACACACACACACACGGGAACATCGATAAAAATGTTTGACTATTTGGGCACCCTGTGAACCTACAAGGCTGACACATAAAATTATTCATCACGCCATGTTTTCACTATCATTCCTCTCTAATCCATTCAGCCTACCACTTGTCAAGATCCTACAAACCATTTCATAGCATACTAGAGAACTTAAAATTCCAGTCTGTATCATGACTATAAGGATTGAAATATTCTGTTCTTGCTATATTTCCACCCTCCTTTACTGTTCTCTTCAGTCACCACTCGCCTTTTTTATCCCACTCAAACGTAGTTTTTCCACAGATACATCATGTAGAAATAGCAATGACTAATATATGATTGTATATATTAACAAGAATCCAGCTGATTATACACTCTTCATTGTATCTCTCACTTTGAGTATCTAACCTCTGTTAGATATGTTGCTGTAATGGCCTGAGCCTGCTAAAAATTCTTCATGCTCCCATTTTTTAACTCCCTAGGATCTATTTTTCTCATATGTCAGATCATACTCTTATCTATTCTAAAACCTCCAGTGACTTCTGGATGGGAGGACATAAACCCTTTCCACTATCCTCTTAGGTTCAGTTGCTTATGCCTGTGAATTAGACTTTACACAGATGGATTAACAAGAAAAAATGTTAATTGATTTATGTACACAACATGCAGCACAGAACCCAGTGATGGGTCATTCAATGTGGCAGTCAGATTTGGGGTTGATCTACCATCTTAGCAAAGGGTAACACATTTGTGTGAAATCGACAATCAATGGAAAAGGGTTTGGATTTTTAGGGGCAGTAAATATATAAAAGGAAATTAATGGGAGCTAAAAGTTATTTTGGTATTTTGTTTGTCTAGACCCACCTTGATGCTGGCTTTCTGTCTCTAAGGTTAATGGCTGTTTTCTTCCTCCTGATAGGAGAGAAGGGAGGAGAAAAATCTTCATTAAAAAATTTATGTTTGTCTATTAAACAAATGGGAGGAGGACAAAGAACTATTTTTGTGTTTACTGCTTCCTAATTGCCTTCAGCACAAAATAATCCATATGCCCAAGTGGCAAATTTCAGGGCACATATTCTGATCATCACTAATTCCTCTTACAATAAAAAGTCACTTACTCTGCCTTCTACATTCCCTCGGGCCTCCTTCCTTAATTCTCTCTCAAGCCCAGCTTATCTACTCTTGTTCTCGTCTGCAGGATGAGCCCTCACTACCTCAGGCAGCAGCAGTACTTGCTGCTCTTTCCTTGAAACACTCTTCTTTCACATAACCTTCTGGGTCCAGCACCCACTTAATTCAAGTCTCTTCTTCAATGGTGCCCACAGAAGTAGCTTGCCCTGACAATCTTTTATCCCTATCTTCTTTTTCTTTGCTTTTCCTTGGGCTTGTTGCCATCTGTGTACTATCTATTTTTCATTATTCTACTCTCTACCCATCATTCACACCCAGTATCACAGGAGCTCATTGGAAGCATAGATCCTTATTGCTATTTACTGCTCTGGTGACAATGAGTAGACTAGTACTTGTATATACTAGTTATTCAATATTTTTATTAAATGCATTAATGAGTGACTGAAAGTCAAATGATTACTTGAATAAATGTAGTCTTTATCCTGGCATTTCTTCATGGGAAAACAAAATGTTCGATATTTTATATGATTATTAGCATTTTCCAGTTTTTGAGACTCTAAAGTTTATAAAAGCAATACATATATACATAGACTCTAAGACTAATTAATACCCATCCATCTGGTAAAGGAAAGGATAATAAAATTAGTAGGAAAGCCTATATGCTTATATTTCCTAGATCTATGACTTTTGTGCTCATTGCATTTCTTTTGATCAAAAATCTAAAAACCAAAACTGAGTTTAAATGTTTATTTCCTGAAGTGTTTGGGGCCATGTCTCTATGTCTCTAGGGTTGGTGTGAAGATTAAAGGAGATATTGCATCCAATTACCTTAATAAAGTGTTATATACAAAGGAAGCAGTAAAGAGTGATAATTATTGTCAATATTAATATTTATATAATGTTAGTTAATGATTAGTCTTTTATGTAATTCATAGAAGACTAAAAAGCTTTACACTTCAGGACATGAAGTCCATAGCAGCCTTACACTTCAGGACATGAAGTCCATAGCAGCCTTTGTTCATTGCCAAACTATACCAACTGAACCTAAGATATATAGCACATCAACTTTAAAATAATATATAATTTGTTCTGATTTTCTCATAGGAATGGAAGATTCATGGGAAGTAGAATCAAAACAAAAGATGCCTTCTGAGCACTTGAAAAGAAGCGAGACATCAGCAAGTGCACATTGAGAATTAGTCATGTCCTCAAAGTCATGTTCCAGATCAGTAACTGGGTGTTTCTATAAATAGGTCAAGAGAATATAAAATCTACATGAACTTTTTCTGTGTGTGTGTGTGTGTGTGTGTGTGTGTGTGGTTGGTTGGTGCTGGGAATTGGACTTAGATATGTTCTACCTCTGAGCTATAACCCCAGCCCTATTTGAAACAGGGCCTGGATAAGTTGCTGAGGGTGGCCTTGAACCTATGATTTTCCTGTCTCAGCCTCCTAAGTACAAGGATTACTGGCATGTACCACCATGCTTGGTTTACATGAACTTCTTGATTTGTCTTCTATGATAATTTTGAGGTTCCATTTGGGAAAACATATAGTATAAAAATAAGGAAATACAGATTAAATGGCTGAAATATGCACCAACAATATTGATTATCAGTAGATCAGTAGCACTATGAAACAGTGTTCTCATGGTATTTTACAGGGTCTATATTATATTTGACCCAAATATAGGAAACAGTGTTAGTAAACTTGTATGTAACAAAAATTATGAAAGATACTTAAAATTAATAGAGGAATCGAATTTCAAACTGATTTCTGCAAATAGATACATTAGACCGAGTGCAACAAAATGAAACACTCTAGGTTCCCTGAGTATGGATTGCCAAGTGAAATTTCTGAAAGTTCATGTGAAAAGACTTGGGGCCATGAAGAAAACCACAATGTTGGAAATCTCTCAGAACTTAGTGCAGGATGAGGGGCTTGCCATGCCTGTATGATCTTGCATAAGTTACTTAACCATTTTGGACTTCAACTCCCTACCCTCAAAACAGAAATGATCATTATTTGCAGAAATTCTGAGTTTGTGGTACCATGATATTTTTCAGAAATTAGACTTTTGTCCATTTATTTTCCCCATTTACTTTCCCTTCTTCCTTTCTCTATTCAAGCTTCTAGTTGATGTATGCCCACAGCTTCTGAGATAATGGGACAGAGGAGAAAATAAAAAGTATTCGGAATGTCTGGATTTGTTTTTCATAACTTAAAGAACAGAAGAAATCAAGAGAAGTCGAGGTTCAGGTAAATGTGGAGGTATAGAAGAGAAAGAAAAGATGTCTCTCCTCACTCAGGTAAAAAGGGGAAAAACAGGATGGGGTGGAGAAGGGTGGTTTGTGATACTAGTTTTGCAGTGGTTCCCAGGGGTCCTACACCCTGCTTCTCAGACAGAGACACAGGGAGAAGGGAAGGTCGCAGAGAGAGGAGGGGCGCTGCTTAAAGAGATTAGGTATACAAAGACTTGACAGACTGTCAGGAAGTAAGAGAGAGCCCGGAAGAGCCTCATGGACCTAACTTACTTCCTGTATGGACTATGTCTAGGCACTGGACAGGTTGATGTTGACTGACACAGAGAAGTCAAATATCAGCTTTCTTCTACCCTCCCTCCTGAAAAGAGCAATGTTTCTTGTGAAAGGGGAGAATGAATATTGGCTAAGGAAAAATAGGAAGTTAAAACATAAATTTCCAACTGGGCTGAATTATTTACAAGATACATTTTGTGTGTATATGTGTGTACGCGTGCGGGCGCATGCACATTACCGGTTATTGAGCCCATAGGCGTTTTACCTCTGATCTATATCCCCACCTTTAAAAATTTATTTTTATTTTGAAACAAGGTCTTCTTAGGTTGCTAAGAGTCTCCCTAATTTGCTAAGGTTGGTCTTGTACCTGTGATGCTTCTGTTTCAGCCTCCCAATAGTGGAATTACAGGTATGAGCCACCATACCTGGTTTAAAATATATTTCTTGTATGTGATATGTAGAAAAAAATGTATATACTCTCTGGTATGTAGTAGATCAATTTATACTGACTACATCTACTTCTGCTAAACATACTCTATGTGGCTGTTCAAAGTCAATATTAACTTTTATGTACACAAAAGTAACATCCAGCCCAGGAAAGGTAAAAATCTCATAGGTCTTAGGAGGGAGATGTGGAGTCTACTTTGTGGACATGGTAAAGAAGGTTGATGTTGACTTATGTGTGGAGGAGCCAGACACTGAATGGTTAAAGTAATTGAGGCTGTGAACACTGAATAAAGGAAGGACGAGGAGAGAGATGATAGTTGTCTTCAGATATTTGAAAGCCGTATTGTGGAAGATAGAATGTCCTTGTTCTGCATGGAAGTGCAAGACATGAATGTTTGATTCAATCAATAGAAAGAAGACGTTTCTCACAGTCGAGTACTCACCCATGTTAAAGGATACAAACAGATGTCCAATATTCTTCCGGTCTGGAATTTTGCCAGAAGATTCCTGTACACAGAGGAATGCGGTCCTGGCCCTTCAGTTTTCAGATGATGAGATACGTGGGGGAAGGCGGAGGCAACCAATGTTAGCAAATTCCAGGAAATACATCGAGTGCCTGCTGTCCTTGGCTCACTAAATCTAAAGGCTCCATGGGTTAAACATTATAAGTACTGTTTTCTCATTTTATAAATCAGGTTTACATGTATAGAGCAAACTGTCAGAGTTCAAGGTACTGGTAAATTGCAGGGCCGAGGTTTGAAACCAAGGTCTATTATATTAAAGAACCATGTACTTTCCACCAGATGCTTCATTTCTCTAACATACTCCTTCAAAGATAAGGAATGATTCCTTAGTCTGAGGACAGAACTGTCAAAATATACAGATTTTATGAATGTACTGACCGATGACAGGCACAGACCCATTAAAATACTTTAGCTGTGAGTCATGATTCTATAGAAACATCAGTGTATTAAACACGAACATGTTTGTTGCACTAATATTTAGTAGCACATATAAGTAATCTTCTATCTTCTAGAAGAATGTCAACTGGACTTGATTAATGTGGGTTAATTGTACATGGCTGGGCCATCGTGCTCAGACCATCATTCTGAATGTTTCTGTGAAGGCGTTTATTGGATGAGATTAAACCTTTGCATAATGTCCTCCAGATTCATCTATACTGTCACAATGATGGAGTTTCCTTCTGTAAGGCCAAACAGCATTCCACAGTATATATATTCTGCATTTTCTTTACCCACCCACCTATTGAGCAGAAAGATAATTATCACATAATCTCACTTTTTGTGAAATATAAAAGCCAAAATCATAGAAGTATAGATTAGACTGGTGGTTTCCAGAGCTTGGGGGCTGCTGAGAATGGAAGGAGTTGGTCAAAAAGTAGAAGGTTTCAGCCGGGTGTGGTGGCGCACCCTTGTAATTCCCGCGCTTGGGAGGTGGAGACAGGAGAATCACGCAGTTTCAAAGCTAGCCGCACTGGCTTAAGAGACCCTGTTTCAAAATATAAAAAATAGGTCTGGGAGTGTAGCCTGGAGGTAGAAGGGCTTCCAGGAACCCCAATATCACCACAAAAAAAGTAGAAGTTTTCAACGAGGCTGGAGAAATATGTTTTTGAGATCATCGGCACAACACAATGACAAAAGTTAACGTACATTTCAAAGTTACTGAGAATAAATTTCAAATGGTCTCACCACACACACACACACACACACACACACACACACACACACACACAAAGATAAGTAGGTGAGGTGATGGATACATGTGCTAATTAGTTTGATGTAATTATTGCATGTTGTAGTCATAAACCAAAATATCACATTATGGTATATAATTATAATTTGTCAATTAAAAAATACAAACAAAGCCAGGTGTGGTGGTGCACACTTGTAATCCCAGTACTTGGGAGGCTGAGACAGAAGGATCTGGGTTTGCAGCCAGCCTTAGGTACTTAATGAGGTCCTCCACAACTTAGCGAGACCCTGTTTCAAATAAAGAAACAAAAAAAAAAAAAAGGGATTTGGGTGTAGCTAAGAGGTAGAATGCCCCTGAGTTCTACCCCCAGTGCCACAAAAAAATTTTTTTGAAAAGGAGTCTTGATGCATGCTTGTCATCCCAGCGCTTGGGAGGCTGAGACAGGAGGATCACATAGGTTAGAAGGCAGCCTCAGCTACTTAGTGATGCTCTCAGCAACTTACTGAGACCCTGTTTCCAAATAAAGTATAAAATAGGTCTGGGAGTATAGCCTGGAGGTAGAAAAGCCCCCAGAGGTAGAAAAGCACCCCCAGTACCACACACACACACAAAACAGAGTCTTGATAAAAATGGTCTTTGTACCTAGCTTATTATGGCTCATAATATAGGTGAGTGCCATCCAGTCGTTTGCAGGGCTGGCAAAGACTGACTGCCCCAAGCAAGAGAGTATTCCTCCAGCAGACTGCTGCCGGGCTCCCACTGCAGGTCTTCCCTGATCTTCCAACAGGCAGGCTGCTCTCCAGATTTTGGACTCACACCTCCACAATCACCTGGCCCAATTCCTTGAAATAAATTTATCTATAATATTTGTGCCTCTGGTTGGTTCTGTTTTTCTAGAGAACACTGTCTAATGCATATATATGCATATAATTATATATATACTATATATATATACTATATATATATACTATATATATATATATTAATTTGTCTTTTGGCTTATGGTTACTTCTAGCTTTCAAATTCTACGTGTAAAACAAAGGGCTTGGAAACAGATGGTTCCCCAGCCAAGCCTTCTGAGGAGACCACAGCCTTAAGCACTACTTTATTGACGCTGAGCTAAAGAAAACCCAGATTCCTTACCCAAACACTGTGAAATAATGATGCTTTTAATGTTGTTCCCCTTGTGACAACCTTTGTATGAGAACCTGACTTGGATTGGAAGTCTGGGGACTTGAGTAACTCCTTGTCTTCTCCAGTTTGTGCAGTCTTTGCCTCTCAGGATTTCATGTTCTCATCTATAATACCAGAAGGTGGGACCGAGGAACTTCAGCTACCCTTGAAGGCTACAATTCAATGTACTATTAGTTCTTCTGTTTGTTCATCAAAATGCATACTGATAAAAGCCACAGGTAGAAAGCACGCTGGACAGTCCCACCCTGGATCTGGTGGCAGTGGTCCAGTTTTCTTTTGGCCTGTAACTATCTGTTCTCAAGCTGGGCTCTACCTCTTTCTCCCCCACGCAACGTTTTCTATCATTGGCCAGCCAAGGTTAAACAGTCCCCAGGACACTGCTGTGTATGAGAGCGGGCATGCACCCCGCACAGGGGCCTGTTCAGGCACTGGATGCCTATACACATCTGGCATTAGGTTTGACTCTAGCGTTTTAAGTGAATTGATTCAGCCAACACACAATGGGAATCAGCCCTCTTATAAGTGTGAACCCATTCTCTTCTCTCCAAGGGGGTGTATCCATATTCCTTGGCCAGGCAGACACTTTACAGGCACAGCACCCAGCAGGCAGCCGGTTTTTCTCAAAGGTTCCTCCACGCATAGTGGATCTGCATCAAAAATCTCATTGAAAAAATGTGTTACTATCTTCCCAGCCCCTGTTAATAGCCCTTCATTTTTTTTTAATTTTTTTTATTTTTATTTTTTTAATGAGAAGGGGAAGTTGTGGTTGAGAAGGACAAAGACTAGAAGGAGAAGAGAAAAAGTAAAGGAAGCACTGGCCAGGCAGTTGGCAGAGGGTCCCCACGGGGTCCCTGCGGGCCTGGGGCGCAGTGGCCTGGCAGGGAGGAGGTGCCCGGCCAGGAGCTCCTGCCTTCGGAGCTTCTCCTTTCCGCCTCCCGGGTCTTCAGAGTTAGGCGCTCGCAGCTTTTCGTGACCTCTGGGTCTGGGCGCTGCGCCGGCTCGGTGCCAGTGTCCCAGCCCGCGCCATCGGGTCCGCCCCACTTTGGGCGCCTTCTCCCTCGGTGCCCCGGGCTGAGGTCCTGGGTGGGGCCGGGACGCCCCCACGGCGGAGCGCGCAGGCCGGCCGGGGCCGCGGGGAGGCAGCCGCACCTGAGCCCGCCGGGGCGCGCGATCGCGGGGCCCCGGGGCCCCGAGGGGGCCAGCACCGCCCGGGCCGGCGGGGCCGGACGGCGAGGCGCACCCCGCCCCGCGCAGGCGGCCTCGGCAGCCTTCCGCCGACTCTGCCTCGCTTGGGCGCGGAGGAACCTGCCGCCCGCCCGCCCGCCCCTGGCGCTGGGCTCCGCGCCCGCGGTCCACCTTGCGCCGCCCCGAGCGCGGGCGTGCAGGGCTGCCCGGAAACCCCGGCGGACTCCCCGAAGGGCGGGACCCGCGGCCGGGCTGGGACCCTCGGGGCGGCGGAGCCGGGCGGGCGCAAGGGCAGCCCGGGATGCCCCAGGCGCCGCGGGGGCCCTCCGCGCGCTGATGCCAACAGGTACGTCTCACCTCTGGGCTCAGAATTCCTGCACACCCCCAGTGACCCTCCCCGGCTCCGCCACTCAGCGATCGCGTTAAGGACCTCAGCGGCGTGGACCTAATAAACCGGTTTGCCTTCGCTCAGCCCCCAGAGGCACTGCGCAGCGAGGATCGCCCAACGCAGCCCTGACCTGTGTGCGCGCCGCGCTCCCCCACCCAGCGAGAGGTAAACCTCGCATCTGGGCGGTGTGAAGCGTAATCAGAAGGGCAGGGTTTCGAGAATGGGAAAACGTGTTTTCGATTCACTTTAAACAAGGAGCGAGTAACAGGCACCGCTGCTGCATCCAGGGCCCTGGTCCCGCCAAGCCAGGCGCTCCGAGACCCACACCTGGGGACTTGAAGGTACTGGGATGCGGGGGAAATGTCAGATTTGCTTATTGCCACCTTTGCCTGAAGAACTTAGTGGATCTTTGGAGTATCTGGATGGGCCTTTTTTCTTTTCTTTTTTAAGAGTGTAGGAACTGCACTCACTCTACTTTGGAGAGTAAAAAGTTATTAGAGAATATGCCATTTTGCGTGATAGGACCTCTTCTAGAACTGTAATAGGAAGGTGCGTGTGTGCGTGTGGGGAGGGGTGGAACTGAAACCTTGAGAGGCGCATCGCAGGTTTTGCTTCTGTGAAATTGTCAGCCAAGCGGTGGGGCGCCTCAAGCCATCCCGAGGAAGGGCCACTGGCCCTGCCTTTCCAAATGGAAGAGGGAAGATGGTTTTCAGAAGGGCCCAGCGTATTTTTGTGGTCAACCAAGCAGCCATTTTTTCTTGTGATATGTAATTTTCTTTCTGGAATTGTATCTACTCTTGGGTAGGCACCCTGACAGACATTTCACCCACTTCCACCAAGAGTATCAGAGTTTCTAGATTTTGGCGTGCGCCCCCCCCTCCATGGGTTGCTGAATCCTTTCAATTTCTAGCAGAATTTCCTGTCTGTTTCGTACCTTTGGGAAAGGCCTGACTCTTAAGTCCTTTCCCGCCTCCCTGCACTGT
This sequence comes from Muscardinus avellanarius, assembly GCF_963383645.1. Taxonomy (NCBI): domain Eukaryota; kingdom Metazoa; phylum Chordata; class Mammalia; order Rodentia; family Gliridae; genus Muscardinus; species Muscardinus avellanarius. Next base: position 94,819,323 of record NC_137794.1, read on the forward strand.
CCACTGCCTCCCCCACCCCAACACACGCTTTTAAAATAGGAGAAGGGAGAGTGCCCGCAAGTCTGGCGCTCCAAAACTCTGTTCTAGGTAGTGCCCCAGTGCGATTAGAAATGAACCATGTAGTTTTGTTCAAACTGCCTCTGAAGTAATTCCACACCTGTGAGTTTTAAAGTTTCTTTTATGCCAATGGAATCTGCGAGGTATAACTTGAAAGAATTTATTTTGGGTTCCAGCCAATAGTCTAATGTCAGACTTGTTCTCATACACGGGCAACATGTTCTGAATGAATCTGAGTTGTTTTTTTTTTCAACTTCAGTTTTTCTTGAAAACATACTAGGGCTTTTAACAGCAGATATTTATCCAGTTTGCTTTCATCCTCCCCCCACCTTGATTTTGAGATCTTATGGAAAAAAAGTATAAATAAAAATATGAATGCAAGTTTTTTTTTAAAATAAAGGATGTAGGACTGATGTAATGTAAAAAAATTTACAAAACCTGATGATGAAATTAAGTCGTGTAAGTCCACTTGAATTTCATTAATTAAAAGTCATTTCTTATTAACATGTAAACATGAATATTAAATCATACAGGGTTTAGTACCTTGATTTGAGTTTCTTTAGTCTGCTATTTTGAATGAAAGTCTTTCCAGGTTGCAACTGATTTTCTTATTTAAAATATATATTTATAATATATATTTAAGATATTCTGATTCTTTTTAGATATTGGCATGTTAGAATATATGCAAATAATACCAAGCTTTGCAAGGTAAATATTCCTACTATCTTGTCAAAAACTGTTAAATCAAGGAACATAAAGTATATTACTTTGTAAATTTTGATTTTAATGCATTTAAGTACACAAACTAAGTGTATTTTCTGCCTAATCCTTATGGAGGAAGAATACTTGGGTTTCGTTGCACCTAAGTTCTGCAATGACAGGTTTTACAGACAAATTTAGGGACGGTGATAACGGCATACTTTTCATACCCTGAGAAATTTAATAGACTTAGCAAGACTTGCATTCGTCGGTCTCAAGCTACATGAAGCTACTGTTCCATTTATGGCTTATATAAATTACAGGACATTGTGCTTTTCCAGTGTGAATGGTGAATGGGGCTATTGTCTGTTGGCTTATGGGAAGCATTAGAAGGCTGTAGATCTACTGCCTAGTTTGACACGTCACTCTGATTTCTGGTAATGATTTGAGAGAGAGATTCAGTTTATTTTAAAAAATAAACTGACAGCCGCTTATTTAAACTTCATCATTTTCCCAACTGCCCATGTATCTTATAGCGTTTATTTTTCTGATGGGATTATTGAAAGTTTCAAGACATTATTTAGAATTCGGAGTAAATAGCAGAGGACTCTGTTCAATGTATGTGGTATACACCAGCAAAAACTGTACCTTTCCTTTTTCAGTTCTAACATGATGATATCTTGATTTTATCTACATTGTATGAGGTCAAAATGGACACTGCTTGATTGAAGAAGATAATTTCAAAAGATATTGTCAGTTGCCACTAAAAATGACAGTAAAATTTGAGTATTGGTGACCTGAGTATCTTCTTAATTTTTTTATAAGCATTATTTGGAATTGAGTTTTTTGGGATGCCTTACAGAGCTTTAAGATTTGTTTATTAAATCAGAGCAAGCCGGGCGTGGTCACGCACTCTTATAATCCCAGCATGTGGGAGGCTGAGGCAAGAGGATCACAGTTCACAGACAGCCTCAGCTACTTAGTGAGGCCCTTTACAACTCGGTGAGACCCTGTTTCAAAATAAAGAATAAAATAGGGTTGTGGGTGTAGCTCAGAGGTAGAATGCCCCTGGGTTCTATCCCCAGTTCTGTGAAAAAATAAATAAAATAAAATAAATAAAAAAATAAAACAGAGCAAACAAAACAAAGGCTTAACCTATTTAATATGAAATTGATTTTAAAAAATCACCAACCAGTAAGAAAAATATTTGCATTGTTAAATAAAAGTATGCAGGTGAGTTGAACATGCCAATCTAAATAAAGAAAACCCAAGCGAAACACTACTTCTTTTATCAGACTTACAATGATTAAAGCAGTAATATTCAACAGCTCTGAGTGCCATGAAATAAAAACACTGGGACACTTCAGGGCTGTTTGCATTTAACATTTGTAGAAATAACTTAAAACCTATAAGAAGGTTGCAAAAATAAAAATAATAACACCTGTGAACCCTTTACCCAGAATCACCTATTATAGATATTGACCCTATCTGTTTTTATCGTTTTCCTTTCTCCTTCCCCAAGCCCCTAAGATCACTTTTTCCCCCTGAATTATCTATGAATACGCTGAATACACCAGGGATTCAGGGTTTACTTTTTTTTTTTTTTTTTTTAGGTACTGAGGATTGAACTGAGAGGCATTCTACCTCTGAGCTACATTATTCTTTATTTTGAAACAGGGTCTCACTAAATTGCAGAGGACGTAACATGAATTTTTAATTCTCATGTCTCAGCCTCCCAAGTACTAGGATTAAAACCATGTGCTACCACCTTGACTAGAGTTTACTTTTTTAATTAAAAATTTAAAGATATTGGTAAATTCAAGTACAGTTGTTAAAAAGAATGGACTGATCTTATGTACTCTTTACCCAGTTCTCCCATTGGGAACATTTTGTAAAACTATGGTCAAAACCAGGATATTGATACAATCTACCTCTCTAGTATTCTAGTTCCTCTAGGCTTAGCTGCACTCATTTGTGTGTGTGCATGAATGTGTGTTTAATTCTCAAGGTTGACTTTTAATCCCACTTATGCTAGAAGCCAGTTATGTATGTTACTGTTGAAGAAAGCTTAATATTTGTAAATATATGGAGAATAAATCAGCCTGTTTGAAATGGGGGTGAATCTAACATTATAAAAAGTCATAAATTAAGTATAGAAAATATGCTATCGAATAGGACACATACACACACACTGCTAAGGTTCAGGAACATAAATTATTATGAACAAACTCAAATAAACCAAATCACTCTTCTTTTTTCTCTGGAAGAATTGAAGTATTTTCTCTGTCTTTCACCAAACCCCTTTATGAAGAGATTTGCCATAGACACACAGATGGGATATGGGTACATAAGGGAATTCCAACTATTGCTGACCTTGATAGAATTAGTGCCATATTAATTTCTCTACTTATTTTAAATTTTCTTTATTAATTTATCCTTAATTTGTGACTTTTTAGAAAAGCATAAGAGTGGAGAGACGGAAGATGGTAGGTATTTTTTTTAAGATGACTTCAGTAGGGCATGCTTCAAGGGGCCATACCCACATTTAATACAATTCCTGTGAAAGGGTTACATTCTGAAGTTTCCTGAAACAGGACCTGCATATATTGTATTTTGTAGCCAATACAGATTGAAAAGGTGAAAGGGTGCAGTGGAGGTAGCTTGGTTCTCAGAGGAGGGAGCTGGGTTGCAAGCCAGGTGACAAAGGGCTTTGGCCCAGCCAGCTCTGATGATGTGCTCTTAGGCACGTAGTGTAGTATCTTTGTTTCCTCACCTGGGAATTGATAGATTTTGTTGTATAATTTTTAGGCCCCTTTCAGTTTATACAAGTCTGTGACTCTCTTTTATTTAAAAAGTTCCTGCTTTCTTCAATAGAACTTTGGAGACACAATTTAGAACCTTAGTAACCCTGTTTGGGATTTTCCACTCTTGTGAGGAAGTTGTTTAAATCTCAGGGATGTGTCTTTACTAAGTGGTCCCTTGAGAAGACACATAGCGCTTTCCTTCCTCTGTTCTATTCTTAATTTTATTCTTTTCTGTCCTTCAGTAAACAGTAAAGTGGATGAAAGTTGGCGTGTCATAAGGTTTATGTTCGGTTACAAGTGCCCTCCCCATCCTGAGCTCCTTTTCTCTCTGAAGTGATGGAGTTTTGAGCCTTGGAACACATTAAGCCTTGATCCTCATCTGCAGCTATTGCCCGGTAGGATTGCAACATTGGCAAAAACAACTTCAGGAGTGGATATGGCATCTCTGAATGTCAGAACCTTTTATAGTAAAGGAAAAGCCGCTCGAGCACACACAGTCGACAGTATAGAACATAACCAAGGGAAGGGACACAATTCCACAGGTATCATTTATAGCATGGAGGAACTTAACAGCAGGCCACTATTCACCTATTGATAAGGAAAATCATCATGTGCCACGAGGTCAGAAGCTAGGGGCTCTCCTGGGCCTTATTCCTTCTGTTAGTAATCTGTATGACTGGCAGCCAAGTTTGATTGGTCTCCCCCTTTTATTTTACTGGACCACAGTTTCCTTCTCTGTGAAATGAAATTAGGCTTCATTCTGGTCCTTCCATTCTAAACTTCTTTGAATATATAATTGCTCTTTTGTTTTAGAAGGATTCTCATTCATCCCCAGAATGAATGGGGAGTACCTTATTCATCCAGCATCAATGGGAAATGGGCCCATTATTCCATGCAAGGGAACTTTCTATGTGACAAATTTATAGCCTTCCCTTGTTAAAGTCCCTGCTAAATGTTGTGAACTTCTTTTGGGGAGGTTGGATAATATCCTAGTTACAAAAGAATAAGAAGAATGAGAATTTAAGTAGCGATCCTTGCTCCCAAACCACAGAGTTAAAAGAGGGACCAAAATATAGGTGTGTGTTATTCAGAGTTCACATCCAATATTATTATTATTATTGTCATTTACATACTAAAACATGCTTCTGATAAGCAGTAGCTACTTTTAGCCTCAAGTATTTTGGGTGAATATATTCAAAATCATATTTTCTATACAAAAAACCCTCTTCAACTCTTAACTTTGTTTTAGTTTGGTATTTCCAACAAGCTGGAATATAAGAGTTTAGTAAGTACAAAAGTGTGGTATACTGGCTCATGCTTCTAATCCCCGTACTTGGGAGGCTGAGACAGGAGAATCCTGGTTTGTGGCCAGCCTCAGCTACTTAGTGAGGCCCTCTGCTTCTTACTGAGACCCTGTTTCAAAATAAAAAAGTAAGAAGTAGGTCTGAGGTTATAGCTAGGAGTTAGAACGCCCCTGGGTTCAATCCCCAGCACCATACACACACACACACACACACACACACACACACACACACACACACACACACACACACAAAAGCGTGGCATGAATTCCAGACACTATGTAAAATTTCTGAATTCATAGCGATGTGAATAACCTGTTTAATTTCATTTTCAGGTGATTCCATAAGTGGCCAGACACCTATTGGTTGTGTTGAAGTATGAGATTAAACTTATTGTCCATCTTAAATCTTTTTCTTTGATTTCATTGTGGACCAAACAACCACACTTGAATGCTTGAAATGACAGTAATAACAATAATAGCTAATATTTATCAAACACTTGCCTGGTGTTGGTACCATTCTTAAAAGACATTATCTGATTATCTCAGTAGCTCTGGATTAGGTATATTGTTGTTACTTATTTTGCAGGTTAGAAGCAGGAGGCTCAAGCTGTCAAGTCAATTTTCTGAGGGTTGCATAGCTACTAACAGCAAATTCTGGTCTGTTTGACTCTAATGCTTGTTCTCTTTGCAAAGCGATGTTCTCTTAGAGTAAACCAAAGATTCAACATTCAGGCTGCAGTCATTTGACATCTGCTGTGTCATTTCAGTATTTCTCTTCCTGCTCTTCTGGTGTTGTGTTATTATTACATATTTTACTCAGTTAAACACCCTTCCTTCTAGGAAGGTGCTTTAAGGAAGGTATCAATGTGATACTCAAGTCACAGTTACAGTTATAGTTGCTTTTCAGTTTAAAAATAAAGTGACTCTGGATTGCCATTAACAGGCAAACTAGCTCACTTTGGAGAATTTAAAATCTGGGGATTGGTCATTTGATTATTTTTGAGATACTGGGGATTGAACCTAGAGCCTTACACACTCTAGGCGAGCCCTCCACCTTTGGGCTACATCTCTAGCCCAGAGAGATGTCTTACTGACAAACACCATCCTCTGCTTAATGTCATTTATGAGTATCCATAATACTTGGTACTTACAAGCCCCTTAAAAACACCACTATTCATTGTTATATATAAAGAATTCGGTCTTTTAAAAATGTTACTGGTTCAGTGTTTTATTTTAGAGAAAGAAGAGAGCTTGAACAATTTTTTTTGTGTGTGTATGGTAGTGCTGGGGTTGGAACCCAGGGGCTTTTGTACCTCTGGGCTGCACTCCCAGACCTATTTTATATTTTATTTGGAAACAGGGTCTCACTAAGTTGCTGAGAGCCTAAGTGGCTGAGGCTGGCTTCGAACCTGTGCGATCCTCCTGGCTCAGCCTCCCAAGCACGGGGATTACAAGCGTGCGTCACCACACCCAGCTGAGAGCTTGAACAATTTTATCTGAACATTTCCATTTGTAAAGCAGAAGATGCTATAAAGTGAAAATGTTTCCTTAAAGTTGAAATTTCTGGGAAATTATAGAAGATGTTGCTGCTACCCAGACCAGCATGTGTCTAGTGATACTGAATAAAATGAAGCTGAAGTTGCTTTATTAAAAAAATGCTTTTTTAAAATTCTCTGAAAAATTACTCATCTCTATACAGAAATCACCTATTATATATGTTCTGATAAGGAAGGGACTAGCAAGTTGCAAATAAAATGCAAAGATTTTCTTTATTTTTTTTCACTTGAAAGATGTGATTTTTTTTTTTTTCAGTACTGGGAATGGAACCCAGGGACATTCTACCTCTGAGCTACACCCCCAGCCCTATTTTTTTATTCTTTATTTTGAAACAGGCTCTCACTGAATTGTGAAGGGCGTCACTAAGTAGCTGAGGCTGTCTGAGAACCATGATCCTTCTGTATCAGCCTCTCAAATGCTGGGATTACAAGCGTGTGCCACCACACCCAGCTGAAGGAGGTGATTTTGGTTATCATCTTTGACTTTTTCTGGGGGGATTAGAGTGTGGCTCAATAATAGAGCACTTGCCTAGCATGCACCCAGCCCTGGATTCCATCTCCAGCACCTCAATAAATAAATTAGCAGTCATTCAGTCAACCAACCAACCAATCAATCAGTCAATCAATGTTGCTTCTTTATGTGGTAGCAAGGCTGAGAAAGGTTTCTATTTTCCAGCCCCTGCTGGAAAGCTGTGGTTTGCGTTACTCATCTCTGTGCCTCCCTGCTCATCCAGGGTCCTGATAGTCTCTTTCTTTCCTTGCAGGATGTTTCTCTCCAGTGGAATGTGGAGCTGCCATTGGAAATGGAAGCCGGGTCGCCTTCTGTTCTTATTTGCTCTTTGTATCATTCATGTCCCTGGCTCAGGTAAGGTTCATTCAAACCCCGAATTTAATGAATTCACTATCTTCGGTACAAATGTGCTGCTTATTTACTAGCTTAACTTTATTTATTGCCTTGTTATTATTATTTTTACCTGTTTCTGTTATAGGTTTTTGTCTGTTTTGGTCTCTAGCCTCTCTGAATTCTCCATGAATACCATTTCTTTGATCATTGTTTTATTTCCTAAGGAGTTTATTTCTTTAGTCTTTTGCCATCTTTAAAAAAAATTTATTTATTTATTTAGCCCATATTGAATGATGAGATAACTATGAAACAGACTTTCAAAAAGTGTGAGTTGTTTCTTGTGCTGCTGGATAAATATACATCACTTAGCTCTCTTTTCAAGTTTTCTATAGCTATTTATGGAAAATGTAAACTTTGCTATTTACATAATTTTTATTTCATTTGCATGTTACAAGATGAAGTAAGAATTCAAAATGATATCTTTAGTTTATATGGTTTATTTAGGTTTTTTTGGTATAAATAGTTAATTTTAATTACAATATGTTAGAAATTAAAATATTTTGGGGGGGTCATTCCAGTTTCTTTTCTGATCTTTGAAATAAGATTCTTTGGCTATTTAAAAATAAATTTTACATAAACAGCCAGTTACATAAGTAAGCCAATTAACAGAAGGATGTGAATGATGTTTGAATGAAAACTGTTTCTTCATTTGACTTTGTCACTGAACAAATTGCATTTCTCTTAAATCTACTGAGTTTTACCCTTTATTTTCTCTTGCTATATTTATTCAGCTTACTATATTTTCTTTTCGAATAAGTCTTAAGTGTCATTTAAGAAAATCATTATTCTTGAAGTCTTATCTATCACCTAGAATTTGATAATATGCATAAATTCCATATTTGTAATATATCTGTGGTATTATAAAATACATTCAGGCAATCATAAAAATAAATTACCTGCTAAAATTGGTTACTCACTGATCAAGAGTTTCAATTTGTAGTAAAATGTAAATGCTTTTTTCCCCCAAGTCATCAAGTACTTAAAAGGCTTCAGCTACTTACTTGGAATATCCCTGCACTTGTTTCAAGGGCTCAAAACAAAACTTATCTGTGAGTGAAATTTTGTGTGCATTTATTAGAATTTTATTATTTCGCTATGAAGTCACCCTTTCTGTTCTTAAGTCATCGACAGAAAGTGAAAGATACTTGTAATGAGATCTGAAACTTAAACATAGATTGGATTTTTGTGATGTACAGTCTTGAACATTCTTAACTTTCAGAGTGATCCTCTAGAACCAGTGATGGAAGATAAATGATTAGATGAAAACTAGTTGATATCTGTTTACTTCCACTTCTGTGAGGCCATGCAATAGTAAATTCCCAAGGCTTCTCCAAACCAAATGGCCCCAATAGGGTCTTTGTAGTTTAGATGTCAACATTTTAATTCGTATATATATTCTTAAAATTTAGACTTTTGATTACATGAAATGAAACACATAATTTTAGCCAGTTAAAAGGAAACAACCAGACTGGGACTGGCTAAGAGAAGTCCCTATGGTGTAGAGTGTAAGGAGGTTCCCATCTCGTGGGATGGAAATCACAACTTCTGTTTGTGAAGCTACTCTCTTACTCCGTTTTTTTTTCTTTTTAAACATTTCTTTCACTATATCTCACTACCTACAAGTCATTTAAAATGCCACCACTCTACACATGAATAGCTGAGTTTCCCAAGAACAGCGGAGAGGTTATTATTGACATTTTAATATAAGATTCTCATCTCTTCTAACAACTCAGCAAAAGACTTCTTTAAAGTGAACTTAAAGGCCATTTAAAATAACATGTATTACAACTGTATCTGTTTCTATTTTTAAAGCTGTATCTTTTATATAAATCAGAGTTTCATACTATATTTGTAAAAATTACTCAGTGCTCGACTGTGATGTTCCACCTCTACATGCACACTTGTTAACTTCTTAAAATTTCTCTGGGTGACACGTACACTGTCTTGGGTCTAGGGGATTTCCATTGGACCTGGATGCTAATATTTCCCAAATCCTGATCTTTGGTATCCACCCCTTCCGGGACCCTAGAGTCACCTCTCCAATTGCTGATCCTCATTTACCCTTAGATACATGCGGGGCTTCAAACTTCACATATGCTAACAGTACCCTTGGCTCCTACCTCCTTGCCCCAAATCTACTTCTCCTTTAATATTTACAACCCTTTCTACCAGCTCCACTATCCTCCTCTTCTCCATACTCACTGTTTTCTAGACACATTGGCCTTTCTGTTCCTTGACCATGCCTTCCCAGTATCCTCTTCTCCCCAATCTCTGAATAATCTCTTCTTCCTATGAACATGCCTGGTTCTTTGGGCACTCTGACCTCGGTTTAATTATTGTTACCTCAGATAAACTGTCCTTTTTCCTAGTCCAAAGAACCTCTCCCTACCCCATCATTCTATGATATTACCTTGGTGATAATCTATAGATTTTGGTGTTCTCTTAATTATTGATATTGTATTTGTTTGACTGTGACAGCTAGATTGGAAGGATCACAAGCTTCATTTGATTAAAATTGACACTTAGTTCAAATAACTGAAAGTTAGAGTCAGATAGTTTAACTCTGAAAACATCCATAGTTTAAATTGTATAATAGATTTGCAATATCAGGTCTCCTGGGAGGTAAGTTAACATTGTATTTACATGGAACACTTACAAAATGAGTAACTCACAGAATTTTTAAAATAATGTAGAAAAAGAGCTGATTGTCTCATGACAAGCAATAAAAGCAACTTAAAAAAACCTGAAACAAAACAATAATTGAAAACTTAAACTGGTCTCACAAAACTGCAAATTGAAACAACAGAGTGTGATTGTATTTTATCCAGTAGCGTGACATCATTTAGAAAGGTCTAGGCAAAGTTGGCCAGAGTTGTTGGGCAAAGGCTGTACACCAACACAGGTGTCCCTATCTTTTGGAAGAGTACTAGGACAACGTGTTTTAAGAGTTAAGAATGTGTCCACTGTTTGCCATATCACTCCCACGCGTAGACATCTTATCCTATAAAAATTTTTAAAAATGATCGTGTAAAGAAATATGTATTGTATGTTAATTGTATCATTGTAATAGCAAACAATCAGAAAAGATTAATTGTTCATCAACATAGGAATTATTTGACATATTATTTTACATTTTTACCATGAAATACTATGCAGCTCTTCAAAATAATGTGATAAAGCTGTGTATATTGGCTTGGAAATTTGTCCATGATAATAATGTTAAATTGAAATCTAAATCATAGAATGATAGAAGATTATTCCAGGTTTTAATAGGTTGTATTACAAAACTGGGATGTATTATGCACACATTTGTATAAGACTATGTAAACATAAGAAAACATGGGATAATAAACACCAGTCTTTTAAAATGGATTATCTCAGGAACTTGGTTAAGTGCTTGACGGGAAAAGACAATAGAACTTTATACACCTCTGAGTTTTTTTGCCTTGGTACAATGAGCATGTATTACTACAGTAATATGAAAAAAATAGATGAATTATGTTGGTATTTTTTTAAAAAGCCACATTAAAAAAATGAACAGAGAGACTGTTGAAGGGTATGAGTACATCAGTTTTGTATGAGTCACTTAACTGTTACTCCGGCTCATTCTTCATTTGATAAGAATCTCCAAAAGGTGTTTCAAATAATAACCTCTTTTTGCGTGGCACTACACCCAAGACTCTGAAGATGAATGATATCTTGAGCAGGCTGAGGGTTATGGCTTCAGAGAGAAACAAACAGCTGAGAGCCAATAAATTCCTAAGCAACCCGGAGCCTGTTTCCACACAGATAGCCCGAGTCATGAGCACTGAGGGTGGAGCCTCGCTTTTCTCCTGAAAATCAGTGATATCAGCAGATTGTTTTAAGGCTCAGCGTTATTCTGATATCTATGAGACATCAATGGCTAAATAGGGAAATGATTCTGAAAGTACTATCTGGCCTGAGCTGGATACTTTCTAGCCCAGAGCACAGCATGGTTCTCGAAAGCAAATAATTGGGCAGAAAGAATCCTGTTTTGTTTGGTGTTTGTTTGTATGTTAATTTTTCTCATGATCATAGAATGAACAATTATAATCAAGCATAAGTTACAGTTCAGTCTGGGTTTCGGCATTAAATAGACATTGCACACATATTTCCATATTTGCTCAAAAGTTTCTCAGTTGTCTAAAAAAATAATCCTTTTTACAAGTCTGCAATTTTTAAAGCCATTTTAACATATTAACATGTACTTAAAACATTAAATGCATCTGAAAGGTCAAAACCAAGATTCTACTTGTGCAGATTATATTGCAGATAATGATGACTGTGTGTACATATGAGTAGATGCCTCAATTAGGGTCAAGGCACTCCGGATTACTGTCTGAAGCTTTCAGCCAGAATGAGCCATTTTCTCACCCCAGATTTCAGAGTAAAAGAGCCAATTTCACTGAACAAATAAAGCCTCCCAATTGTAGATGGGTATTTCTTTGAGACATCAAATTTCCTTCATAGACCATTGGGTGGATCTGAATTTCAAAGAGCAAAATATTAAATTCTACGAGTTGAGGAGGTTGATTTTATAAACCTAAAAAGGGACTGACTCATCTTGTCATCCTGATGATCATGTCAAGTGACCATCGAATGTGATGGGAACATGAGTGAAACTGATCCCACTTAGAAAATATTAGGAATAAAGGGAGGTCATCATAGACGCCTCCCTGGACAGATCACAATGGCCTCTAGGCATGAATGTCATAAGTTAGATAGCACGATGACCATCGACTATCTAGACCAGCATATTAGCACAGTGATGAGTCTCAAACAGTCTGAAGAATGTTCCAGAGCAGTCTTTGTCAACACTAAGCTATGTGTTGTATCTTCAGAGCTGGCTGAGATTTTCTCTTTTGTCAGCCACAGTTTGGTTGCTTATGTGTATTGATTTTTTTTTAACAGTAAAAATCCTGTTGAATTAAATTTGGTTGAGAGAAATGTCATTCTTACCTTGGAAGTCAGTAGGAATAAGATACTGGGTTTTTTGGCTTTTTTTTTTTTTTTTTGGTGGTACTGGGGATGGAACCCTTCTGTCTTTGGGCTACAATCCCAGACCTATTTCATATTTTTTATTTGGAAACAGGGTCTCTTAAGCCAGAGAGGGGTTTTGAACCTGCACGAGCCTCCTGTCTCCACCTCCCAAGCACTGGAATTACAAGTGTGCACCACCACGCCTGGTGTGATACTGGTCTTTAGATATTTAGATATTAGATATTTGGAAGTAATAATATATGTTTTATAAAGAACAGACATAGGGCTGGTAAGATGATACTGCAAGTACAAAATGACTCTACTGGTTATTGGTTACCATGATGATGATAATAATAATAACAACAACAACAATCCACTACCCTCCACATTCCCCATAAGCAGCAGTTAGTACATGAAGAAATTTCATATTGGGGAGTATTTTGTACTATTAACCTTGAAGACCTTCTCAGACTGAAGATTAATCAGGGCGAGATTGATTTACAATGTCTTAATGTACAGAGTTTTATTCAAAAGTTTCCTGTATGTATGCTTCCTTTCAATTTTAGCATCTGATTTTTTTATATTGAATTAGGACTAGAGATAGGGCACGTAACTTTCTTGTACAAAATAAACCTGGGAAACAGTAGACTTTGAAAGGTATTAACTCTGAGACTTTGGGATGTTTTAATAGGCCATAATTTCTACCCCCTTAAAATGACTAATTCTTTAAGGAGTTCTTTCATTTTTAGAAAGGATAATATATACTTTTTGGCACTGTTCTAATGTTGCCATTATCACAGTATTCAGCAAGTAAAGAATGTGGAAAAGAACAAAATAGAGAAGAATCAAAGAGAGAAAAAATGTATCCAGACTTAAGGAGTAAATATATTTTACAGGGTGGTGCTGCAGTAGGAGGAAAGTTAGAGGTTAGATGGGAAAATATATTAATCCCACAATGATCATGAAGTCATATAAATATCCTTTCCTCTCCTTTGGCCTAAGACGATTAAACACGTGAAAAGAAAACAAGATCCTTTGCCAGCACGTGGGTGGTGGCTGTTGCCAGTTCATATTAGACTTCTAACCATCTCCTAAAACATACTCTCAGAGGGAAAGTAGCAGTGGGAGCAACATTAAGGCAATAGTTCTATGCTTAAGATTAATTATCATGATTTTAAAATTACAAGCAATTAGACTTTTGAGTATTTTTTTCAGGAAAACAATTTGAATTCTGATCCATTTCATTTAAAAAATCTCCTGGCGTATAGTCATTCCTAAGCCAGCATTGTCTTAAACGGGTGGTTTTAGAAGTAATGTAACTTTTTTAAAAATTGCAGAAGTTTCTCCAATAAATCAAATGAGTCAAGAGGAAACATTCCTCTAATAACACACTCTGCTCCAAGCCTGATGCCACTGGTTCAGATAAAGAGAGAAAGTGTTTACACTAGAGCCCACATGGTAGATGGTGTCAGCCTATTTAAAATGAGGATATTTTTGTTAATTATTAGATTAGTTATTATTATTATTATTATTATTATTATTATTATTAGTTTGGGCATTTGCAAGAAAAATAAGCATTTGCTCATTCTTTTGACTTTTCCTAAACAGAAGAATTCATTTAGAAGATTCTTTACTTTGTTGCAACTTTAAACAATAAAAGTAAATATGGATCTGAAAAAGGAAAAATAGTCTGGGGATATTACTCCTTACTTTTATACACATCACATTTCCTTTCTTCTGTCCTTCCTTGTTATGCCTTTAATGTATTCCCAGAAATATGGCATCATGTGCTTTGATACTTACCCCTTCTGCATTATAGTTTTGCTAGATTCTTGACCTCATTGAAAAGTTTTAAAGCAGAAGAGGAATTTCCTATCCGGGGATTTTGGTAGCTGTAGTATTCATGCTAGTGGTGAAAAGCTAGACTTACAGAAGTCCATTGCCTTGGTTTTTTTCTTTTTCTTTTTAAGGTAGATGAGCTTCAGGTATACACACTAAGGTTGTGGAAACATTCCTTCACCTCTTCCTGAATTCTCTTAATCAGACTCTGTGTACCATTTGTCTCCAGGCTACCTCATCAGAGGTCAATAATAACTTTTTATTTGGGCTGCTAATCTCACCTCTGTTTCTAATGTTAACCTGAAAATCTGTTACTTTTGGGAAGCTCATGACCTCAAAATTTCTGTTTCAGTACTGATGAAGACCTAATATTTTAGCAAATAATATAATTTATTTTAAAAATAATAAGGCTTTTCTGTGAAAGCCTTTGCTAAGTTGACATAAGACTTTTTCCTTTCCAGTCTGGTAATTTCTGATGTCTTAGTGGGTATTTGCTAGACTCTCAGTACTTTTCATCATTTGTCTTACATGAAGAGAGGGCTGCCTCTTCTGTAACCATTTCATAAGAAAGTTCTCTCTAAATTTTAAGCCATTGCTTGTATCTAAGGTGGTGTCCATTTGGAAACCTAAGACATACTGATGAGAAAAACTGGTCTAGTAAATGTGTACTGAATAAACTGAATCCACTTTATTGAGGTTTTAAATTTTTCTTTAGCAGGACACCTCGCTGATATAATAGATAGTCCTTCTTAATCAGACTATTTGCCTTCCCCCACTATTTTAAAACATTTTCAATATCTGGTATTGTTAAATGCATCTTCCAGCAGGGGTGGTGAACAAAATATTTTAAAACTGATACAGTTTCACCATTGACCATATTAATGATTTTTCTGCAATTACATTTCGATGGCTAGCTATAAAACTGCGGCAACCATAGGAGTCATTTGTACCTGGTGAGTATCAGCCCTGGTTGTAATAGAAAGTGCAAAGATGAAGAAGCACGGATGTGGATATGTAGAAGGGTGAATAGAGGCATAGAAAGAGGTGAGGGCAAAGGCAAACTCACAGGTGCATTGAAAATGACATTGTAGAAATGGGAATCCTTCTTGTTACTAATAAGTCTGTGCAGAGAAGGACAAGGAACAAGGCTAGACAGCTAAATGAGAGTTCATTTGAGACAGTCAGGTGAGAGAAACTGCTGACCCAAATTAATTAAGACTTCCAGTCCAGGAAGAAAAAAAGGCATGTCTCCACTAACCATAACAGTAAGTATGTGCGATTGGAGATTAATACGGAAGGGCACAGAGGCTAAGTAAGGGCCTCAGGTTTCTCATTGATGAACAGTACTGACATTGAAAAGCTGGAGACAGTGATAGAACTTGAGGTATCCCATGCCTTCTCTGTCGTGCTCAGACCCATATCTGGTTGTGACCAAGGGCTGCTGAATCTCCATCATCAGTATCTTTGTGTTTGTAGCACTATCTCTAGTCTGCACTGGTTATCTTGCAAGAACTCCTGAATAGTCTCTCTGCATTCGGTGTCTCTGATAAAGGATGGTTGGGATCATAGTACTGCCCCTGATTTAGTTCCCTTGAAGGTTTTCTTTGACCTCAAGATGGAGTCCACATCCTTGCTTTTGAGGCTCACTGGCTTTGCAATGTTCTTTCAGTCTTGCCAAATACTAGGATATTAATTAAATGTTGGATGGTTGTAGACATTAAAGAATTTAAATATTCTTGCTCAGCAAGAATAGAATTGCCATAGACATTCAATTACTAATAGAAGAACTTTATACTTAGCCCAGGTACAGTTGATTTTAAGAAAAGAAATGCATTGGCTATTCCTTCTATTTTTGTGGAAAACCAGATATTTGAGAAAGGAAATTTCAAAACTTTGCCATAATTATTTGTGCCAAAAGGAGAAAGTGGTTACTCTGAATGACTACAATGACCAGAATAGTTTCTTCTTTAAAAAATATTTAGTTTTTTCAGGAGCTGAACAGCTCATGAGAACACATTTTTTTCATTGCTAAGCTAATATTATTGCTATTGAAATTATATTTTACAAGAGTATTTTTGACAAAAAGAGAAAAAACCAAATATTTCTTTAATTTTTTTTTCACTGAATCTTCACTTTTCTTCCCCTTTGGTGACCTTTTTAAAAGTTATCCCTGCTATGCCGGGCGTGGTGGCTCACGCTTGTAATCCCTGCTCTTGGGAGGCAGAGACAGGAGGATCGCGCAGGTTTGAAGCCAGCCGCGCTGGCTTAGGAGACCCTGTTTCCAAAATAAAAATGTAAAAATAGGTCTGGGAGGGTAGCCTGGAGGTAGAAGGGCTTTCAGGAACCCCAGTACCACAAAAAAAAAAGTTATCCCTGCTATAACCTGTATCTTAAACCTTTACTTTCGACTTACACTTTTCCCAGCTTATTCTACACATGCACTCAGTTTTTTTTTAAACAATTGAAACTCCTCCACTTCCCTTTTAGACTTTCATTTTTCTTTATCATTCCCTTTATTTCCTAATTTCTTAAAAGAGTAGTGTATATTTGAATTCATGACTTCCTCACCCTTCAAATAGGTTCCTCTATTTTTATTTATTTATTTTTAATTTAATTTTTATTTTTTATAAGTGGAACATATTGAGAGTGGTATACATTTACATTGTGCTTCATGCCCTTCCCCCTCCCTTTCCCTCCCCTCCAATAGAGAGTGTCCAGGTTAACCATGTTGTATTTATGCTATTACACATATTCTTATGTAGCTCCTCCATTGAACAACCTCAGCTTTCTTCCTCTCCTATCCTTCCATTCAAGCTTTGCTGAGATTTCCTCTCCATCACCTGGAGTCCCTCTGGTATTACCACTACTCCCTAGCTTGGACATATTAGAGAAAACATATGTTCCTTCTCTTTCTGTGCTTGACTAATCTCACTTAACATAATGTTCTCTGGTTCCTTCCATCTTCTTGCAAATGTTAATATTTTATTTTTCTTTATAGCTGAATAGAATTCCATTGTGTGTATTTCCCATAATTTTGCAATCTACTCATCTGTTGGTGGAGATCTAGGTTGGTTCCATATTTTGGCTATTACAAACTGTGCTGCTATGAACATAGGTATGCATATGTTAACGTAGTTCTCTGATTTCAACCCCGTTGGAAAGATACCCAGTAGTGGTATAGCCGGATCAAATGGTGGATCTATTCCCAGTTTTCTAAGGAATCTCCATACTGATCTCCATAGTGGCTGAACTACTTTGCACTCCCAGAACAGTGTGTAAAAGAGTTCCTCTTTCCCCACATCCTCGCCAGCAATTGTTGTTCTTTGATTTCTTTATGTTTGCCACTCTGATTGGGGTTACCAAACTCATACACTGGAGAAAAGACAGCCTTTTCAACAAATGGTGCTGGAAGAACTGCCTGTCCATTTGTAGAAAGTTGGATCTGAATCCTTACTTCTCACCATGCACAAGAATCAACTCGAAATGGATCAAAGACTTAGAAATTAGACCAGAGACTGTGAAGTTCTTAGAGAAAGGCATAGGATCTACACTTCAACATATAGGTACAGGGATTAACTTTCTCAATAAGATTTCCAAAGTGCAGGAAATTAAAGCAAGAATTAATAAGTGGGATCTCTTCAAACTAAAAAGTTTCTTCTCATCAAAGAAAACCATCAAGAACCTAAAGAGGAAGCTTACAGAACGGGAGAAGATCTTTACCAGCCACCACTCTGATAGGGGGCTAATATCCAGAATATACAAAGAGCTCAAAAGACTCTATACTATCAAAACAAACAACCCAATCAAGAAATGGGCAACTGAAATGAATAGACACTTCACAAAAGAAGAGATACAAATGGCCGACACATGAAAAGATGTTCAACATCACTAGCCATCAGGGAGATGCAAATAAAAACTACGCTGAGGTTACTCTATTTTTAAAATGCATAATAAAGTATTAATTTGTCTCTATTCAAATACTTAAAGTTTTCTAAAACGCTAGAGATTTCCTGAGTAGTCCAAACCTCTCTAATTTTTTTACTAAAAAATTTAAGTATATGGAATATATTTGCAGGCATGATTGTTATTAGTGGGACCATAGAGCACCTTCTTCATAAAAAGTCTGACTTCAAAGGAAATCTTATCACCCGACGAGATGACTAATGATTTAGAATTTAGTCTATGTTCAGCTTGAAGAGCCTACCCTTTTTTGCATGAAGTTTTCATACTCTTCAAATTATTCCTTTAGGTTCCACTGATGGCCCAGGAGCATATATAGCCTTTATTTCCCATCCATATTTAAATTAGATTTACAAGCTGATAGGCCTACTTGGTTCCATTTCCCATGCTTCTTCCCCCCCCCCCCTTTAATTGCTTTTCAGTATTTCCATCATATCTTACTTTCTTCTGTAAGACAAATATTAAGATATTAATTTCAAAGTGGTTGGTTCAGATGGAACTGAGATTAAAGATCTTTCTTCTCTGGCTGCTATGGTACCTGGCTTTACAATAATCCTTACTGGTGCTAGATTACAGCTACTCATTAGTTAGTGATGGGGATAGGTTCTGAGAGATGTGCCGTTAGTCAGCTTTGTCACTGTGGGAACATGATAGAGTGCACTTAAAGAAACTAAGGTGCTGCAGTGTTGTAACTGGCACCAGATGGCATAATCTTATGGGTCCTCCATCATATATGCAGTTTGTGTTGGCCAAAATGTTATATGACATGTGACTGTATATTTGAAAGCACCTTGAGATGGGAATTTGGGGCTAAGTTTAAAATTCTCATTTATGGGAAGCAGAGATTTATCAAGTATAAATACAGAGTATATTTATTGTTGTAAGTCACAACTTACTGTGTTGGTCAGAAAAACAGTTCATTAGGCTTTGTTAAAATAGGTTAGAAGTCTTTTTAGATTGTAGGGCAGAATATATAAACCATACTTATGTATTCTGTCCTTTTGCTATTCATGTGGAGGCAAAAAGAACTGGAGTCTAATAATAACAATTAACATAAAATTAACATAAATAACTTTGTTTCCTCTATGTAAAGGAGAGCTTGTTATATTTGAAAATGTAAGGCTATAGTTCTAGTCAGCATTAAAATCTGAAATTTGTGTCTATTTCAGGTTAAAAATAAAGTGAATCCTGTATGATTGAGAGAAAAATATTCTTTAGAGAAATATATTTTAAAAATTTAAACTATTGGATTTTGTTTAAATATAAACTGCATAATATCAAGCATGGAGGATAGTTGGTTTGGATATCAATAACCCTACTGACTTGGCTGTAAGTAACTTGACAAATCAGTAATGTGAATTAAAATCCTGACTCTGAAATGAAAATTTTCAAAAAATGTTATTTTACAATAAAAAATCTTAGTCTATGATGGGGCTTTGTTTCCTCTGGGTATTAGATAGAATACTATTAATACACATGATAAAATGGGTGTGCCTGACTATTCTACCTTCTGTTTTGGGCAAAATCAGACCGAGAGGAATTAAATGTGACCACTTTGGGTAGTTGGCTTATGTTTTTCTGGCTGCATAGCCCACAGGCCAATTCATCAAAAATTAGCTTCAGTTATTTTTCAGTTATTTTTAAAACTTTTTATTGGTACATTGTGTCATATGTACAAGATGGTAGAGGCATACATGCACACATCACTCATTTAGCCTTTCCCCAATTCCAACCCCATTGACTCCATCTCCCTCCTCAATTTTGGCTTAGTGATTGACTTTGATACGTTTTTTAATGTATATCATGTACATTGACGAATTTTGCTCTTTTTCCCTTCTATCTCTCTCAGTTAGATTATCTTATTTGCTCATTATACTTTCTCCTTCTTCATCTAGAGTTCCTTCTATGACTCATTTTCTCCCTAGCTTCCACATACTAGGGAGAGCATCCAATTTTTTACTTTATTTTAACTTATTTATTCAATTAGTGAATGTGGCTTAACTCTACCTGAAAATCTTCAATAAGTTGAGAAAAATTCTATTAATTAATTTGCCATGTTATATTCTGGCCTTTCTATAAATATGTTAAAGTAGTATGACATTTTCAAAAAATGATATATTTTATAATATATATCAAGTTCTTTTCAAACCCTTTGACTAGTAAGCACCTGTAAAAGACAGCATATGTAGATTTTTATTACATAAATAGGTAAAACAATTACATATTAGGGATAACCTAAATACCCAGCAAGAAGGGTCTTAACAATTATAGTATGTTTTGCATTATAAAGGTACATATACCCCAAACTTATTTTTTTCAAATGTTTAGTGAGGTAGAATAAAGATTAAAATGTTATATTTAAAATGTAAGACATAAAGCTATAATTAGTATTCTTTTAAAGATAATAATATAAGTTCAAAAGTACTAAAAACAAATGCAACAAAATATCAATCTTCCTGCTTTTAAGATTCAAGTATTTTCTTTTTCATCACATTATTACATTTCTAACAATAAACATATTGATTTCAGACAAACATAAAAGCAATGCATACTCATTGTTTTTATTATGGATATGAGTATAGTACTTTTTAGTTTTATATGATTACATACATACAAAATGTGTATATATGGTATTCATTGATTATGTAAAAACATCCTCTAATCTAATTCTAGTTATTTTTGTGTAAGGATACTGGTTAGAATAGTGATAATCTTATCCTAAAAATTAAAAATACTACTTTATCTCCACAAATTTGGCTAAAATTAAAAATACTAAAAAATACTATCATTGGTGAAGATATGGGACAACTGGAGCTTTCATATATTGTAGTTGCAAGTGTAAAATGGTACAACCACTTGGAAAACAGTGAAATAATTTCATACAAAATTCGGTATACACACACACACACACACACACACACACACACAAAACTATGCTATTATTTTGTACTTACCCAAATAAGATTAAAAAAATTTTTCCACAAAAAGACTCCTAAAAGAATTTTGCAATATCATTGTTCACATAATAGCTTGAAACGGAAAGATCCAAATGTCTATTAACATTTAAATGGATAAAAATATTTTGGCATATTAATAATAGTCTATTACTCAGCAAAAGTGGAATGACCTACTGATACATAAAACAGTATGAACTGGAGTCTCTAAAACATGTTGAACAGAGAAGGGCCACAGAGCACAAACTCTGTAGTTCTGATTATTTGGACTTATGAAATGGGCACAGTTAATCCATAATAATAAAAATCAGAACATCCCTTACCCACAGGGAACAATAGACATGGTCAAATATAATGGGTTGATGGGACTGTTCTAAATTTTGATTGAGATATAATCACATAGGGCATACATTTGTCAAAGCTCATCAAACAACATATGCAAAATCTATACATTTGTAATGTACATAAATTATACCTCATTAAAAAAATCTCATTTAATAAAAACATATTGATAGTAGACTTAGGACACAGTAAACAGAATTCTAGTGCTTTAGAATAAGAAGGATTTACTAGCTATATAAAAAATAAGCAATTTTCTGAAACACAATTTAATTGTTACATATGCTGAAACATTTTTGGCTAGTAGGAAAGGCATACTTTTTTTTCTGTATTTGTATTAGTGATGTTTATACAGATATTTTCATTAGTCAAGAATTTTGGGGGGTGGGGAGAGCAAATTTTTGCAAAGAATACCAGACTCACCTACCTGAAGTGTAAAGGGCTCACTCCACCCTTCTATGGACTTCACTCACATCCAAGCTCAGACACCCATGCTCTTAAGCAGGTCCTTTTCTTGAGAGCTTCCTCTTCCATTTAAAAAACCAATGCACGATGTACTTATTCATATCGTAGTCAACCACTAAGCCAAGCATAGGAGGGAGGGAGTGGGGTGGGAACTGGGTGGAGGCTGGTTGGGTGATGTGTACATTTATGTCTACACAAGTTTTTTTTTACCCCATTATGATGTATAAATACAATGCACCAATAAAAATAAAAAATACTAAAAAATGAATGCAGTGATCAGTATATCTTTTTTCTCTTAGTTTTTGTTATTGCATTTTTCTTTTAACTATGACCTTCTGGGAGACTTGCTGATATTTTTGGCTGGTCACCTTTAATAAAAATTAAAGATAAAAAGAGTGTCCCAGCCCTGGGTATGATGGTGCAGGCCTCTAATCCCAGTATTTTGGAGGCAGAGACAGGAAAATCACAGGTTCAAGAAGATCTTCAGCAATTTATCCAGACCCTCAGCAATTTAATGAAGTCTCTAATCAAAATAAAAATAAAATAGGGCTTGGGTTGTAGTTTTGAGGTAAAATACCCCTGGGCTTAGTTCCAGTACACCACCACCACCTAAGGTGGCACAAGGAAACTCATTCCATTTGTTGTCACTGTATGCGTTTGTTTGTCCAGTTACTCTGTTACTTTTAACTGAATGGTTTATCATTTATTTACTATCAAGTGGTTTGTCCTCATTTTGAAAATCCATGATCTTTGTGAAAAACTCCACAATCTCTTTGTAAATTGAATAGCATAGCAAATATAAAGCCTGAACCAGAAAGTAAATTCTCATCAGACACTTGAAAATTATGACCTAGAATAGACTCAGCACCTGGTGGGTGGCTTCTGAGGGGTTGTTTGTTCTGCCCAAATTATTGGCTTGAGCAGTTATGAGGATAAGTGGTGAGTTGAAAGCATCAGTCAAGATAGTCTCATTTCTGAAGAAGCACCTGCTGTGACTAGAAAAGGTCAGATTTTTAACCTATGAAGGGATAATGGAAATGGGGCTATCAACTAAAGCAAAATAATAGAACACATAATCATCAGCTGTTAATATTAAGAACCCAGGTGATCTGAAAGTTATACAGAAATATCTCCCAAAGCCACAGGTATCCTTACTGGATGGATACATTGAGGAAGCACTTTTTATAATTCAGTAAATACAAATGGAAAAAGTGGTATAATCCTGAACTTCAAGAAGCATTACAAAAAGGTGGGGCTCAACTTTTATGTCTTCAAGTCTGATCTTAATCACAAGTTCACACAGGTTTGAAATTTAACTGATTTAGCAGATGTTTTGCTAGGCAGGATCTGTGCTGATAGTTTAGCATAACTGGCTGTAGCTGTTGAGTAGGGCAACATTGTTTTCTTAGACACATGTAGATGTTATTAAGCTATTGGCACTACCTTGGAATCAAGTCTGTCTGATAATAGAGCAGTGGAGCTCGGATGGGTCTTTCATCTTGTAAAACTATCATTTTATTGACTTTTTATTTGAGCCCCAACAATGTTGTGAAAAGCAATGGCCAACAGAAAGCCGGAGTAAATGGGTAATGGGTGCTCCTCTGACATTTTCTTTTTCTCTCAAGGACCAAGAGTTTTTTTTTTTTTTTTTTTTTTTTCTCACTCAGATGTCCTATGTCTGAAAATAGTTGAAAATATTTTCTTCAATTTTTTGTTGCTTAGGAAGAAAGGGAAGTGCAATACTTAATATTTCATCATGGCTAGACCCAGGACCTCATACTATTGCATTTGAACTGAAAATACAAGCTTACATCTATTTGTCAGACATTTGACATAGAGCCAAGTCTTTTTGTTTGAGGACAGATCTCTTAACTGGAGCTCATGGTTGTCTTTTGCGCATAAATCATGCCAACGATACATCGCTGGTGATTTTTAACTCCATTCTCATTATAGTGGAGGGAAATAGCTTTTAAAGTGATCTTGAACTGCGCGTAGCACGCCAGACCCCTGGAGAAACCGGGCCCAGTAAGACGATCACCTGTAAGGAGAGAGTTTAGCGGAGACCAAGGAGAAATGCGGTGTTGAAAGAGTTCTCCGCAATGGTGGTGGAGACTTGTATTCAGGAGAAGCAGAAACCAGATCTTACCAACTTTATTTTTTTGGAGAAATTACACCAAATGTCGAATGCTACCATCATGCATGCTTAGGAACACTGGACAACATTGAGAGTGGAAAAAGAGCCTGGGAAGGATTTGAAACGGTGGAGGCAGTGGCAATGCCAGTGGCCAATACTCAGGGGAGGCAGAGATCTGATACATTACACCTAGAACCTTTGAAATAATAACCACAGAGACAGTGATCGGAACCTGCTGAGGGGTTAGGTGGGCGCCGGGGCCAGTGGCCAACATCGGAGCTTGCTGTGAGGCAAGGCCACTACTGAGGCCTCTGTGACCGGGATTGGAACCTACCGAGGGGTTGGACCTATGCTGGGGCCAGCGAGGCCGGCATTGGAGCCTGCCATGAGGCAAGGCCAGTGCTGGGGCCTCCGAGGACAGGACCAGAGCCTGCTGAGGGGTTAGGCCGGTGCTGGGGCCAGCGAGACCGGCATCAGAGCCTGCCATGAGGCAAGGCCGGTACTGGGGCCTCCAAGGTCAGGATAAGAACCTGCCGAGGGTTAGGATGGTGCTGGGGCCAGCGAGGCCGGCATCGGAGCCTGCCATGAGGCAAGGCCGGTGCTGGGGCCTCCGAGGCCGGGATTGGAGCCTGCCTTGAGGCAAGGCCGGTACCGGGGCCTCCGAGGCCAGGATAAGAGCCTGCCGAGGGGTTAGGCCGGTGCTGGGGCCTCCGAGGCCGGGATTGGAGCCTGCCTTGAGGCAAGGCCGGTACCGGGGCCTCCGAGGCCAGGATAAGAGCCTGCCGAGGGGTTAGGCCGGTGCTGGGGCCAGCGAGGCCAGCATCAGAGCCTGCCTTGAGGCAAGGCTGGTACTGGGATCTCCGAGGCCAGGATAAGAGCCTGCCGAGGGGTTAGGCCGGTGCTGGGGCCAGCGAGGCCGGCATCGGAGCCTTCCATAAGGCAAGGCCGGTGCTGGGGCCTCCGAGGCCGGCATCAGCCTGCCATAGGCAAGGCCGGTGCTGGGGCCTCCGAGGCCGGCATCGGAGCCTGCCATGAGGCATGACCGGTGCTGGGGCCTCCGAGGCCAGGATAAGAGCCTGCCGAGGGGTTAGGCCGGTGCTGGGGCCAGCGAGGCCGGCATCAGAGCCTGCCTTGAGGCAAGGCCGGTACTGGGGCCTCCGAGGCCAGGATAAGAGCCTGCCGAGGGGTTAGGCCAGTGCTGGGGCCAGCGAGGCCGGCATCAGAGCCTGCCGTGAGGCATGACCAGTGCTGGGGCCTCCAAGGCCGGGATCGGAGCCTGCCGAGGGGTTAGGCCAGTGCTGGGGCCAGTGAGGCTGGCATCGGAGCCTGCCTTGAGGCAAGGCCGGTACTGGGGCCTCGAGGCCAGGATAAGAGCCTGCCGAGGGGTTAGGCCAGTGCTGGGGCCAGCGAAGCCTGCTGTGAGGCATGACCAGTGCTGGGGCCTCCGAGGCCGGGATCGGAGCCTGCCAAGGGGTTAGGCCGGTGCTGGGGCCAGTGAGGCCAGCATCAGAGCCTGCCATGAGGCAAGGCCGGTACTGGGACCTCCGAGGCCGGGATAAGAGCCTGCCGAGTGGTTAGGCCGGTGCTGGGGCCAGCGAGGCCGGCATCAGAGCCTGCTATGAGGCAAGGCCAGTACTGGGGCCTCCGAGGACAGGATAACAACCTGCCGAAGGGCTAGACTTGTGCTGGGGCCAGCAAGGCCGGCATCGGAGCCTGCCGTGAGGCAAGGCCAGTGCTGGGGCCTCCTAACCCAGGAACGGCATCTGCCGAGGGGTTAGGCCGGTGCTGGGGCCAACGAGGCCGGCATTGGAGCCTGCCGTGAGGCCAGGCCGGTGCTGGGGCCTCTGAGCCCGGGATTGGAATCCTGCCAAGGGGTTAGGCCGGTGCAGGGGCCAATGGCCAGCATCGGAGCCTGGCGTGAGGCAAGTTCACTCCTGCAGCCTCCAAGGCCGGGACCAAAGCCAGCTTAGGGGTTAGACCGGTGCAGGGGCCAGCGAGACCAGAACTGGGGCCTCCCATGAGGCAAGGCCGCTGCTTGAGCCAGCGAGGTCTGGATCAGTCCACTGAGTGGCCAGGCCACTACTGGGACCATCAAGAGTGGGATCGGTACTTGCAACGCAGCATGCACAGAGAAATATTGCAGAAAATATAAATCAGACGCTTCTCTTAATCAGCAATAACTAGGAGGAAAAGGGCAACAGGAAGAGGTTAAGCTATAGAAAGGGCCCTATAGTGAAGCAACTAATGTGACCAATCAGAGGGTATGTAATACTGGAGGACGGAGCCTCTTTAAAACGCAGGAGGTACATAAACAAATGTATCAAAGTAAATCACCAAAGAAGCATGGGATGGAGGGAGGGGGAGGGAATGGGATGGGGGCTGGAGGAGGGCTAATTGGATAATGTGTGCTTGTATATCCTCTCAAGTCTTGTACTCCAATGTGATTGATATATGACTACAATGCACCAATTTAAAAAATAAATTAATAAAATAAATAAATAAATAAATAAAGTGATCTAAATACAGTCTTTAAAAGTTTATCATCAGTCATGAAAGGCTTTCTTACCTGTAATTAATTTTTATTAACCTCCATAACAACTTTCCTAGCCATTTAAGTAATTTTCATTAAATCATATATCCTTTCACTTTTGTATTTTTATTGGCTCATGCAAAATATTTTGTTTTTTAACTGTAATGTGAAGTTATATAGAAAAAATAAGTTTGGAAACAAGCAGTGTCTACTAGGCATACAACTCACATTCATTATGTTTTACTGAATATAAAAATCAGAAGAGATTAATCTAGGGAATCAAGTAAATACAGGTATACCATTGTAAACTCCTTTTTAAATCTCAGCTTCTTTTTCCTGCCTTTATTATGTTAGTCATAATCACCATTTTCCAAAATCAACATCTCAAAGATTTTCTTTGACTCCTCCTTGGCAGAACCACTCCGAGATCTGACCCATTGCTAATCATGAGAACACCTCTTGTCTACCTGTGTTTTTTGAAGGCCCTTCAGTCTAATGCAGGCCTTCATTGCCTCTTGCTGTAACTTTCATAAAAACAGAAAAGCTGTTACTATTACCTCCTGTATTCTTTTGCAGTCTACCAAGAAACCACTTTCATATAAACATCTTTTGAAGTATAATTTGCTTGGGAATTTTGAAGAACTTTCAACTGCAAAAAGAAGCACAAGCCTTATTGATTGACATTGAGGTCTTTCACCATGAAGTTTTTACCAATATTCTCTAACATATTTCTACTACTTTCTTATACATAATGTAAGAAATGAAAAAATTGAAAAACTTTTTTTCTCTGATATTCTATGTGCATTCCTGCCTGTACACCAACCTGCCTAAAACTTCTTTCTCCTTTAGTACCTAAAAATGTACTTCCCCATCTCAACCTATCTCAAATGAAAGGAACAATTAACACAAGGCTAAAAAGATGGGCAATTTTTTTCTTCTTAATTTTCATTTGTATACCCGTGTAATAACTTGTGGAATTGCATTTTGTAGGTAGAAATGAAACATCAAAGTTTTTCATTTTATTATTTATTTATTTATTTATTTATTTAGTGTGTGGTACTAAGGGTAGAACCCAGGGGCTTTTCTACCTCTGGGCTATACTCCCAGCCCTATTTTATATTTTATTTGGAAACAAGGTCTCACTACGTTGCTGAGAGCCTCACTAAGTAGCTGAGGCTGGCTTCGAACCTGTGTGATCCTCCTGTCTCAGCCTCCCAAGCACGGGGATTACAAGCGTGCACCACCACGCCCAGCCAAAGTATTTTTTTAATTTCTCACTTTTGGGATCACCTTTGGGATCCTTCATCTCACCTTTGGGATCACATAACAATTTATGCCTATTTTATGTTTTGTTGCTGATGATTACTAATATCTTTTCTTATCAATTATTAGTGCTCCAAGTTAAGAGGTTTATTTTTGTGTTTATTTTTGTGTTCTGCTCAAAACCAAGAGAGTAGAGATAGTGAAGTAAGAATGAATTAAAACACATTACTAAAGGAGAGACCTTTGTAATTAGGGTAACCCGTCTACTCTACAGGTTTGTTGTGAAGGGTAGAGAAGTGGTCATGAGCAAAAGGAGCAAGGTACACCCATGCATTTCAGTCATAGTGGTGTCATGGTTTGGACCTGAAATATCCCCCCTATAAGTTCATCTGTTCAAAGCATGTTCCTCAATGCCACAGTACAGAGGTGGAGCTTTTAGGCAGTGATTGTGTCATGGGGTGCTGACCTTTTAATGTACTAATCCATTTGTTGAATTAATCCAATAGCTGAATGGACTACTAGGAGATGGAACCTTGTTGGAGGAAGTAGATTACTGGAGGCATAGCTGAGAGGGGTTTTTGTTCTCCCTGGCCCATTCCTTTCCCTTTTTGTTTCCCAGCTGCCATGAGCTGAGAGCTTTCCTCTGTATACTTTTCTGCCAGGATGGTTCTGCCTCGGAGTCAGCCTACCATGGACTGAATCCTTAGAAACTGAGAAAAAATGAACATTTCCTTTCCTAGATTGTGCTTGCCAGGTATTTTGGTCACAGTGACAAAAAATAAACACAACTAAAAACAGATTTTTTAAATTTATTCAGAGTACTGCAAATTTTGGTGGCTCCTTCTGCTTTTTAGCAATCACGTCTCTGCTGATATATACAGTTTTTCCCTAGTATCCACAGGGAATTGGTTCTAGAACCTCCATTGATATACAATTCTCACATACTTAAATCCTTTATTTAAAATGGTATGGTATTTGCATATGAACTATGTACATTCTCCTGCATACTTAAATTGTCTCTTCATTACTTATAATACTTAATACAATATACATATTTTGTAGATAGTTGCTATGATGTATCAGTTCGGGAATGGTGACAGTAAAATGTAAGCCTTCAATACAGGCACAATTTTGTTTTTTGAATATTTTTAATCCGTGGATGAACAACTGCACCAAAAATTAGTAGGATCTAAGTAAAACTTTCCAAGCAGTTGATAACATCAGAATCTTGGACTTACACATCTAAAAGGTCGTGAAACTATTCCTTCTTCTTGTTTATTCTTGACAGAAGAATCCTTGAGGTATTATGGTATCTACTGCCAGCATATCTCTATGCTGTAGGACACCTTTTTCCTCTTTTCTTAAGAGAAAGGAAAAACACTAGAATTTTCACTAAGCCTCACCTTCCTATTTTCTCATGAGGCTCAGAGCTTAGCAGAATTTTGAGATGAGGCTCCAGGGTATTGTGTTTTGGGGTTTTGGAGATTCTTATTAATTTGTTTTAGCTATGCTATAAGTTGGCTTGAGACTTTGAATAAATTTTAAAATGCTATTTCAATGGGAAGAAAAATTATAAAATCTAAACCAGAACTTGAAACATATGTTTTGTAGTATAATATATTAACACGTTTTTAACTTTTTTTAAAAAAAATTTATTGGTGCTTTGTATTCATACATCATAATGGGATAAAAAACTTGTGTAGACATGCATGCACAAATCGCTCAGTTAGCCCCTACCCAGTCCCCACCCTGTTCCCTCCCTATCCCTCCTTCCCATGCTTGGCTTAGTGGTTGACATTGATATGTTTGTTTAAGTACATCATATGCTTTAGAGAGTTTCCTTCTTCCCTCCTGCCATCCCCTTAGTTAGGTTGCATTATTTGCTCCTCTATAGGATCTCCTTTTTCACCTAGAATTCCTCCTATGACTCATTTCTCCTTAGCTTTCACATATTAGGGAAAACATCTGGTTTCTTATTTTTTGTCACTGACTAATCACACTTAGCGTAATGCCCTCCAGTTCTGAAAATGATGTAATTGTGTGTTTTTTATGGCTGAGTAAAATTCCAATGTGTACATATCTCACAATTTTGTAATCCATTTATCTGTTGATTGACATCTTGGCTGGTTCCATAGTTTGGCTATGGTGAATTGTGCAGCTATGAACATAGATACACATGCATTAATTTGGTAGTTTGCTTTGCTTTCTTTTGGGTAGATACCCAGAAGTGGTATTGCTGGGTCAAATGGTAAATTTGTTCCCATTCTTCTGAGGATCCTCTGTACCGTTTTCCAAAGTGGTTGCAATAATTTGTAATCCCACCAACAATATTTTAGAGTTTCCACTTCTCCACATCCTTGCCAGCATTTGTTGTTGTTTGTGTTTTGAATGATTGCCATTCTAGTTGGAGTTAGGTAAAATCTCAGGGTAGTTTTGATTTGCCTCTCTCTGATTGCCAATGATGTTGAACATTTTTTATTGAATTTATTGGCCATTTGAATTTCTTCTTTCATGAAGTGTCTATTTAGTTCACTTGCCCATTTTGGATTGGATTATTTGTTTAGTGTTGAGTTTCTTGAGTTCTATGTATATTCTAGGTATTAGTCCTCTATCTGAGGCATAGGTGGCAAAAATCTTCTCCCATTCTGTTGGCTCTTTGTTGAGGTTCTTGACAGTTTCCTTTGCTGAACAGAAGCTCTTCAGTTTCATGCAGTTCCACATATTGATATGCCTTTTAGTTTGTTGTGCCTTTGGGGTCTTGTTGAGAAAGTGTTTATCTGTGCCTATGTGTTGCAGTGTTGGACCTATTCCCTCTTCAAGGAGCCTCAAGGTCTCTGGTCTAATTTCCAAGTCTGATCCATCTTGAATTGACTCTTGTGCAGGGTGAGGAAGTGGGATTTATTTCCAGTTTTCTGCATAGAGTTAACCAGTTTTGCCAACACCATTTGTTGAACAGACTATCTTTCTTCCAGTGTATGTTTTTGGCCCCTTTGTCAAAAATAAATTGGCTGTTTAAAGGCAAAAATATTTCTAAATATATCTATGCCCTTTTCTTTAAAATCAAAATAAAATGCCTTTAGCTGTAGCCAATGAATTATTTAGAAAGATGATAGTATTTCCAGCCTTTATTAATGTATCTGGTATGATTCTCATATAAATGAATATTTTTAGATTTAAATGTATTTCTCTCATAGTTAAAGGATTTATAATACTAAAACAGTTGGATGTTTGACTATTTTTAAACAGTCTAGTGTGTACTACTCATGGAGGAAGATCATGTTTATCTTTTAATTATTTACTGGGAGTTGTACCTAAGAAAATAATTTAATAGACACAGAAGATTTATGCATGAAGATATGCATATAATAATACTATGCAGTAAAAGCATTTAACACAATCCAATACCCATTCATATTGAAAACGCTGATAAAATCAGGGATTGAAGGGATTTCTCCCAATATCATGAAGACAACAAAAAATAAAGCCAAAGCCAATGTGATACTGAATGAGGAAAAACGAAAATATTTCCTTTAAAAATCAAGAACAAGACAAGGATGCCCACTATCATCACTCCTATTACACATACAACTCCAAAGCAGTAAGGTAGGAGAGGGAAATCAAAGCGATGCAAATGAGGAAAGAATTGAAATTATCTCTGTTTGCAGATGACATTATCTTCGATTTAGAAAATCCAAAACACTCAACCAGAAAAATTCTAGAACTGATAAACAAATTCAGCAAAATGGCCAGATACAAAATCAACTTACAAAAGCCAATAACATTTCTATGCACCATCCATTAATCCACTAAAAATTCTATAAAATAATTCTATTCACAATAACCTAAAAATAATTAGGAATAAATCTAACCAAGGAGGAAAAAGATCTTTATAATATGATTTATAGAACACTAAAAGAAATAAATTAAAAAACACCATAGAAAATGGAAATACCTCCCATGTAATATATTAAAGGTTGTCAAAATGGTCATTATATCAAAAGCAATCTATAGATTCAATGCACTGCCTATCAAAACACCAATGTCATTCTTCACAGACCAGGAAAAATAGTCCTAGAATTCATAAGAAAAAACAAAAGACTCAGAATAGCCAGAGCAATTCTGAGCAACAGGAACCATGCTGGAGGCATCACAATACCTGATTTCAAATTATTCAACAGAGCTATAGTAACAAAAACAGCATGGCATTGACATAAATAAACACATAGACTCATGGAATAAAAGATACAGAGATAAACCCTCATACTTATGAATGGATTGTTAGTTTTTGACAAAGAATACAAAAGCAAAGCCGGGTGTGGTGGTGCACACTTGTAATCCTAGGGACAGGAGGATTGTGGTTTGTGGACAGTCTCAGCTACTTAGTGAGGCCCTTTGCAACTCAGTGAGACCTTATTTCAAAAATAAAGAATAAAAAGTAGGGCTGTAGGTATAGTTTGGAGGTAGAATTTCCCAGGGTTTTCATCCCCAGGACCACCAAAAAAAATAAAAAATAAAATAAAAAAAGGAAGAAGACAAAAGTATATGCCTTTGGAAAAAAGATCACATTTTCAACAAATGATTGGAAAAATTGAATACCCATTTATACAATAATGAAATCAGACCCCAATTGTGCACCCTGAATAAGAGTCATCCCAGGGTAGTCCAACAACCTAGATATTAGACCATAGCTTTTCAATTACTAGATGAGGGCATAGGACCAACTCTACAACATATAGACCCTGGTAGAGACTTCCTCAATAAGATCCCCAAAGCTCAGGAAATAAAACAGAATCAATAAACAGGATGACATTAAATAAAAATAAAAACTTTTACACTGCAAAGCCAACAATCAGGAGTCTGAAGAGAGAGCTTACAGAATGGGAGAAAATCTTTGCCAGCTTAAAATACTTAACACTAAAAAACAAAGACCTGCCAACAATGGGCAGATGAACTGAATAGACCCTTCTGAAAAGAAAAAATACAAATGGCCCCTAAGTATATGAAAACGATGTTGATCATCATTAGCAATCAGGGAAATGAAAATCAAAAATACATTGAGATTCCATCTAACTTTAGTTAAAGTGGCAATCAAGAGTACAAACAATAATAAATATTGCCGAAGGCATGGGAAAATAACTCTTTTACACATTTGGTGGGATTGCAAGTTAGTGCAACCACTATAGCGATTATGATGGAGGCTCCTCAAAAGACTGAAAATGGACCCACCATATAACTCAACTAAACCACTTACAATATCTTTCCAAAAGAACTAAATCAGGTTAATACATGTTTCTAGCAACTCAATTCACAACAGTCAAATTTTTGACCCACTTAGGTGTCTGCCAGCAGATGAATGGATAACAAAATATGGTGTATACACACAATAGAATCTTACTCAGCCATAAAGAAGAACAGTTGTGTCAGAAAAATGAATGGATCTAGAGGCCCTTATTTGAAGTGAGATCAGCCAGTCTCAAAGGCAAGGGTCGTATGTTTTCTTGCATATGTGGAAACTAGAGAGAAGATAGGAAACAAAAGTGACTTTACTTATTTATTTAAAAAATATTTTATTGGTGCATTGTAGTCGTATGTCTTAATGGGGTACAAGATGGTGGACACATACATGCACACATCACCCAAATAGCCCTTACCCAGTTCCCACCCCATTCCCTCCCCCTCTCTCCTTCTCATGTTTGGGTTGGTGATTGACATTTATATATTTGTTAAAATACATGATGTACATTAGAGAATTTCCCTCTTCCCCCTCACACCCCACAATTAGGTTGCCTTATTTACTCATCTATAGAATTTCCTTCTTTGTCTAGAGGAGGAACAAAAGCAACTTTAGATAAATGAGGAGAGAGGCTAGTAGAATAATGGAAGGGGATTGGGTAAGGGAAGTTTGGAGGGAATAAAGGAGGTTTGATGAAGAAACAGTTTAAGTAATTCTGTGTTTTTATATGATAATATCACTACCAATCTCACTTATCTGTATGAGTAGAGGTGGGTAACAGAGTGGGATCTGGAAGGAAACACAGCCAGCGCTGTGTGCGTGTGTGTCTATATCACTCTGAACCTCATTGTGATATACAAGTACAATGCACCAATAAAAGTCGATGTGAAAAGCAAAGAACCACCTAAAATTTCATTAATACAGAATAACTTTATGAGTAATGGCAAAAGGATAATGACATTGTACATATACAAATAGGTTTGGTATAATAAACAACATATCAATCATAAATTATAATTTATGTGCAAAAAAATAAAAAGTACGCACATGTATCTAAATGATTAGGCACTAGTATGAAAATATCAAATTAGAGCTAAGGGGGTTCGAGAGTATAATTTGTGGTTGGATGGTTCCTAGTATGTATAGGCCCTGGGTTTGATCTTCAGTACTTGAGAAGAAAAAGAGCTAAGAGAATTATGAATAATGGTGCTATTGTTTTTTCAAAGCATGTCTTCAAAATAATTATGTTTAATTTAAAAATTGCAGGCATATTTCAAGCAATGCATTAAGACAAGCTAAAAACTATAGTTTTTCCCCCATCTGTACTTGTTTCTCATAAAATATGTTATTCTTAAGAAGTGATTCATATTGTTTTCCAGCATTATTTTGCAATCCCACCAACAATGTATTAAGAGTTCCCACTTATCCACATCCTCACCAGCATTTGTTGTTGCTTGTATTTTGAATGATTGCCATTCTATTTGGATTCGCACCTCTCCGATTGCTAATTATAGCGAGCATTTTTTCATACACAATAGGACTTTACTCAGGTATAAAGCAGAACAAAATTATGTCATTCACAGGGAAATGGATAGAACTGAAGAATATTATGCTAGGTGAAATTAGTCACAAAAAATAAGAAATCAGATGCTCTCCCTAGTTTGCAGAAGCCAGGGAGAAAATCGATCATAGGAGAAACTCTAAATGAAGAAAGAGAAATTATAGATGAGCAAATAAGTCGACCCTCAGGGAATGAGAGGGAGGAAGAGGGAAGTTCCCTAATGTACGTGATGTACATTCATAAAAATGTCAAAGTCAATCACTGAGCCAAACATGAGAAGGAGGGAGGAGGGAGGGAATAGAGTGGGAATTGGGTAAGAGCTAATTGGGTGACATGTGCATGTATGTCTCTACCATATTGTACTCCATTAAGATGTATGACTACAATGCACCAATAAAATTTTTTTAAAGTTATTCATAGTTGCTAGTTGCTGTGTTTCCATTTTCAGTCATTGCTAAAAATTATACATTTTCAAAACTCTCATCCAAAAAGACATGGGAATTAAAAAGTAACTAGATTTTTAGAAATAGGATTGGCATCTCTCATTGGGCCTAATTATTTTCAATATACAAAGTGATCGTAATTTTTCAGCCTCTTGGCTGTGTGTGTGTGTGTGTGCGCGTGTTGTGTGTGTGTTGTGTCTTGAATATGGTTCAAGATGAGTGTCAGGCTGAATGCTGACTCCTTGCACAGAACAAAGTTGTTTTGTTCTTATGTACCCCCTGACTGCTCACTGCTCTTTTAGATAAATGGTGCAAGAACAAACTCATTCTATGAGACTGAGATCATCTGTTATCAAAACTCTGTTATTAGGTGGAGACAGAGACCTCATGGCTGGAATGATCACAGAGGCATCTGCGGAAAGGGCCACACAACCCAGTTGTGTGAGGGTTCAGGCTGTGTGTGTGGGGGGGAGGGGGAAGGCAGGGGAAGTTAGTTGGCTATAAACCTTTTATAGACTTATGGGATTTGGTTTGCATACATTTGTTTTTTATTTAAAAGTCTTTTCACTTTAAGAGTCCTTTTTTAGATTAATTGACATAGATCATTCTTTCAGAAACCGATAGCATCCAGAAAACATCTTAATATGTTAATGATTTCAGTACCAGATCATGAGTATTGTGAAAGTATGATTACAAAAGACTAGTATCCCATCTTGC
Source organism: Muscardinus avellanarius (assembly GCF_963383645.1). NCBI lineage: Eukaryota > Metazoa > Chordata > Mammalia > Rodentia > Gliridae > Muscardinus > Muscardinus avellanarius. Next base: position 94,855,085 of record NC_137794.1, read on the forward strand.
TTTAAAAATTTTGGGGGGGTATTTGCGTTTTGTTAAGTTGTTTTCAGATGTAATGCGTTTGTCAATGGAATATTATAATTTTTCTAAATTGTTAATATTTTAAAGCCTCATTAAATAAAGGATGAGTCGAACCATAGCTTCATCTACAGTAATGACAGGCAAACAGAGAAAAAGAGGAATAAGTGTTTGAGGAACTGCAAGGAACAGCAAGTACCTTAACAGCAACTATCTGTGTAAAATGGAAAATCCCCATGTTCCAACTGAATGGATTGAGTCCACTTCCATAGGAGGAAGTGTTTCTGAACTCAGTATGAAAACTGGTACAAGAAATAGATTTTAATTAGTACCAATATAGAATAAACTTCTGAGGCTAAACACAATATTGCTTGAAGATAAGTTAATATATATATATATATATATATATATAGAGAGAGAGAGAGAGAGAGAGAGAGAGAGAATCTATTTTAACTCCTCCTTAACTGTGCACCACCAAAACCTGTGCCCAGTGATAAATGCTAAAACAGTTTACCATTAACTTTTCCTCTTTTTTTCTCCTTAGAAGAATTATGTAACCAATATTTATTCATCTGATTGTTTAAAAGCCATTTACTTCTATAAAGGGTAAGCGCTTCACCAGCTTCCCACTGAATTTCTTGCCATTTCCTCCCTGAACTTTTTAGGAAATTTTTGAATTAAAACATCTAATGGTGACTCATTATCATGATAAGCAGTTATGGCTGATATAAAACTTAAATTTATTTGAAGAAAACAAGAGTCCTACATATTGCGATTGAATCAAACTTGATCAGAATGATAGTACTGATACTTTTCTCCCCATTTTATTTTAGGTGTATAAAATATTTTTGTTCCCTTACATTATCATATTCTTAGAACCCCCTCCATCCTCCCATCCACACACACACACACACACACACACACACACATCAAAGGCAAAAAAGTTATTTTTACTGTGCTACAGATGAGGAGACTGAATTTAGGAATAGTCACATGACAGCATTATAGAGTAAAAACAGAATGTAGTTCTCTGACTTCTAGTCCCTGCTCACCATTCTTTCCTTTATGTTAGAGGTAAATGCCTGAAGGACCCACCGGTATTAAGCCATGCTTATGAAGCATCACACAACCTTCCATGCTTATTTTTGTTTGATAAAATTTACTTCATCTGAAAAACAAAGAGTCAGGGTATGTTTTTTAAACTTAATTTTAATTTTGTAATTGCACTCAGCAAAATTTCTCCCATCATGTTTCAATTAAAATAATGTCATTGTGATGTTTTATATCAGTGGTTTTTAAAGTATGATCTGGTCTCGGAACCAGTATTACATTACCACCTGGGAATTTGAAAGAAATGCACCACCCCCCATCCCATATCTACAGAATCAGCAGCTCTTGGTGAAGCCCATAAATCTGTTTTCATATGCCCTCTAGGTGATTCTGACTCAAGCCTAAGTTAGAGAACTACTGTTTTAAACTCTTAATGACCACAGTTAAAATTCAGATCCAGCCAGGCATGGTGACACTCTCTTGTAATCCCATTGCTTGGGAGGCTAAGACAGGAGGATTACAGGTCCTCAGCCAGCTTCAGCTACTTAGTAAGGCCATCTGCAACTTATTGAGACCCTGCTTCAAAATAAAGAATAAAAAAAAAATAGGGCTGGGAGTATAGCTTGGAGATAGAATGCCCTTGAGTTCCATCCCCAGTTCCACACACACACAAAAATAGATTATAGCTTAGTCCCTCCCCCTTCTGGGGTACCTCAGGAGCTCATCAAGCATTTATAATATGTTTCTTATTTGCGCTTGCATCTCTACATTGGCTACCTGATATGGTAGAGTGCAGTGGTTCAGTATGTGGGCTCTGAGCACCAATTGAGAGTTAGAATACTGTTTTATTACTTACAAATTACTTGGGATTGAAAAAGATACTTCTGTGTGAAATGAGGTCATGTTAGTCTAACCCCCTAGTATCATTGTGCCAATTATATATGAGAATCCATATAATGTTTTTAGCAGAGTTTAGCCCATTAAAAAGCACTTGTGAAATGTTAGGTATAATTATTACCATTATTCAGCACCGTGATTTGTACAGTGAATAAGTAAATACTGTTTAGGAAAATTATATTTTAAGTTTCAACCAGAGACCTTAAAAATGAATATTTTGGGAAACAGCCGGTTTAGAAGACTTTCCAGGCGCAGCAGGTAATGTCCATGGCTCATTAGCAGGCTTTTTTCCTTCCTAAATGTTGTTTGCAATTTCATCTTAAAAAATTTATTCATAACTGAAAGAAGCCATGATGAGAATATTTATGTCTCCCCAAATAATTGGAGAGTAGTTTTTTAAAATTTTTTCTCACTTTTGAAAGGGAAGAAAATAATTGCATAAGTGTCAGTCATCTTCTATATAGCCTTTTGCATTTACTCTTATTAATTTATGAGATTATCACTGTTTTGCCTAAAAAAAAACTCACCAAATGAATTGAAAATACAACTTGTAGTACATTCTCTTTCCTTCAATGAATAATCATTATTTGTAGAAAAAGAGTACGTCACTGGCTGAGTTGTTTCTTGTTTGTGATCAACACAAAAAGTCAATGGAAGGACCTGTAGGTGGGGAATGGAGTTTTTACACTGAGGATTTTTTGCTAAGCACTGGTGCCTGCATACTTCAATAGCCAAGGCGTCCCAGATAATGTACTCCTGAAGATGCCTTCCTCCTCTCGCAGGCTCACCTGTGTGCAATGCAGTGTCAGCAGTCACACATGTACAGCCTATTGCAGGAAGAGCTTCCCTCTTCTCTCCAGCTGCCCCACTTCCCACTGCCCTGCAGCCCAGAACCTGCAGCTCTTTGTTTCTTCATTATAGTCTCTGTCAAGAAAAAAACAAAACAAAACATGTTTTGCTGGGTGGAAATATTCACTTGCCATTGCAATTATTTTTAAAGCAGAACAACAAGGCAGAGGGGAGGTTAAGAATTATGCGATGGAGACATTCTTTTCCTTGATGGTATTCTCAGCCCAAAGGGTTTATTCAAGGCGGAAAGATGTGGGAGTAAATATGGTAATGTCATCCATTAATCATGAAAACCATATTACAAAAAGGGCTTCCCCTAACCCTCAATGTAATATACGAGGTCACCAGCTCCATTATTGGTTTTAGAAATTACTCTTCTTTGTTCGGAATTATGGAACACATGCTGGATTAGAATTTTTATACTTTGATTTTCCCTTCAGGAAAAGAAATAAAGTATTCTTGAGAAGATTGCAGAGGTGACTTACTATAATCTTGTAGTAGTGAATACATTTAGTGGATTACAAGTTGGAAATGTTTAATACCATTTTCTCTGATGTGCATAATTTGGGGTTTTGAGGAGGAAGAACATCCCTTTACAGTCTAATAGTATTAAAATTCTTTCTAGCTCAAAATCACTTTCAATTTATTATACATCATAGGAACTACAGCCCAGTATTTTTAGGGTGTAGAACTTTTGCCTGTTTAACAAAAACCCACAAAATTATTTTCCAGAAAGTCTCTTAAAGCTTAATTTATACAAGTCAGCTGTATCAGCAGTTTTGCTATGCAAGCTCAGAAGCAAAACTTGCCTTTGCCTAGAAGGTGCAGCTGAGGTCAGAAATGGCCCTGAGTAACATATTCCATAGAACACAGCAGCATATTCAATGGAAAAGAGCAAAACACTACTGAACTAGTGTTTTTCCTTTGTGTTGGGCTATTTCACGTTTCCCCACTAAGATCTAACCTTTGCCATCCCTGCACCCCTAGTTTGGAGAAGACCAATATTCTGCCCTTGCTTTTGCGTCCTTTCTGCCTCTGCCCCTCCCCCTTGAATCTTATGGCTCCTTTAAAGTGTGTAGTTCAAAGAGAAGGCCCCAGTGAAAAGGGCTGTGTCTTTTTAGGTCCAGTGAAACATGTCCTGCATCCCATGGGCTTTGTGTGAGGCTTTCTGTGATCTCATCTTGCAGAGTCAGAAGTGAAAAGGGATCCTTCTGTTCTGTGTTTGCCGGTATAATCATCATGCTGTGTGACGAAAACCCAATGGGAATCCAGCCATGACATGACCCTCTGAAAAGGGTGCTTCAAAAAAGTCTTGTGAATGTTGTTAACTGGGTCTCATTTTCCTTGATGAAAATAGTTCTAAAATGCTGTGGTACTTACACAATGTAGATATAGAATGTTATTTAAATTTTTTTTTTAAAAAAACAGCAACAACACTGATTACTTAGTGGCATAACATGGCAGAGTTAGTGGAATAGAACAAGAATAGTTAATGAAAACTACTGCCCTCCCCCGCCCCCTGTAAGCTGCTTTTTTAGTATACTTGTGACTAAGTAGAAAAATATGTGCCACCACCTCCAACATCCTTCTCATTTACTAATCATCTTAATTCACAGCTTGTGGAATTTGGCACACTTTCATGTCAGCATTTTTGTTTATCCTCAGGCCATTTTTAATGAGATGTGAAGAACTATTACATCAAAAATGTTAACTGCATTTTTATAATTCAGTACTGTATTGGTGTTGTGTGGTAATGAAAGCTGTACAACAAAGGGTCTTTAGGTCTTTAGCATAAAATAATAAATCTAAAACATATCATTAATGTTTCAGAAAAATAATATATAAATACAGATATGGCATACAATTCTTAGGGTAGATGGAGAACTTGGTATAATAATATGGATGGTCAAATATTATTGATTATTTTATTTATTTAATTTTTTTGCAGTACTGGGGATGGAACTCAGGACCATTCTACCTCTGAGCTACACCTCCAGCCCTATTTTTTATTCTTTATTTTGAAACAGGGTCTCACTGAGCTGCAAAGGGCCTCACTAAGTAGCTGAGGCTGTCCTCAAACCGTGATCCTTCTGTCTCAGCTTCCCAAATGCTGAGATTACAAGCATGCGCCATCACGCCTGGCTATTACTAACTTTTTTAAAGACAACTACACCTCTATAACACATAATAGGTTTTAATTCTTGTGAACGATTTAAATGCTGAGCTTTTGTAACAGAGGCAGTATTGCCATCATAGACATGACTATGTAGAATGTCCCAGAAGATTAGTGATATTGCTTCTGATTTAACTCATAAAGAAACTCAATTATATGTAATTCTTAGGTGTCATTACAGAGAAACCAAAAATATGTTATTTTTAATGAAAGGAAATTTTATAAGCTGTTGGCTTGATGACCTTACTTGGCTCCTTGTTCTCTACTAAACCAGAATGTTTTTAACCAGGATGTTTTTTGCTACTTTTGTGAAGGAAGTCTGGGTTAAGCAGAGTTGACACTCTGCTGGCTGAGATAATGAGCCACCCCATTCCAAGGCAGTTTCTCTAGGAAATGATTTTCTTTCCTTATAAATCTTGCTGTGGGGCTTGGATGGTGTATAGACATAAAACATTATTACTGTTTCCCAAGCCAAGAATGATAGTTTTTGAAGGGGACGTAAAAGGTAGAAGAGTATGTTTGTTTTATATACATCTGTTTTGTCGTCTGTGAATTTTAAATTGGTGCGAATTTCCTTGAGCCTATAGTCTCCTTGAGAAATAAGAAAAAGAGCCAAGATCTGGGCTGAAAGATCATGATAGGTGTAGCAGTCCAAAAGGAGTTCTTGAACCCTCCAAGGAAGGATTTCTGTACAGAGGCTTGGAAAGTCAAGCATACGGCAGGGTCAGTGTGCTGTCCAGGTATTCTAACTGAGCTACACTAGGATACTGAGTATAACTATTGCCAGGCACTTACCTTACTGATGGAGAGGCACTTGAGCCATTTCAGAAGTTGGAGAGGGGACATAGTCCCAGGCATCCGCAGTCCAATGGAAAAGTATGATCTTGTATTGTGCCTTAGATTTTAGGGCAGAGAATATATGATGCAAGTCTTGACCAAAGCAACACTAAATTATCCTCTTCCTTGAATTTATTAGTCAATATTTCAATAATCAAACCTACCTACAGAATAATTTTGAGCAGGGTAGAAGACCCAAGTGATTAGAAAAAGAGCACCATGTGCTGATCTCTTTGTTTTAATTTATTACAAAGCATATCTGTTATTTTTCGGGGCTTTTCCCCCTCTGAACCATTTTACAGTTCCTAGGTGTTTGCATAGGTCATTAGAATCGTGGTATCTGGCTGTCCTTGGCCATCAGCTAGTCTCTCTTCCTTACTTTAGTGTGTGGTGTGCTATAAAGTGGATGCTGAAGTCAGGCAGACTGAAGTTGTAATATCGCCTCCATCACTTTTAAACTGTATGCTCTGGGAATTTGGAGGTATTGCTTAATGTTCTCATCCTTTGTGGCAGGGGCAACACTAATGTCACACTGAGATGAGGCTGAAACAATACACTCAATGTCTCTCATGTGTTGTAGCTTATTATAGTTGAGAGAGGAGGAAATTAAGTCCCAGAGAAGTTGGTTGATATGTCCTTCATTGCAGTGGGATTAGTGTCAGGAAAGGACTTCAATCCAGGTTTCTGTCTTGGTCCTCTGTTATGTCCACTCTGCCATTCCTCTTAGCTCATATAGATTTGGTGAATAAAGTCTTTTACAAGGAATGGTCCTTGAGTAAACAGATGATATTTGCCAAAGGCCAGCAGGTTTCAGTGACATCAGGTTATTGACTGGGGGCTAAAGTGAGTTTTCCAATAACTTGTATTGAATAGGTTTGTCAGTCTGCTCCATTAAAGTTTCAGGATGTTTCCAAGGTGAGACTAAGATATGACTGTTTATCTTGAAATTTTATAAATATGGTCCTGAAAGGAAATACAAAATTCTAAGATAAGATACGGAAGAAATAATCCAGAGGGGAAGCTAGAAAGAACATTAATGTTTTATGTAAGAAGAAGGCTAAAGGAAGAAAATGATAAAGGGAAGGAAAAGCAAAACAATTCCATATTTCCAGATACAGTAGAGATATACTCACTAATGGAGATGGGAGTCAGACTCTTTATACCACCCTGTACCCCATTAAACAATAAAACAAAGTTGCCAACATTACAGATTGTTGAGATCTATTACCTAAATCTACATAAATAAGAGAAGCCCAACCGTTTGTAGAACTAGAGTTATCAGGAAGTATGTCTTGGCCCAGAATAAGGAAGAACTTTCTAACAATAAGAGCTGCCAACAATGGAATGTCCTATTACATAAAGCAACCAGCTTTCTCTTGCTGGAGCATCAAGTAGCCTAGAAAATTGTGTGGCCAGGGCGCCACCAAGGGTTCCAGCCTTAGGTCATAGTTTGACTCAGAGGAATCTGCTGGTCTCTTGCCAAGATTCTGTAATTCTATGACTGTTTTGGTTACACCTTATTTCTCTTTCATATTCAAAGTTCTACTATTTTTCATAAATATCCTAAAAACACACAGGGCAGTACTTGGGCTATTTATGAAGTAAAACTAGCCATGACAATCTTTAAAACAAATTAGTCCAATAAAATTTAAATTGATGTATGTTAGAGAAAAATAACCGAAATAATGAGATTCTTTTGAAAGTCATATTGAATAGGGCCATAGGAATGATCATAAATAAATCTCAGAAGGAATAAATGTTTGGCACTGGATAAAAACACCTCTAAGAAAGTGTTGATTGATCTTTTGCATTTAGTATGATCCTTGCAGAGGAAAGAATGCATAGAGAGTACAATAAGAAGACGGTGAAATCCATGTATAAAGACATACATCAGCTACTTTCTTTCAGTAGAGCTGCTTGGAGGTTAGTACTGAGAAAAACAAACAGGAACACCAAAAAACAGTAAAAAATGATGTCAACTAATGGAGGAGCTTGAATTTCAAGGTTATGTTTGGCTGTTTGGGAGACACCTCATTTCCTTTGCTTAAAAATTAAAGATGGGCATGATATGAGACTTGTTATACAAATATTAGTTGGTGGTAGTAAGAAAACCTAGAAAAAATATCAGGAATATAAAAATATCTGGGTGAGCTACCACATATATATTTAGGCAGATTCTAAGGTGCTATGTAGTATGATAGGTATTATTATGTTTATATATATTCACATATATGGTTGTATCTGTGTATAACATATATACATAATATATGTACACATATTATATATGCAATATATAATATGTATAAAATATACGCACACAGAGGCATATATGTGTATATATATAATTATATGTCCACACTACATAGAACGCTTTTTTATCACTTAGGACATTATTTTTAGAGCAGTCGTATTATTGTCACAATACAGGTGAGCAAACTGAGTTTGTGTGTGAGAAATCATTTAAGTTCATTTCTCGATCAATAATCCCATTGTTGTGATTCAAAGCAACTGATCACACAGTTTAGAGGAAGGGAGATTACTTGCTCAGTGTTTTGGAGATTCCAGAGTTCATTCTATGTCAGGCCTGACCTGTGGAGCTCAGGGTATGGCAGCCGGAAGCAGAGATGGGGAGGGTGCAAGGGATCTCTCCTCACATCACAGAAGCTAGAGGCAAAGAGAGCAAGCAAAGGCAGGAGAGAACCTTATATGATTCCCATGCCATATCCAAGCTACCCTTCCTAAGCAACTAAGCTCCTAAGCAACTAATCCCCAGCTTCCAACTTTGGTACCTTGTTTCTGTGAGGGCTGGAGGGAACGTCCTAAATTCAAACCATTACAGTGCCTTAGCTCAGATGGGTATAAGAACTGATTTGAGAAATGGCCCCGAAACAGCCTGTTTTCAGACCTGATGTTCTCCATCCCTGTATAGTGCAGCCCCTCCTAGAATATGAAGGTATGAAGGCTGCTGGCAGACTCCATTGTCCAGGTACACCATGTGAGAGCCAGTGAGTAGAGGGATTCAGCCCAGCCTGGCCAGGCAGGTGCCAGGTATGCATCTATCAGTGTAGCGTCCCTTCCACCACAGGGTGCTTCAACAAGTGTACTGCTTTTTTAAAAAAATAAATTGTAGAGAGCATACCACCCAGCTTTTATAACTGAAATTATGTGCCATTAGCATTCTCTAAAATAATATGCTGGATCGGAGCCTGCCGAGGGGTTAGGCCGCTGCTGGGGCCAGCGAGGCCGGCATCGGAGCCTGCCGTGAGGCAAGGCCGGTACTGGGGCCTCCGAGGCCAGGACAAGAGCCTGCCAAGGGGTTAGGCCGGTGCTGGGGCCAGCGAGGCCGGCATCGGAGCCTGCCTTGAGGCATGACCAGTGCTGGGGCCTCCGAGGCCGGGATCGGAGCCTGCCGAGGGGTTAGGCCGGTGCTGGGGCCAGCGAGGCCGGCATCGGAGCCTGCCTTGAGGCAAGGCCGGTACTGGGGCCTCTGAGGCCGGGATCGGAGCCTGCCGAGGGGTTAGGCCGCTGCTGGGGCCAGTGAGGCCGGCATCGGAGCCTGTCGTGAGGCAAGGCCGGTACTGGGGCCTCCGAGGCCAGGATAAGAGCCTGCTGAGGGGTTAGGCCGGTGCTGGGGCCAGCGAGGCCGGCATCGGAGCCTGCCTTGAGGCAAGGCCGGTACTGGGGCCTCGAGGCCAGGATAAGAGCCTGCCGAGGGGTTAGGCCGGTGCTGGGGCCAGCGAGGCCGGCATCGGAGCCTGCTGTGAGCCAAGGCCGGTACTGGGGCCTCCGAGGCCAGGATAAGAGCTTGCCGAGGGGTTAGGCCGGTGCTGGGGCCAACGAGGCCGGCAGCGGAGCCTGCCGTGAGGCATGACCAGTGCTGGGGCCTCCGAGGCCGGGATCGGAGCATGCCGAGGGGTTAGGCCGGTGCTGGGGCCAGCGGGCCGGCATCGGAGCCTGCCGTGAGGCAAGGCCGGTACTGGGGCCTCCGAGGCCAGGATAAGAGCCTGCCGAGGGGTTAGGCCGGTGCTGGGGCCAGCGAGGCCGGCATCGGAGCCTGCCTTGAGGCATGACCAGTGCTGGGGCCTCCGAGGCCGGGATCGGAGCCTGCCGAGGGGTTAGGCCGCTGCTGGGGCCAGCGAGGCCGGCATCGGAGCCTGCCTTGAGGCAAGGCCGGTACTGGGGCCTCTGAGGCAGGGATCGGAGCCTGCCGAGGGGTTAGGCCGCTACTGGGGCCAGTGAGGCCAGCATCGGAGCCTGTCGTGAGGCAAGGCCAGTACTGGGGCCTCCGAGGCCAGGATAAGAGCCTGCTGAGGGGTTAGGCCGGTGCTGGGGCCAGCGAGGCTGGCATCGGAGCCTGCCTTGAGGCAAGGCCGGTACTGGGGCCTCGAGGCCAGGATAAGAGCTTGCCGAGGGGTTAGGCCGGTGCTGGGGCCAACGAGGCCGGCAGCGGAGCCTGCCGTGAGGCATGACCAGTGCTGGGGCCTCCGAGGCCGGGATCGGAGCATGCCGAGGGGTTAGGCCGCTGCTGGGGCCAGCGAGGCCGGCATCGGAGCCTGCCGTGAGGCAAGGCCGGTACTGGGGCCTCCGAGGCCAGGATAAGAGCCTGCCGAGGGGTTAGGCCGGTGCTGGGGCCAGCGAGGCCGGCATCGGAGCCTGCCTTGAGGCATGACCAGTGCTGGGGCCTCCGAGGCCGGGATCGGAGCCTGCCGAGGGGTTAGGCCGCTGCTGGGGCCAGCGAGGCCGGCATCGGAGCCTGCCTTGAGGCAAGGCCGGTACTGGGGCCTCTGAGGCCGGGATCGGAGCCTGCCGAGTGGTTAGGCCGCTGCTGGGGCCAGTGAGGCCGGCATCGGAGCCTGCCGTGAGGCATTACCAGTGTTGGGGCCTCCGAGGCCGGGATTGGAATCCTGCCAAGGGGTTAGACCGGTGCAGGGGCCAATGGCCAGCATCGGAGCCTGGCGTGAGGCAAGTTCACTCCTGCGGCCTCCAAGGTCGGGACCAAAGCCAGCTTAGGGGTTTGACCGGTTCAGGGGCCAGCGAGACCAGAACTGGGTCCTCCCATGAGGCAAGGCCGCTGCTTGAGCCAGCGAGGTCTGGATCAGTCCACTGAGTAGCCAGGCCACTACTGGGACCATCAAGAGTGGGATTGGTACTTGCAACGCAGCATGCACAGAGAAATATCGCAGAAAATATAAATCAGACGCTTCTCTTAATCAGCAATAACTAGGAGGAAAAGGGCAACAGGAAGAGGTTGAGCTATAGAAAGGGCCCTATAGTGAAGCAACTAATGTGACCAATCAGAGGGTATGTAATACTGGAGGATGGAGCCTCTTTAAAATGCAGGAGGTACATAAACAAATGTATCAAAGTAAATCACCAAAGAAGTGTGGGATGGAGCGAGGGGGAGGGAATGGGACGGGGGCTGGAGGAGGGCTAATTGGATGATGTGTGCTTGTATATCCTCTCAAGTCTTGTACTCCAATGTGATTGATATATGACTACAATGCACCAATTTAAAAAATAAATTAATTAAAAAAATAAAATAAAATAATATGCTGGATTTTTATTATAATATTCTGTGTCAATAATTTCATATAACCTGGTACTCTTGTAACTTTGAAATTGTGTGTTACCTTAAAAGGGCCACCACTCTTGGGGTGGGCAAAGAATTTCCACTTTCTACCTCTGAGCTATATACCCTCAGCCCTGTTTTATTCCTTATTTTAAAACAGGGTCTCACTAAGTTGTGGAGGACCTTACTAAGTAGCTGAGGCTGGCTGTGAACCCGAGATTCTCCTGTCTCAGCCTCCTAAGTATTGTGATTATAAGCATGCACCACCATGCCCAGCTTGTGATTTGTTTTTAATTATATATGTACTGTTTTAGTGAATTCTGCAATATGACCCAAGTAACAAAATCAAAACAAATAAACAACAAAAAAATGGCAACCTAGCACATTGGGTAAACTTACCATTTTTTTAGTGGCATCACCCTGTGAAGGGAGCTCCAGACTATTTATTCCTGAGGGACTAAATGATTAGTCATTGGAAAATACAATTGAGAATGCTCAGTTTGGCTCTGCCGTCCTTTGTGAGGTAGCAACCTAACTGAGGGGATTATGCATCCTGGTATATTTTTACTGGTTTATTCCAAAAGTGTGTGGGTAGGGAATGCAAGTGTTGATTACAGGCAGGGTACTTCCATAGGCCTGGCTCTGGGGCTTAGTTACTTATTAGTCCAGCTCTATCAGAAACCATAATCATATTTTAACTTTTATACTTTTAATTTCTCAATCTATGCCGATTTTAATAAGAGTGGGCCACCACAGAGACCCCTTATAGACATATACAAGATGAATACTATCAGTGAATAGTTAATATCATGACTTCTTTATATACATATCTGACATTATACTTCTTATGTTGAATATGAACAAATGTTCTGACAGATATTTTTATTCCCTTGATCTTTGGTAATACTATTGAAATAAGTGAGTCTTTAAATATATTTCAAAGTTGGTACTTGACTATTTTGAGAATATTTAATTTTATTTGGTTTAGTTTAATGATTTCTTTAATTAAGCCTCTAAATAAAAATATTTATTATAAGCCGGGCGTGGTGGTGCACGCTTGTAATCCCAGCGCTTGGGAGGCTGAAACAGGAAGATTACACAGGTTCGAAGCCAGCCTCAGCTATTTAGTGAGGCTCTCAACAACTTAGTGAGACCCTGTTTCCAAATAAAATATAAAATAGGTCTAGGAGTATAGCCTGGAGGTAGAAGACCCCTGGGTTCCACTCCCGGTACCACACACACACACACACACACACACACACACAAAAATTATTATATGGTTTCTCAACTTTAAAAATTTAAACAAATATTTAATATTTAAATTATAACTCATAACTTTATACTGATCTATCATTAAATTTATTTTAGATACAAAACTTTGAATATGTCCAATCAATTTCTTTGATATAATTTTAATATATCAGCAAAAAATTTACCAAGATAGTTACTGGTCTGTAATCATAATGGAGTTAATATCATATATAATTTTTAAATCCCACAACAAAAGAAGTTAACATGGTATAATTTCTATTTTCTTCTAACTTTATTTATTTATTTATTTATGCATCTGGGGGTGGAACCCGGGGGGCATTCGACCTCTGAGCTATACCCCCTGCCCTATTTTTATTCTTTATTTTGAAACAGGGTCTCACTGGGTTGCAAAGGGCCTCACTAAGTAGCTGAGGCTGTCCTCAAACCATGATCCTCCTGTCTCAGCCTCCCAAATGCTGGGATTACAAGCATGTGCCATCATGCCTGGCTCTATTTTCTTCTAATTTATAATTGCATAATTTTAAGTTATTTTCTTTAACTAAAATAGTAATGTATTTTCACTTTCTATTCATCCATTCACCACCACCACTCTCATCTGACACATACACAAACTTATAAACAATCAAAATATAAAGAGACTTTTATTTTAATATCTAACTATTCCAGATTTGTCAAATTTCCTTCTAACTCCCCATAAATATATGCCTTCTCACTGGGTTTCATTGACTCTCATTATTATCTAAATTCATATAAATTTTTTAAATCTTATTTTTTTTTAATTTTCATATCCAGAAGAGTAATTGATTTTAACCCACCTGAGCAGGGCTGGTCCACAGGGCCCTGTCTCCGCTGTCCAGTCTCCAATGGCTTTAGGAGGCATCATAGCAATGTGATTGCCTCCAGAGAAGCTGGAGATTAACAGGCAGTAAAACACTGAAGGAAGTTCTGAAATTAAGGGTTTAATTTGGGATTTAGGAACTATCAGTCATGCTTCAATTAGGGCTGACCTCAGAGCTTTCAAGAAAATACACCAAAATTATACCCTCTCCATACCCTCCCAGGCCAAGAATAAGTACTGATGTGAACTATGGTCATTTCTCTTTCTCTACTTCTGCTTGGCTTGAATACCCAAATTCATACTTTAATGTTGTTAGTAGCAAATTATGTTAGAAAGCGTGATCCTTGTGTGGAAATAAGGTCTGGATTCTTGTGGTCTTCTGTAAGGCTTGGCAATGATGAGAGGCCGTCTTCAAGGTTATCCATATTTCCAGGATGTTTTGGCTTTAAGGATTATTGCGTTCCTTATTAGGAATACAGACTAAAAACCACTGTGAAATTACCTCCTCAATCTTTTCATTGCAGCTGTCTATATTTAATGCCAGATAATTGTTTCTGGATTGCATCATGGAAACTTTAGAAACCAGGTGACTTTTTTTTTTCCTTTTATTCTAGTGTATTGCTCTTCAACATAATAGGCTAAGTATTCCCTTCTGGGTTCCTTTTTTTATGCTTATGTATTGCAGGTGTGGTTGGCACTGGGCAGACTTGTGATCCACAGACAAAAAAGGCTTTCAAATATTAGAAATTAGTTAGTGCTATGCCAGCCTTGTTTAATAAATTGAAGTTCTTATTGTCTTATTAACAAAAATATTATATATTAACAGTAGCTTCTGTGTCCAGTTGTACTAGGCTTTATCTCCTGTAAGTAACTCCACATTTGTGGAGAGAGGAACATTAGAAGTGGGAGTTAGGTTTGCAAGGGCCGTTATGCTGAGGTACCAACAACTGCAAGTTATTTTGCAAGGAAAACAGCATGGAAGCAGATGTGTTCACAAGAATATATGGCCATTTATAGCAACCGAGGCATTGCCAAATGTACATTAATTATTTAGTGCAAGTCTTCCTGGTCATAAATAACCTCGTATTTATTCAAATCCCAATGTATGCATTTAATTTAACATGGGGATTATTGTGGTGATAAAATCACTTGGAAGAATTCCTAAGTTCTTACATATATAGAGATAGAGACATATATCACAGAATATATAATCATAGCGTGTATATTACATAAATCCATGTAACAAATACTTGGGTGTGCTAAGAAAAAGAAAGGAATATTTTCTGATTCTATAGTTAAATCTGAAATTAAAAGATAAAAAGATTTCCATTCCCTCTCTATTCTGAAGTCCTTTAAGTAGTATAGTTTCCCAGAAAGAGTGAAATATTCTTGTCCCACCCCAACTTAAGTAGAATCAGGGACATCATTAACTCTTAATAAGTAAAGTTGTCAAGTTTCACAAGTGCTTAGGGAATTTATTTGAAGAATACAAAACCATTTGTGTTATTAAGGTTTCTGAGGATATTCTTATAATTAAATGAATAGAGTACTGCCCTGCTGCATTGTTCCCCCATTCCAACTCCATTTTCTTGGACTTCAGACATTGAAGGATTATTTAGGTTTTAACATTTTTAATTTGTACAAAATATGTTTCATAAAATGAATGGGTAGGGACTGGTTCAAGAAGCAACATGGAAAGATGATAATATCTTGTGGGTTGGGGGGTACTGGGGATTGAGCCCCGGGTTGCTCTACCTCCGGGCTGCTATACCACATTGTATTTTTTTAAATTTTGAAGTAAGAGCTTGCTAAGTGTCCAAGGCCAGCCTTGAACTTGCAATCCTCCTGTCTCAGCCTCCCAAGGACCGCGATTACAGACGTGTATCACCATACCTTCTGAAAGATATCTTCAAAAAATTGGAAAGGAATATGATAATCTAGTGAGCTTTTTGTTAAACATTGAGAATAGAAGATATATTCAAAATGAAAAAACTACATAGCCCAGAATTGACTTCTGTGTTCCAAAATAATTAGTAATGGTATTTCTAGGGTGCTGGGGAGGCAATATTGTATATGAAGTGGTTAGGAGAAGAGGTTCTGGAGCTGAACTAATTGAGTTTGAATACTGTTTACACCACTTACAAGTTTGCAATTTGGCAATTGCTTAGTTTTCTTTATGTCTCAGATATTGTTAACTGTTCAGTAGGATTATAATAGCTTCTGCCTCATTAGACTGGAAAAACAATAAATGAGTGTGTTGTAGTTAGATATAGAATGGTCCTTGAAGAGAT
Source organism: Muscardinus avellanarius (assembly GCF_963383645.1). Classification (NCBI taxonomy): domain Eukaryota; kingdom Metazoa; phylum Chordata; class Mammalia; order Rodentia; family Gliridae; genus Muscardinus; species Muscardinus avellanarius. Next base: position 94,870,876 of record NC_137794.1, read on the forward strand.
CATAAATTGGTCTTTGGACTTGATGTAATTGAGTCATGAGGGTTGTAATTCAAGCAGTAGAGAAATGCATTGGTGGTGGTCTGGGCCACTAGGGTGTGCTTGGAGAAGGTGTGTGCTTGGGGATACATCCTTGAGGATTATACGTGGTTCCTCCTCTGCTTGCTTCCTCTCTTGCCTCTGGCCTCCATGATGTAAAAACAAAGCCTTGTGCTCTCTCTTTCCTTACTTCCTGCCACCATTCCAAGATCCATCGTCCCAGGTCTCACAAGTCCTGAACCCTGAAACCATGAGCTAATAAATCTTTATTTATCTAAGTTACATGGTCAAATCTTTTAGATTAGAACTGTGAAAATTCTGACAGATTTATTTTGTGTTTAAAGGAAAATCAAGACCTTGATTTATTACTTGATTAGAAATATTTTCATGATGGAGAGCTTATTAGAAAGTTATAATCATAGTTATATGCCATTGAGTAACTATGTGGTTTTATGCAGGTTGTTCTTTACCATCCTTCTTCCCTCTAAATTAAAAAAAGAGACAATGTAACAATAAATTTATAAATTTTGTTAAAATGAGAACTACACAATTGTATTAATGTTTTATCAATGAACAAAAATTTGATCAGTTTGAAACTTGATTAAAATTGAAAGCTCCTCCCCTCCCTGATTGTTTTGTTATATGAATGTAAAAAGCGAAATCTGGAATTAATTACTATGCCTACAAGACTCACCACTTAGGGTTAATTTAGGAAACACACTTCTTTTTTGAGGTGTTCGGTATCAAAACTAAGGTCTTGTGCATGCTAGGCAAATGCTCTGTCACTGAGCAGAGCTACACACCCAGTCCTAGGAAAGGTTTTAGTTTAGCTCATCTCTTAAGGTATGCATAATTCCAATATTTGGTGACTGAAATGGTTATAAACTTTGCCACTATGAGCACCTTGTGCAAACAGGGAATGGAGTGATATGGAGTGAAAGGCCAGTGGGACATGGGAATTTGGAGGAATGTAGCAAGTCAGAAAAGCCACAGTATAAATTGAGAGTAAGAAAATTCTCTAGAGCCTGATGAAAACTATTAAAATGAAAACTATTGAAAACCAAGTTTATCTCAGATATTGATTCAAAAAATAAAATTTCCAGAGAAGACACATTTCCATGATGGTTTCCCAATCCATACATACACTGAAGTACAGTGATGATTATTACTCAGAATGTAAAATTCTAAAATTCTGGATAATAAAAGAAAAGTGAAAAGATTTTTAATGCTCATTGGAACATGGTATATTATTTTAAGAATTTCAAGAGATATGATCCCTACCTAACTCTAAACAATTATTATCAGGCCCCTAATTTCCTGATCATTTGTGCCAATATTTTACCACCTAAATAAAGCATATAAAATGTTTTTATAGTTAACTGGCTATTTCAGTTGTGCTTTATCCAGATCAAAATTAGTAAAGACAAGGCCTAGAGTAGTGTTCTTTTCACTGCTCTTGGGAGGTTTTTAAAGTTGTTAACCTTGTAAGGAATTTTCATCTGAACTACTACTCAAAGAGTCACAAAATAAAGAAAATTGGTTTCATTAAAAATGATCTGTAATAAACTAGTATCTTTCAACACCAAGTATGTATTTAGCTTTTTAAAAGAGGAAAATAATGAAGAGATTTTTTTCCTTCCTTTTTTTTTTTTTTTTTGGTTGTACTGGGGTTCCTGGAAGCCCTTCTACCTCCAGGCTACACTCCCAGACCTATTTTATATTTTTAAATTTGGAAACAGGGTCTCTTAAGCCAGCGCGGCTGGCTTCGAACCTGCGCGATCCTCCTGTCTCAGCCTCCCAAGCATGGGGATTACAAGGGTGCGCCACCATGCCCGGCTTTGTTTTTACTTAAATATGATTGGGTAAGTTAAGTTTCTGCCTAGAATATAGCTAAAATTCTCATTTCTGACTTATTAATGTTACCTTTAACTTTTTCTCCTGATGTGACTTCCAGATATGTGTGAATGGATATTTATATTAAACTTGGTAAAAATATAAATGTAAGTCTATGAAAATACACTTGCATTCTATGAAAAATATGTGTTCATGACAAATATATCAAATCCATTTCCTGCTTTTTCTGTTTATAAAAATAATTATAAGGTTGCCTAAATAAGTGCTTTTGTACTGTTAATATTTATGAAGAACTTAAAATTTACTTGACCGCTTAAGGTTCAAAAAATGGAAAAAAGAAAATAACATATCTTTTAATAAACTCAGTAGCCAAAGATAGTGAACTATCTTTAAGCTAATTAATAATAAATTCTACTTGTTTGTACAGTAGTCAGAAAAACAAATTATATTTTAAAAAATGAGCAGGGGTATCAAACATTTTTAAAATATTTTAACTTACTCTTTATTTTAAATTATTTTTTATGGTCTTATTTAGGGACATTATTTTCTGTAATATACAAAGAAAATAGTATTTAGGCATGCATATTTTATTATACATAAATTGAAGTCTTTGAGATTATAGAATCATATTTTTAAACTATAGATTTAAAATTATAGATTTTAAAATTAGAAAAACATTTTATTTATCATTGAAAAGGAGAGGAAGAGTCAATCAGATTGTAAAATGCATTTCATTTTTAAGCATAACAGCATTAAATCATCTATAACTTTCAGAGTAACCACAGCATTTGAGAGGCTGAGAGGAGGATCTGGGTTCGCAGCCAGCCTCAGCTACTTAGTGAGGCCCTTTGCAACTTAGTGAGACTCTTTCAAAATAAAGAGTAAAAAATAGGGCTGAGGGTGTACCTTGGAGGTCCTATCCTCAGCACTGCAAAAGAAATTAATAAGAAAATAAGTAACTAAATCTAAAAACATGACAGTATGCTGTTTACTTATTTTGATATCGTACAAAAGTCCAAGATATTTAAAAATTTATCTGGCCAAAGAAAACAAAATTCAGAAAGGAGACATTCTTAATATATATTCCCCTGGATCAAAACACTAAGATTTATAGCACCTCATACTGTTTAATGTGATAAGCTTTGCTGGTACTTGAAGTTTTCAGTACTAAATTCCTTCTTCTAAAGCTTATCTACATGCTAAATGAAATATATGGAAGACATTCCTGTTGAACAGTAGTTATGGTTCCTACTGGATTTTTGTTTGGTTGAAAAACGGAGAGTACTCAGAGTGAAGTCAGAAAGATCCTGCTGACATGCCTATTCATGACTTATTGTTCTAAATTTATTACTCTGTAAAACATGCAGAAAAAGTACTTCCCTAGACGGTGTTACTGATTGCTTTGCTTCCAAAGTATCAACAATAAGGGAAATATTACATGAGCCCGATATTATAAAAGAAATAAATACTTGGGAAAACCCTGTCTAGCGATGTGATGCTCAGCATAAGATTTATTCATAGTAGAATTCTGTAGTCAAAGGATATTTTTGTACCCCAAAGAAAATCTTTGCAGTCTCAATACTGGACATGAGTTTTAGCGCATCACACAGAACTTTTCTAGGGTTAACTATTGTGTTTTAAATGTACACAACAAAGTGTGTTACCTTAAGTGAAAAAATGTGATAGGATTCATCCTTTGAGCATGTTCAAAAGTAAATTGACTTTTGCTTACAGACACAGCAAAAGTAGTATGAAAAAATAAAGTGTTTTGATTGCTAGGACTTGAGGGAAATTTTCAAGGCATCATAAAATAAATTTTACAATCAAGTAGTTAAATGATGTTTTCATTAGACATTTGATACCAGGTGAAATATTAGCACCTACTTTATCCTCCAATAATTTCTGTTAAAGTAACTGGGTGCCTTACAAACCATAAAGAAAAAAATGTATGTTTCCATTCTATTTGAGGAAATCATTGGGAGGCGCGAGTTTTTGGAAGGGATAATAGAAGACACACATATACACACACACTTCTGTTAACATTTTAAACATGGTGATATTCAATATGTGTTTAGAGTTGTAATTACTAGATTGTTTTGTGATCAAAAAACAGGTTGATAACTAAGGAATATTTGAAAAAATCTAATATTTGGGGGAATATAAAGAATGAACTAATTCTACCTCAACTTCAAATACTTTCAAATACCCAAAGCTAGAACATAGGAAGACAGGGATGGGAGATGAGGAGAACTAAGGTGTAACTCTATCCAACAAAGGACAAACTTGTAGGTCATTCAATAGTTGGATTGTAAAATATTGTCCATTATGAAGGTCTCAAGAGACCTGAGAGTATGTATTCATTTATTTATTTATTTTGGTGGTACTGGGGTTCCTGGAAACCCTTCTACCTCTGGGCTACACTCCCAGACCTATTTTATACTTTTTTATTTGGAAAAAGGGTCTCTTAAGCCAGCGCGGCTGGCTTCGAACCTGCGCGATCCTCCTGTCTCCTCCTCCCAAGCGTTATTTTTTTATTTTAAATACTTTCATGACTAAAACATTTTCTACAGGGTAGCCAAAAAGTACAGATATATGTTCTAAAGATTAATTGGTGCGTTAATAGTTTTTTATATAAAAATGTAATTTTCTCCTATTCTTCTTCTTTAGTTTCCAATTTGGGAGTCACCTTCGGGGAATGCTGGTAATTTAAAAATAATATCTTAGCGTCTTTGCCGTCATAGTGAAGGCTGATCAGCACTGCTTGTATTTGTCGGCTGATTACCATAAACATTGTATACATAAGAAAAGACTGAACCAAAGCTTGGTTTGTAAATATAAAATTCAGCACCATATCAAACGCCTTGCTCTTTGGTTTAGAAGTTGTTTTCACATCATGATCAACTGTGTTGAATTCAAAAATAGTCTCTCTGGTTTACATATCAGTTAAATGCATGAATTTTTACTGGGTGTTTATGACATGAACAAAGGAAGGGAACAGTATGTCTTAAATACTAGGTCCCCCTTCCTCACAAAGTGTTCTGAGTCTACTCTTTAAGATGGTTTAGTTTATACTTCATGTAAATTTGTGATCAAATCATTTCATCAGCTAAAAATACATTTTCCCAGTGGCAGCCTGGCTAATCATCTGTGACTAAAGCATAACAAATTGAAAAGGAAAAAAATTGCTTCCTTCATTACATGGTTAAAGTTGACTGTTTCCGTCATCAGACTTGTAACTACTAGCCAGAATTTTAATTTGTGGCAAAATTGGCCTAATTATTACATCAGTCTACTAAATTAGTTATTATGTCTTCAGTTTGTGTTAACAACACAAAGAAAGTTGTTTTTAGGAAAAGATATCATTGTATGTCTGATTTGAGAAGTTAAACTCTTAGGGAATGTTCCAAGTCTATTTTATTGTTGTTGTTAGTAATCTCAGTGTAGTTCCTGTGTAGTTGGAGAAATCTTATTTCTCTGCTGGGATGGGTCAGATTAGCATAGAAAAGCTGATAAAACTGTATCCCGAGCTGAGCATGGTGGCACATGCTTGTAATCCTAGCGCTTGGGAGACTGAGACAGGAGGATCGCACAGGTTTGAAGCCAGCCTCAGTTACTTAGTGAGGCTCTCAGCAACTTACTGAGACCCTGTTTCCAAATAAAGTATAAAATAGGCCTGGGAGTATAGTCCAGAGGTAGAAAAGTCCCTGGGTTCCACCCCCAGTACCACCAAAACAACAACAACAAAAACTGTTTCCTAAGAACCCTTACTAAAGGCTATTTCTTACCTTGGTGAACTGCAAGCTTGCTTTAAAACCTGCTCATTAAAAGTTGATTCATTTAAATCAATATACTATATTTTTTGCTTATGTATGTATGTATGGAATTGTTTACTAATTTTCAGGGCCAGAGCCAGGCATTATATATATAGAAGGCAGCATCTTTGAAAATATAGTAGTGTTATGTAGTTCCTGTGCTGATAGATATCACAGTTTAAGACGGAAGAGTCTGACGTGGTGGTACATGCTTGTAATCCCAGTACTTGGGAGTCTAAGGCAGGAGAATTGCAGGTTCGTGGCCAGCCTTAGCTACTTAGTGAGGCCCCCACAATTTAGTGAGACCCTGTTTCAAAATCAAGAATAAATATGCTGGGTGTGGTGGCACACGCTTGTAATCCCCGCGCTTGGGAGGCAGAGACAGGAGGATCACGCAGGTTTGAAGCCAGCTGTGCTGGCTCAAGTGACCCTGTTTCCAAATAAAAAAAATATAAAAATATAGGTCTGGGAGTGTAGCCCGGAGGTAGAAGGGCTCCCAGGAACCCCAGTACCACCACCAAAAAAAAAATCAAGAATAAATAAAATAGGGCTGTGGTGTAGCTTGAAGGTAGAATGCCCCTGGGTTCAATCACTAGTACCACACACACAGAGAAAAGAGAAACATTAAATAAACAAGTGAAAATTTTCTTACAAGTCAGGGAGAGTCCAGAGTTCTTCCAGCGAGAGTTTATCTCCATCTGTTTGTGGGGGTCCCTCAAGCCAGCCAGAGTCTACTCTGATTGATCAGGACCCTAGTCCTAACTGTAATAGATTGCTAATATTTTTAATATTCTTCATATCTATATCATTCCAATAAAGCTCTCTTTTTACTTGGGAAGCCAAAATTTAATGAGCCCTATTTGTTGATATATAATAAATAACATCTGTAAAGGTACCAGAAGGACTGAAGATACATTTAAGTAAAAACCAAAGAACTGGACATGTTGAATCCACGATTAAGTCCTATCAAATCAAAGGAGTCTTATGTATGCGTCTGGTGAAAGGCTTGACCTTATCAGTGCCACAAGAATCACGGTCCTTTGCTGGGCACAATACTTGGATGACTGTTACTATTACTCTCTTTTTTAGACTTTCCTCTTGTTATACTCAGTGTGTTTCTCCACATTCAATCTGATCCAGCCTTTCTCTTTAGAAAGATTCTATCTTTCTAGGATGACTAGTGTCTGTTGATATCAATGCAAAAGGTTTAAAATTTAATAAAGAACAATCTGGTTTTTAAGTTTAACTAGGGCGCTCTGCATCATGGCTTATGAGTATCAACAAGTTTCTATTTGAATAAAGTAGCTAAATATTCTCCTCGATCCTATGCTTAGGTTTTTATTTTAATATTCTGGACCAAGATACCATGTTTTTTCTGGCCAACAAATTTAAAATCTAAACATAAAGGTTTATTTTTCATAAATATGTTTTGAATTTGACCTTCATGGGGAACATTTTAAGTGTCGTAATCAATGAGGTTTCAGGTAGCTCTTTACAGAGAGCTACTGTGATTATGTTTTTGTGGTTGGATTTTTCTGAACCCATTAGCTACATGGTAATGGGGTGGTGGAATTAAGGTTTTGCGACTCATCATACCACCCGCTTACCAGAAATTTAATAAAAAACAAACATGATAGGTTTATGTTCTAGTACAGTATATTTTTAAAATGGTGCTTAAGTCCTCCAGAGGATACATCAAAGGGAATATGAAAATCCAACTTTGATCAACTGAGCCTTTTTATAATTACACTTAGCATCAAATGTTAGAAGATCAGATGTAAGAGCCAAAATTTAGATACAAACATGAGATAAGTCATTTTTCCCCCCAGAGGGAATAATGTGTATTTTTAAATTAGTGAAGATACAATAATAGGACAGATGTTATTTCCTAGTTTCTACATTATTTGGCAGTAATCTCTCCTCATTTATTTCTAACATAACTTGAAAGCATCTTCTTCAGAGTGAAGACAAAGTACACTTCAGTGACTAACTCCTCTATAAGCTTCAAAAATAAGTGTTCATGGGTCATTAGCAAAGCAATATTTGAACATGAAGTTTTCTTTTGGGATATTTAGACTTCATAGGAAAAAAAGAACTGGTCTCTTTAAAATTAATTTAAATCTTAGCGGGAATATAAAAGATTTCATTTATCGGTAATCTACTTTGACTAATATACCACAATGAATGATAGAAATACTCCTTGTTTAATCTGGGAAGTTCTGTATCCTAAATCTGTTAAGGTTCTGATCTTTAATTAGTTATCTCTGACTTATGAATTGATTAGAACTTGTGAACAATGTAGTTACTGTTTTCAATACAAGGAATTTTTCTTGACCTGATGGAAATACTAGCACCATTGGACCTGAAGAGGGTTCCGAATGAGAGAAATAAGCGCTGTCAAAGTTATGATATATGATGTCACATTATAGCTGAGGTATGAAGGAAGTAACCAGCCTACTTTAGTAACCAGAACCAGAATTCCCTCTTTCTCGTTTTTACTTTAGTACTTTTCCCACTATATCAGTACAGTTTGCGTTGAGTTCTTTGCTGAGCATCCTTAATGTCCATTGTCTCAGCCAAGTGCAAGACACTAATAACCAGGTGTCATAATAGCTCAGACTGTGACATGGTCCCTGTGGCCTCAGCAGGTGCTCTGGGCAGCTCTGGAGCTGAAATGACTCGCAGAGTTACCTGGACCAGGGCGAATGTATGGGGCTTCTGCTGCCACTTTGATCCATCCCTGCATGGAATGTACCCCAGCAAGGAAGCATGACTTTGGGTGAGGTTATCTCTCTTCAGTTGGCCGCAGTCTATTGAGAGAGAGTCGACAGTGAGCTTCCAGTGGCCTGTAGCCTCAGCAGTGGAGGAAGCAAGTGCGTTCGTGAAGGCTGATCCAGCCTGTGCTCCAGTGCACACTTGATACATCTAGTCGTCCCAGTAGTTAATCCTTCTTCTCTTTGATATGTATCAGGTATGACGCACATATGTAATATATGCCAAATAAATGCAAGTTGACTTGCATTTTCACTGATACATCTAGTCGTCCCAGTAGTTAATCCTTCTTCTCTTTGATATGTATCAGGTATGACGCACATATGTAATATATGCCAAATAAATGCAAGTTGACTATAGGGAGGTAAACATATAATATGAAACCAAATATAACCTCATCACTGAATGGAATTCTTTTAACTTTTGTCATGACTAGCAGGCAAATAGAGTAAGCAACTTGATCAGTTCTTCTACCAAATTATAATCCTGATTAAAAACACCTTGTGATATATACTTAAAAACACATATTTATTGTAAATATATATTGATGTTATCTATATTTTGGAATACAAACTTTTTTTCTCAAATTCTCCATATTTGAGTGGCAAGTCCATGGCACTTAAGTCCATGCCATGCATTGGAAATTCAGAAGCAAACCAAGTAAGCATGCTGCTTGAACCCAGGAAAACTGTATCCATGCCATCCAGCCAGCCATCCAAACCACATACATTATTTGTAAGCATGTTCAAATATACCCTTATTCGTCCTTTAATTTCTTTAACCTGGCTTCTTTTTTATGAATGTGTGATATTTAATCAAGAAAAATATCTGACAAGGAGAGGTAACAAATAAAATTAGGTGACACATGCCAAGGAAAATAGTCTTAAATTTCAGAGAGTGTACCTCAAGATATTCATATCTCCTCTGCCTCTCTCCTCCCATCCCTCCACAAAAAAACCAAACTTTTCTCTATGTGGGAGGGATGGCATCTGTAATTTAGTGTATTGGCACTACACAGTTTCAAAGTGTGAACTCAAGATAAGTGGGTCATCTTAGTGGTATCTACTTATTGTTTTTTTCTTTTCTCTCCATTTTTATTGGATAAAACTAAAAAATCAAAGGGGGAAGCAACTATCAAAGAGCTCCTGCCCATGCTGTGTGCAAATATATTTTATTTTACTTCTCTACATTCTTTATTTTACTACTGTATATTCATCAAATACCAAAAGCAGTCAAAAGAAGAATGGGATATTTAATCTACCATAATGTTATTCTAATTGTACCTAACGTGATTCCACTTGTCTTTTAGTGATTTAATCATGATTTACAGCAAACATTCTTATTATACAATGTCTCCCTCCCGGCCAGCCTCTAAAATCCTCATCAACTTAGCAGAACCATGCCATTTTCTTTCCTTTTTCTTTTAAACTTCTCCCTTTTTAAAAATTACTAAATGCAGTGAAAATATCAGTACATTAATATTACTGATCTCATACCAAGTAGGGTAGACTTTATACAATTTTTTAATTAAAATCTCATTAAGAATAACATTTATACTTACTAATGATTTAGTTTGAAAGGTTCATCTAGCTTACGAGTTCTAACTAAAGCCTTTCCTTATTTTTAAATTTCTGAAAAGAATGTGCCCCAGGAGGAAGATGTACATCTTTCTACATGACTTTACAGGGCTTCTACAATACTAGAAACCATATTTTCAAAAAACAAATCACACTTTAGAGTGGAAGACTGTACCTAAAAATGACATCATGAAGCACATTGGTAGAACTAGTAGGATATAGTGCTGCCTTTGTCTTTGGCTTCAGCAGCCCAAATCTAATTGTTGAATAATGTGCTTTAGAGGACAGTAGTGTCTTTCACTGAAGTACTGTGTAAAGAGTTCCAGCCCAGCAATGTGCTATTTCCAGTCAAGTGTATGAGGACTTTACATGCTGAGAGCAGCTGTAAAGAGGTTGGGATAGGAGCAACTTAGAAGGGAGCTCAAATAGAAACGCAGACTTGTGTACAGAATAGTTTATATGAACTATAGGTGTTTAAGTTTAACTCTCCGTTGAGCAAATGTTTAAATAGAACAAACAGAAATGAAAAGATAGGCTGCTTTTCGTAGTTTACTTTTCTCACACTTTTTTTTTTGTTAAAAAGGGACTTTGTTGTGTCTGAGTTGTAAATGAGCAGGTATGATTCTTGGTTTTTCAGTTATATATTAACTCTTAAATTTAATCACTTACAGCATTTTTATATATTTTGACAAAGATTTGGAGTGGATTTTAAAATCAGTGGGGAGTATATATTTCATATTATGTTTATTATAAGATAAAGAGTAAAAAAGGAATTTCATCTGCATTTTTTGCTTTTGAATCATGAGTTTTATAGAAATTTATCAAACATCATAAAATAAAATTCATAAAAAAGCTCTATTACAGGAAAAATATTTTTGATAATTTTAAAGAATTCCTTTTGGAGAAATCATGTAGATGTCAACCACTAACATAAATTCCAAGCATATGTTAGGTTTTATTAACATTTCAGTTAGTTTTGGTTTTTCTGGCATATTTTTCACAGACGGGGCTAGCAGTTCTTCTACTAGGAAATTATACCACATTGGCTGAATGGTCCTTTAGAAAAATGCATAATGTCTTGCTCATCCTAAAAACTGAAAGTCAGTTGATTTTATTGGAAGAAGAAGAAAATAATTTTTATTTCCTTGGCTAGAGATTTAACTCAGATTATCTTAGCAAATATCCTTCAGGAAGATCTGTCAGCTAAATATCTTCTGTTTGATTTCATTTGCTAGTAAAAATTCTAATACTTATTTACAAATATCTAATACTTATTTTGAAAAAAATATAATACTTAGAGTGTCTCATTTTCTTACTGAGATTTGATGGCAAAGCGGTATTCCCATCATAGCACCTAACAATATATGTAAAACAATATATGTATCCACAGCTTTTTATTTATGTTAGAATCCCAAATCTCCTTTTGAACTTTTTTAAATGTATTTTCCAACATAGTTTTAATAAATACTGGGGCTCATTCTGCCTCATCGTCAGTGTTGTTATCATGGAGATCAGGAGGCAGATACGTGTTATAGTTTGTACTGACACAGAAGAGTAGTATACATACCATTCAAAAATAACCTGTGAGATGATATCATACAGAACTTTCCTACAGTGTTCAAAAGGGATAACAAAATATATGTCCTTGTTAAAATAATATTTCTCTTTCTCAAAAACAGTGCCACAAGCTCAAATGGTAATTAAAAATGTAGAAGTAATTTTGCAGAAACTTTGAAAGATGCTTTGGCCTCTGATAGAGAGGGAAGCAGATGTGTGCAGCTGAGCCTCCTACGCTCTTTGGCAACAGTGAGTTTTGCCATAGTCCAGACTTCTGGGACACTGACAAGCTTCTGTTTTTAGGCCTGTGCCTCCTATTGGAAACCCGTTGCTCTGTTTGCTCTGCAGACCACCCATCCCGCCCACTTTAGGTGGCTTGGCCTTCTTCTCTCTGGCTTTCCTGCAGGTGTGACCTTACTCACCCACCTAGAACAAGTCACTCTCCCATTTTTTCCTAAGTTTAAAAATATGACTGGCTGAAAAGAAGACAGTAAGCAAGTAGATTTTTATATTCTTCTGGAAACTTATAATTATGAAGTTTGGTGACCTCCATGAACTTTTTCAAGTGTGTTTTTGCTGCAGACTTGTGATTGATGTGGAGGTTCCCTGGGGCATAGGAGAAAAGCAGAAAAGTTGCATGGATCGCCTCCATGTACGGATCAGCCAAGGGCTGTGCAAGGTTAGCACCTACAGCACCTCATCCCCAGCTTGGTGCAATCTGAAATTAGGTAAACACTGTAGCAGTGTATCAAACCCAAATTCATCCTTGATCCTTAATAGGTATATTAACTTCAAAAAGTAATAAACTAGGTTTTTTGTTTTTATTAAAGTAAGCTGGAGGCATCCAGAGCACACTAAGCAGCTATATTAAGTAGAAAGGAGGTGATTTTTTTCCTGATGTAACCACACTCTAAATCTTCACAATCTGTCACAGCTTGCTCTATAATTCTAAGCCAGCAATATTCAAAATAGCACAATAAGTACTGTTAGTGAGATGTGGAAATTTTCTGGAGCAGAAGCCAGAATGTTTACAGACCATTAGCTCTATTTTCATTCAACCTGCGTTGGCTGTCCTTAGGGATTCAGACTTACTTGCTTCAAAGTGGACAAGGGGGCACAAACAGGCTGAGAAGACCCTCTCCAAGAAGACCCTCTTGCCTCATGACCTTGTGCTTTATAAATCAGGACACTCTTTCCTTTAAGGAAGTGTTGGATAGCTTTTTTTTTTTTAATAGCAGAAGAACAACAGGAGTTCTATTGTGTGAGAGAACCTGAATCTATCACCTCTACTAGAGTTTTAGAACCAAGAGAGATTTTTTTTTTCCAGATGTAGAAATCAAAGTCTCAATCGCTAGTGACTAGCTCTAGATCACATGATTGGTTAATAGAAAAGTCAAGACTAAAGAAAAATGGGTTCCCACCTGCAATATGGCAAGATAATCACATAAACATGGATTTTATTAAGGGAAAGGTGACCTAGTCTCTTTCCTATCATCTGGAAAAGAGTAATCAATCCAGGTGTGGTGGCTCATGCTTGTAATCTCAGCATTAGGGAGGCCGAGACAGGATTGTGGTTCTTTGACAGCTTCGGCAATTCCTTAGGGAGGCCCTTTGCAACTCAGTGAGACCCTGTTTCAAATAAAAAATAGGGCTGGGGGTATATCTCAGAGCTAGAATGCCCTGAGTTCCATGCCCAGTACCACAAAAAAAAAAGAAAGAAAAGAAAGAAAAGAAAAGAGTAATCAATCCTAAAGACTACTTTTTTCTAATTAATGAAATTTTTAATTTTTATTTATTTTTTATTGGTGCATTGAATTCATACATCTTAATGGGATAAAAAGTTTGTGTAGATGTACATGCACACATCACCCCGTTAAAACCTACTCCTTCCCCATCCCATTCCCTTCCCTTCCCTCCCTCCACACTTGGCTTAGTGATTGACATTGATATATATATTTTAATGTACATCATGTGCTTTAGATAGTTTCCCTCTTCCCCCCTCCCATCCCCTCAGTTAGGTTGCCTTGTTTGCTCCTCTATAGGATCTCCTTTTACACCTGGAGTTCCTCCTATAACCCATTTCTCCTCAGCTTTAGCTTTCACATATTAGTGAAAGCATCTGTTTTCTTACTTTTTGTGACTGACTAACCTCGCTTAGGATAATGTCTTCCAGTTCAGTCCATTTCCCTGAAAATTATGTAATTGAGTGGGTTTTTTTTTTTTTTGATGGCTGAGTAAAATTCCATTGTGTACATATCCCATAGTTTTGTAATCCATTCATCTGTTGATGGACATCTTGGCTGGTTCCATAGTTTGGCAATGGTGAATTGTGCAGCTATGAACATAGATACACATGCATTAGTTTGGCAGTTTGGTTTCCTTTCTTTTGGGTAGATACCCAGAAGTGGTATTGCTGGGTCGAATGGTAAATTAGTTCCCATTCTTCTGAGGATCCTCCATACTGTTTTCCAAAGTGGTTGCACTAACTAGCAATCCCACCAACAATGTTTTAGAGTTCCCACTTCTCCACATCCTCACCAGCGTTTGTTGTTGTTTGTGTTTTGAATGATTGCCATTCTAGTTGGAGTTAGGTGAAATCTCAGGGTCGTTTTGATTTGCATCTCTGTGGTTGCCAACGATGTTGAACATTTTTTCATGCATTTATTGGCCATTTGAATTTCTTCCTTTGTGAAGTGTCTATTTAGTTCACTTGCCCATTTTTTATTGGATTATTTGTTTTTAATAGTGTTGAGTTTCTTGAGTTCTGTGTATATTCTAGATATTAGTCCTCTATCTGAGGCGTAGGTGGCAAAATCTACTCCCATTCTGTTGGCTCTCGGTTGAGGATCCTGACAGTTTCCTTTGCTGAACAGAAGCTCTTCAGTTTCATGCAGTCCCACGTACTGATATTCCTTTTAGTTTGTTCTGCCTTTGGGGTCTTGTTGAGAAAGATTTTATCTGTGCCTATGTGTTGCAATGTTGGACCTATGCCCTCTTCAAGGAGCCTCAAGGTCTCTGGTCTAATTTCCAAGTCTTTGATCCATCTTGAATTGACTCTTGTGCAGGGTGAGAAAATGGGATTAATATCTAGTTTTCTGCATAGAGTTAACTAGTTTTGCCAACACCATTTGTTGAACAGACTACCTTTCTTCCAGTGTATGCTTTTGGCCCCTTTGTCAAATATCAAATGGCTGAAAGTGTGTGGGTTTGTTTCTGAGTCTTCTATCCTGCTTCATTGGTCTATATGTCTGTTTTTGTGCCAATACCATGCTGTTTTTTTTTTTTTTTATTACAGTGGCTCTCTAGTATAGTTTAAAGTCAGGTATTGTGATTCCTCCTGCATGGTTTTTGTTTCTGAGACCTACTTTGGCTATTCTGGGTGTTTTGTTGTTCCAAATGAATTTAAGGACTGATTTTTCTATGTCTGTGAGGAATGATGGTAACTTAATGGGCATTGCATTGAATCTGTAGATCACTTTTGGGAGTATGGCCATTTTGATAATATTTATTCTGCCTATCCATGAACAAGGAAGACCTTTCCATCTTCTAAGATCTTCTTCAATTTCTTTTTCAATGTTTTATAATTTTCTTTGTAGAGGTCTTTTACCTCCTTGGTTAAGTTTATTCCTAAGTATTTTATTTTTTATTTTGTGGGAGATCCTGAGTGGAAGTGTTTTCCTGATTTCTTTTCCAGTGGATTTATGGTTGGTGCACAGGAAAGCCCTGGAACCCTGGAAATGCCTCTGGTTTCCATGCCCAGTACCGCAAAATAAATAAATAAATAAATAAATAAATAAATAAATAAATAAAAAGGTAATCAACCTAAAGAGTACTTTTTTGTGTGTGGTACTGGGGTTCCTGGAAACCCTTCTACCTCTGGGCTATACTCCGAGACCTATTCTATATTTTTATTTGGAAACAGAATCTCTTAAGCCAGCAAGGCTGGCTTTGAACCTGCGTGATCCTCCTGATCCACCTCCCAAGCGTGGGATTACAAGCGTGTGCCACCACGCCCGGCCTCTAAAGACTACTTGTTGTTATAGTTATCTTGCTATTATTATTTCTCAGCCTCTCCAAATATGCTTTACAACATTTATGGCTCTCTATGGCTATATTGAAATTTTAAAGAAAATACCCTAAAAAGGATAATTTTAAATCTGGAGAGGATCTTAAGAGAATTTCAGGTTCAGCTTCATAAACATATCCTTCACCCAATGAATTTTCTCATAATCACAAAAATATTTCTTATCAGCTAGATCTTGTGATGTAGTTAGAAGACTTTTAGAAGTCCAGTTTCAGAGTTGAAAACAAAAAGAAAATTAAGGAAATTTCTCTCTCTCTCCCACCTACTATATTATACTTAAAATCTATGTGAAAAGTTAATGTTATATAAACATTCTGAAAAATAATTAATTCTAGTGATTAGTTAAGGAAGTTAGATGGGTGATATATTTAAACAAGCTCTCTATAAAATGGAAAGTTTTACTGAAAAAGATACACTTTAAAAATCTATATTATGGAACTTTTACATCAGTTTCTCTTATTACTAAGATGTTTACATGAAAAAGTATTCCATACAGGAGAAAATCATGCCAGTTGCATCTATAATTTGCTGTGCTCCAAACCTTGACTATTTAAACTGCTTCCATTTATGTCCACAAACCTGAGTGGCTTTTTTTATGCCCACAAATTAAAGGCTCATTTGGAAAATTTGAGCTAACATGCACACTTATCCTGCTACTACCATCTTCTTCCAATATATTCTCCCAACTTATTGAGAAGGTAAGTTTGTAAACCCAAAATTTGCTGTAGCTATTAATTTCAGGTTCTTCACCTGCACCACATTACACGGAAGAAGTAGGAAGCAATAACCTTCACTGACTCTTAAAATTTGTTTTACGCCTACCTCCCCTTTTGACTGCCCTCTGGTAACCATATGTAGAGACATCTGAAAGAAAACTGAATGTGCATGGAAGTAGAGACCCAGAAAATTGATTGAATGAATGAATGAATATAGCTAACAGGTTGTGTTGCTAAATAATATCCACAATCAAAACAACACTTAAAAGTAATCTTATTTGAATATGTTATGATGAGCCAAGTCTAGTCCTAGTATGGATATATCTCATTAGCTATATTCATGTGCTGAAGAAGTTAGTACTGTGCTGTTTAGCCGGTAATGACATCATACCTTCATGGGTATTAGAACTATAATTAGTTTTTATGAGGCAACGGCATTCTCTACTTATGTTGGTACTGTTTTGCAATATTTTCCTGGGTAATGCCAACATAAACCAGTTTTACCCTGCAGCACTGCCTAGATAATCCATATGGAGAGATTTTCTGTGACATAGTGAAGTGAACATTAGGTGGGTGTGTGTTTTCGATAGTTTCCTCTGTTTTCCTTTAAGAGTAATAAAAATACTCAATTTAAAAATGAGACAGATCTGTGAAGAACTCTAGAATAGTCACTTTGCCACCCATCCACAGTTGGGCTTTGCTTCAGGAGTCTAGTCTTGTGGAATTAATCCACCCTGCCCTTATGCCTGGTATTCTCTCTTTCCACAAACAAACTGTCAGGGAGGCTTGCTGTCTTTTGTCTTTCTTCTTGTCATCTGTCAAATCCTCAGAGTTAGGTTGCGGTGATTCTGAAGAGAACCTTTGTCCACTGGTAGTTTTATGTTGTTGATGTATAAACAGACAAGGATTTATTTTTTAAAGTCTCTATCCTAAACACAAATCTGATTATTTTTGCTTTCTCATAATTAAAACCTTCTTATTTTCCCTATTGCTCCTATTATAATTTTTTGGCATGGGTTGCATAATCCTGCAAATTCTAATTTTGGCCTACTTCTTCATATGTTTCTCTTATTTCTCCCTACTTCTCACATTATATTTCAGCAGAAATAAACTCATATGTTACTTTAATAATCCATGTTCTTGCTCACCTCTAGGTCTTTATTTGTACTAACACCTCTGCCCAGAAGCTTCTTTTTTCTCTCCTCTGCCTCCTCCCTACACTTGGTCCTCTTCCTAGCTGCTATTTATGTCTCAATTTATTTCTTTCTCACTTGTTAGACATGATATCTAAATCCAGTCTATTGTACTATTGTAGCTATTTTTCTCTATCAGAAGAATGGTCTCTTGGTATTATTGCTTTTGAATTACCTGCATTTACAGCAATGTATAAATTCTAAAAAGTCACAGATGATATCCTGTGTATGAGTTTATTCTCAGAATGTCATGCTGTGCCAGGCACATAGATACTTATGAAGTGTTTATTGAGTGAATGGATGTAGGGAATAATAAGACATGAGTTAGGATTTATGAACAAAGGAACTATGGAGTCCTAGGTGCATCATCCAAAGGAGTTTGTCTTCTCAGAGAAAATTAGGGTTAGAGAAAATATACTTTCATATTTGCATTTTTATAGACCTTTCTGGTAATCATATGGAGGATCAGTTTGAGGCAACAAGAGTACTAACAGAGAGACAAGTTACTGAAATATTTTCCAAAAGAGAAAAAATGAGTACCTTAAACTGCATAGGTGTTAGATAAGTAGACAAATTTAATAACTATGAATAAGATATGTTATCAGTCTTGGCATTACAAAGAGGATAAGAACAAATTATTTGAGGAATGGTGTTTGGATGGGTGGATCAATGAGATCCCCAAGTGGAGATATCCAGCAAATATTTGCAAGCAGAGCAACCCATGGATGCCATTAGCCTTTGGATTTAATAAAAGCCTTTATTCAGATGAGATTACACAGAGGGAATTGGTTTGAGGCACGCTTGATTGTGAGGAACAAATGCACCAAAGTTGGGCCAAGTTTAGTAGTTGGTAGCAGGTGTAGTAAGAATTAATATCACAGAATCCAAGGACAAGCCACAAAAACAGCTCTTTCATTGGTAACAGGACATTGAATATCTGTAATTAAAGTTTCTGTGTTTCTCAAAGGTCTGGTTTGCTCTCATCTCTTCTTTCTCTGCATTTTCTCTACCGGCCTCCCCTTTTAATTAGCCTATCATTTTCCTTTGTTTGCAAGCGGACAACATAGTTGTTAACTCATTATTCTCTGAAGAAATTATCAAGATTTCTAACTTCAAATTCTTAAGAAAACAGAATCTGTCCCATAAGCAAAGTCAATGGTTTGTTTCTCTTCAGATCAGGGCCCTACTCCTTGGGTCAGATAATACAACTATGATAGAAACAGCTATGAGGGGGGATGGATGGTCTTGGTAGACACTATGTGCTGAAGGTTGTGCACAGCTTCTGGAGCATGTTGGTTTTTAAGGAAGTATTTCTTAAAATCAACTGGAAACCTTCGACTACAGATTTTGTTCAGTAGGTTGGGCAATTCTGTATGTGGAATAAACTCTCAGGTTATGCTGATGCTGCTGGTCTGAGGATCATTCTTGGAATAACAAGGATTACAAGCAGAGCAAGGGTAATGGTCAGGGAGGGCTGAGAGGTCATGGGGAGATTAGAATGTAGGAGATGTCAGTGGAGAGACTCTGAAGAGGCATGGCGTATCCAGGGGCATCAAATATTGCAGAGGGTGAGTGAGATAAAAGTGGAAGCCTCTTAAGAATGAAGAATCCTGCATGAGTTTTTGAATTCTTTTCAACAAGACTCAGAAGCCTGTGAATTAGGGTGAGAAGGTCCACAGCTGGATTAATCCAGAGATGGAGGTTTGCAGGGCAGGAATGTGGAAGGGAAAAGGGACTTCAATGAATAGAGTAGCCAGGAAGTAGATTCAGTGATAGGCCATGCAGTTTAGGTTGTTTCAGATAATCCATTGCATTTAGAATGTTTTCTTAAGAATGGGAAAGACTCAGCCACTGCTTAAGGGAGAACATTTTCCCATGAAAATGCTGCTGGGTGTGTGCACATATGCACGCACATGTTTGTGAGTCTGATCCTCTCACAAGGAACATATGGTGTATCTACACGGCAAGCTGACTCTAGAAGGATTTGTAGTAATTCACTTGTTTGGATCTTTAGAAAGTATTATGTTTTTCAGTTTAATATGGAATGTTCTCTTGCCAAAGTGATTATGGAAAGACAGGGCTCAGAGTTTAAACATTAACAGTATTAGACAAGACAGAGATGTGTTTGAGGGCGTGGTCCGTGCGTATATCCTCGAAGATTCAAAAAGTTGTCAGGCTGAATGGAGCCTCAAAGAACTTACAGTTCCACATCTTGTTCGTTTTCTAGTGATGTCAGACCCAATTGAATTGATCCAAGAACAGTGGTACCCTTTTGAACTCATGCTGAAATCATTGTGGTGGATTTCTCTTCATGGAGCTTCCAAAGAACATTCTGAGGTTGAACCATCACAGAAGGAAATGAAACAATTATCTGGTTAGCTCTGAGGAAGCCAGTGTTTTAGGAGTGTGGCAATGAACTGATATCCCTGCATGGCTGCTGGAAGTTCCAGTAGGAAATTGAAATGACCAGTGTGACCCTGGCTGAGCAGCCACCCTCCTCCATGGGGAAATGATATCTCTGAGTGCAGAGCTTGGGGAAGAGGGCTGAGGGCAGATGGGGATGCTTGCCAACTCTGTCACGTTAACAGAACCACAGATGTCACAGCCAGATTGGCTTCAGATTCCTCGCTGTCCTGAAAAATCAGCACAGGGTCTGAAACCATTTAAATACTTACTCTGATGAAGTCATCCGGTTTTGTATATTGTCAGTCATTTAATATATGCCAGCATCTAAAATGTTACTTAAATTTTACATGTCAACGATAAGACAGCAGCAGCAGTTGACTGGAGAAATGGAATGTCAATGTCCTGGCCCTTTAGTGATTAGAACTAATCCTAGATTTCTCACTTGCTGGTTCCTAGAGTTAATCTTTAGAAGCCACCAAAGCAACTAAATATTTTAAGCTTTTTAAAGCAACAAATGAGCTTTTCATTCATTTGAACTTCACATGGATAATTCAAACAGTGATTTTGAACAGATGTATATTGAAGAGATAACCTAAGCTAAGGTTTCGGGGGATCATTTTTACTGGCCGACTTTTGCAGAAAATTCATTAGCTAGAGTTATATACACATTCAAATAAAAGAAGAAATTTAATTTAAATATATTCATTTTCACCACTTAATACGATACAGAAAATAGTGACTAATATAATAAACAGATTTGTGTTGAAAGCAACAAAAATTGATCTCTAATTAGATTTAGTTCTTGGGATCTGAAATTAGAGAGATTCCTGTTTAGAAAAATTACAGTTTTAAAGAAGATGCTATTTGGATATTACAGAGAAGAACTTGCCACAACAGTGAAGTAAGTATCCAAATAAGCCTTTGGATTAAATCTAAGATTAAAATTTTCTATATCTGAGATTACAAATTTTTATAACTGTTATTAAATCTGAATCTAAGTGTTTAAGTTAGGCTTTGGTATGACTGGAGGATTTTCATGGGAGAGTTGAGTTTCACTGAAGAAGAAACTTATGTGAAAAGACTCACAATTAAATTACTGCTAGAAATTTTTAGGCATGAGCAGAAGCCAAGGGTGGTTTATGGTTTGTTGGATGTTTTGATTACCTGAAAACGTTGCTTTCCTAAATTAGTGGTGAGAACATGTTACTGTGTCTTTTAGAACATCATGAGGAAAATGCTTTGAGTTGGGTAACTTTTAGAGGGTGTTAACTCTACTTTTTTTGACCAAGGTCTCATTCAGTGGCTACTGTAGAAGCCATCTTTTCAGGTAGCCTTGCTTCTAGGAGAGAACATATTATATTAAATTAATGAACTAGCTCATCACTTCAGCTTAAATATAGAATATACTTTGTAAAATCTTATGTATTGGTGATACAGAATTTTTCAGAGGCAAAATAATTGAATTAAGGTACTAATTTCATTCATGCCCAAGTCCACTGAAGGATTAATAAATAGGATGGATCTACTGGGTGATAACTTAGGCAGGTGGGGCATGGCTGGAGGGCATAGGTGGCTGGAGGTGTGTCCTTGAGAACTATATCTGTCCCTGGTCATTATTTTTTTTCTCCTTTTCCCCTCCTCCTCTTTCTCTCTCTGCTTCTAACCATTATTGAGTTGAGCTCAGTTTTTCTCCAACATGCTGTGCTACCATGATGATGCGTGGGCGTTGGTTGAGTATGGACTGTACCTCTGAAACTGTGAACCAAATAAATGTTTTTTCTTCTGTGCTATTCTTCTCCAGCATATTGGTTTCAGGGATGGAATAGCAGACTAAAACACTTGTAGTATAGAAATAAGTTAACAGTGACATTTGATCATTCCACATGGAAAATCTAAAGTTACATACTCCAGACTTTCTAAAATTCTTAACTAAAATGTCTCCAGATTAGTTATTTAAAACATATTAGTTTTTCTGGGCAAGGTGGCGCACGTTTGTGATCTCAGCATTTGGGAGGCTGAGACAGGAGGATCACAGTTCACAGACAGCCTCAGCTACTTAGTGAGGCCCTTTGCAACTCAGTGAGACCCTGTTTCAAAATTAAAGAATAAAAAATAGGGATATAGTTTGGCAGTAGAGTGCCCTGGGTTCCATCCCCAGTACCACACACACACAAAAGAATAAAATAAAACAAATTAGTCTGAAGCTGATAGAGCTATGTTTAAGGAGTTGTCCCTCAAAAAATGTTGTCTAAAAGAGTGCTTGGACTCACCAAGCACTGTATCTTTTCTTTGGCGATATCTCCCCCTCAAAAGATACAGACTTACATTCAGAAGACTTAATTTGAATCTTGGTTGTGTTATTAATGACATGTGGAATGTTGGGTCAGTTATATAATCAATTTTCTCATACATATTTCATTAAAAGGTTGATGAACAACAACCCAGAGTTGTTAGGATATTAATTGAGATAATGTATAATTGAGCTCTTACTGTAAAGCCACCTATAACATGGATGTCACAATCATTATGAACTACATTATGATGTGAGATTACAATGCACCAATAAAAGTATTTTTAAAAGTGAACGTGGTGATACCATACATAGTTTGACATTCCATCCAGTTAAGAAAATCTCTACTTAGTATCACTATCTTTAAATGTTATCTAGACACTATAAATGAGAATGATATAGAAAAATTCTTTAAATGTTTTAATATTCATTGTAGATACCTAAAATCTACTGATGTGAGCTGATGTTTCAGACCTCTTAAATTACTGATTGCACATTTTGCGTTATAGGAACAACTAATAATACTAAACATATAAATAGTGCTAACTATGTGCTATATACAACTTTCAGGATTATGAAATGTTAACCCGTGGAAAGGTGGTAAAACTGCGGCTCAGAGACTCATGTTTAAGATTACATAGTCAATGCTACTATTTGAATGTAATTTTCTTATACCCTCTGTTCAGCTTTAAAGAAGAATATGGCAAAAATAATGTCCGAATAAAGGAAATCACGAATGTTATTTTGGTCTTAGATATAAGAAATGACATCGCATCTTGGGAGAATGATGTTGCCTGTGAATTATTTTCCTTAATTTTCTCTTTAAATATTCAGTGCCTATTATTAGATAAATTTATTGAGTATAAATTATTGACTAGGACTACTTCTCTCTCCTGAGCCCAACGTACCGTAACAGGATACTAAACTTATCCAAAATCCCAAGTAATCTCATCCTGTGCTAGTCATAAGGAGATGTTCTAAATCTCATGTACCCTTTTTTCTTCTTCAGGCTTAGAATTTATTTGACTTGATTTTATATACTTGATTTTATATACTATAGTTACTCTTTAATATAGCCATGTTACTGGGTATGGTGGTGTACGCTTGTAATCCCCGTACTTGGGAGGCGGAGACAGGAGGATAGCACAGGTTTGAAGCCAGCCTCAGCTGGCTTAAGAGACCCTGTTTCCAAATAAAATATAAAATAGGTCTGGGAGTGTAGCCCAGAGGTAGAAGGACCTGGGTTCAATCCCCCAGTACCACCAAAAAATTTATATATATATATATATATATATATATATATATATATATATATATATAATATGTATATCCATGTTTCCATTCATTTATGCTACTCATTTGCTCATAAATTTGACACATTTTACTCAAGATATTTCATATTATAGGGCAACTGTGGAGTACTGGTAATAGGGTTACTGTAGGGTATTGAATGAAAAAGGTACTCACCTTTTGTTGGGTTTACAGACTAATGGGAGAAGACAGTAAGTTAATAATCTCACAAATAGAAGCAACACAATGACTCAGTAGCACTACATGTGTGTGGAACATGGTGCTTCAGGGATGGATAAGACAAGGCTTTTGGAAGACATTGGAAGACCATCGTTTTTTCCCTTTTCTGTCCTCAGCCTCGTTTAAAATGTCAGAAACCTGGAAAAAACATAGAGAGGGCAAGTGGATGGTCAAGTGAATAGACAGAGTGGATGGGAGCAGAGCCATCAAGGCAAATCAGAACATAACACAACATGGCCACAGGGAAAAGAAGAAGCAAAAACCTATCTGCAGCAGCTTGACAAATGTCAGTTCTTGAATAGACAGCATACCATAGAACAAGTCATAAGCATAACTAGTGTCTTTTTGCCACATAGCCATTCTACTCAATTTACCAGAAGAGAGAGGGATGCAGTAAATTTAATGGGATCCCTATTAATATGCTTTAAGTATTGCTTGAAAATTATGTATCTTTTTAATCTAGAACATTGTGTACATGAGATTGCTGCCTTCACTTATCCAATTTTTTTTTTTTTGTGGCACTGGGGTTCCTGGAAACCCTTCTACCTTTGGGCTACACTCCCAGACCTATTTTTTAATATTTTTATTTGGAAAGAGGGTCTCTTAAGCCAGTGAGGCTGGCTTCGA
Source organism: Muscardinus avellanarius (assembly GCF_963383645.1). NCBI lineage: Eukaryota > Metazoa > Chordata > Mammalia > Rodentia > Gliridae > Muscardinus > Muscardinus avellanarius. The sequence goes on from NC_137794.1 coordinate 94,895,330, forward strand.
ACCTGAGTGATCCTCCTGTCTCCACCTCCTAAGTGTGGGGATTACAAGTGTGCGCCACCACACCTGGCACACCTATTCAATATTTTTAAATAACATGAATATTGATTATAGAAGTATCCATGGATGAGAAGATAGTAAACATTGGTCTCTGCTGGTCAGGCCCTCCAGATTTGCTAAATGAATGAGTTAATGTGATGACCACACAAGGACGTAATTATCAAAACTATATGTTCCATAGATGCAAGGTGATAATATTTACTTGAATTTGAGAAAAAGAAGTGCAGTCTTCCAAAAGATGTGTTTAGCAGTAATTTTACGTTTTTAGCTTTCTACTAAAGTTTTTATTTCTCAACATTTTTTCTTCCCTTACATCCATGTCTAGTAATATTGAGCTCTGCCTTTATGGTTTTATAACCTCCCTTGCTTCAGTTCAATTACTTTCTGAAGTAGAGATTCTTCACTCAGGTTTGTGATCTTTTGTGAAGTCCTCAATGTCTCCTCAGGCGTCCTGTGCTTCCCAAATTGTATTCAGTGTGTAGTGGTCTGTGTATTTCCCTGGAAAGTGTTCTCATAAAGCTCATTGGATTCTCCAAGAACACGATGATGGAGATTTAAAAATCATTGCTCTAAACTTTTGCATTTTTATTTTGCTTTTGGTTACACGCTTGGCATTTCTTTTACTCCTTGGGATGGTTTAATTTTCCTTTTAATTTTCATGCTTGTATTTTGGTATTTCTAAATGTTTACTTTTTGACTGTCCCCAGTGTGTGGTATTCCTAGTTTATTGTACGCATCTGATCCCAGCCCTTCTCTGTTTCTCTTTTGTCTGGCCAACAGTGCAAGGATGTGCCAACTGCAGGGTTGTCCTGTCCAACCCTTCTGGGACCTTTGCTTCTCCATGCTTCCCTAACGACTACCCGAACAGCCAGGCTTGCATGTGGACCATCCGAGCACCCACCGGCTATATCATCCAGATAACGTTTAATGACTTTGATATCGAAGAAGCTCCGAATTGCATTTATGATTCATTATCCCTTGATAATGGAGAAAGCCAGAGTAAATTTTGTGGCGCGACAGCCAAAGGCCTATCATTTAACTCAAGTGCGAATGAGATGCATGTGTCCTTTTCAAGTGACTTTAGCATCCAGAAGAGAGGTTTCAATGCCAGCTACATCAGAGGTATGTAAACTGAAGGCAGCGCCAACCTTCTGCTTTCATTTAACATGTGCTACGATAAACACAAGGACCAGAAGACAGTTAATGCTCTTTTATGTGAATGTGAATGATTAGGATTAGGAATAAGGGCAAGAATCTGTTAATATTCTCTGAACATTCTCATTAGCAGACTATGACTCCCAGATCCAAAATCTGGTTACAGTAGAGCTGAATTCTTTTATATTGTTTACATGCAGAACATTTAAAAGCCATTTGGAAGACAGTGGATATTCCACTGCTAGTAATTAAGATCTGTAATTCTAACCACTCTTTACTGAAAATATAAACGTCCTCATTTAGAAATCATTTTATTTTGGGCTTTTAGGATGTTGCCCTTTTAAAGAACCACCCTAGGGGACAAATATAGAAAAATATCATGTCAATTTAAAAAAAGCTATTAATAACTTAAGCTAATAAATGACTTAGCGTGAAGAAAGCCTCCTGAAAGTGGCTAGTTGATGGAAATAAAATATATTATCATTAAATATGTTTCCCAGATTCTGGGACATTATAACATTAAATTAATCTTGTTATCTCCCAAACCAGTCTTTGCTTAAGAAAACTCAAGCTTCAGGATTATGAAATTTATTTATGTATTTTGTGTCCTCCTTATGAGTCTCCTAAAGTAAATGTCATGAATTTTAAAATAAATAGAAAAGAAATAAAAATAAAGGGCAGCCATATCAGTGCTGACCCTCATTATAAACTGTGTTTTGGTTGAGGAATTTTTTAATGACCGTGATTCATATTAGGTACAATTGTGGCTAGTGAAACACCTGCTTTAGATTTTCAAAATTGTGTTTTAAGAAATATAAAATATAGGACACTTGGAAATCAAAATGATACAAATTAGAATGTTATGTATATTCAACACAAAACCATAACCAGGAATATAGTGTTGATGAATAGAATTCCATCCTTTTTATTTTAACAATGCATGTAGAATACTGGGTTGGTATCATGTAATTGTCTTTTTGTATAAGTAGATCTATAAGCTTTTTATATTTGAAAAGTAGAATAAAATTCATGATTCTCTTAAATGCTATCATACATTTTTCTGAATATTTACATAAAATGAGTTGCTCTTGCTGCATGTTAAAATATGCTTATACCACCATTAATATAAACAAGAATTAAGTAGAATTTATGTGTGTGTGTATGCAGGGATGCTAGAGATTGAACCCAAGGATTCACATGTGCTAGGCAAGTGCTTTATCACCAAGCCACCTTCCCAGAGCTTAAATAACATTTTTCAGGAGAGATACTTATCTCTTAAATCAATTTTATAATGCACAGGGATAAATCCATTATATTATTTAATAATTTCACACATATCACAGAGGCATTAAGAGAATACAATTTATTATTTTGCATTTATTATGCAGATACTTAGAGTAATCCCTGCAACTTTTTGCTATGGTGTGGTATCAATGCTTTGAGATACTAAGGTATTTACTCCTTACTGACCATCCCTTCATATAGGTGATGTTGTCCTACATTTTACAGATAAGGAGAGTAAGAGAGAAGGAGACGAAGTAGCAGGTCCAAGGTCCTGTGGCTGCTATAGGGAAGGGCTGGGGTGTGGGCCTTGATCCGCTGCTTCTGTCTCTCAAAAAATATCTCATATGTCAAAGTATAAAGGAACTATTCCTGAATTTTTTTTGTTTTACTTAATATTAGACCTTCCCCTCAACCGAATTTTTTTAGCTTTTGTTCCTGAAATATCTTGCTGATGGGGGAAGAAGGAGATATGGAGTATCTGAAGGGAAGATGGTGGTCTGAGAATGTTTGAGAAGAGTGTAGGACAATTGTTAATAAAATAAGAGCTATTGGTTATGTTTAGAAAGTATTTAAAAAATAACACATTTTTAAAAAATCTTCATGTGTAAACAAAGCCTTCCTGAAACCAGTTCTTTTCTTAATTAGGAAGTTACTTTTTTTAAAAAAAATTTTAGTTCAGAGATTAAAAACTATTAACTCAAAGTTTAGGGGTGACACTCAATTGTGATTAGAGTTAAAATGGGCAGGGTTTCTTTTTTCTGTGGTTCTGGGGATGGAACCCAGGGGCATTCAACCTCTGAGCTACACTGCCTGCCCTATTTTTTATTCTTTAATTTGAAACAGGGTCTCACTGAGTTGCAGAGGGCCTCACTAAGTAGCTGAGGCTGTCCGCGAACAGCAATCCTCCGGTTTCAGCCTCCCGAATGCTAGGATTACAAGCGGGGCAAGGTTTCTTATTGTTGATATTATTGGTAAAATATCACGAAGGAAGGGGTTGGTGATAGAGGATGAAAAGAGAAGCAAGGGGCAGGGTGGGGAAAGGTAATGAGCAGGAAGCGGTATTTCAGATGTTTGGTATCTCATCGGTCCATATTCTGGAGTTAACTCATCTTTGGTGTTGTGTTTTCTCCTAGTGGCCGTGTCCTTAAGGAATCAAAAAGTTGTTTTACCCCAGAAACTAGATGCTTACCAGGTCTCTGTTGCCAAAAGTGTCTCCATCCCGGAGCTCAGTGCTTTCACGCTGTGCTTTGAAGCTACCAAGGTTGGCAGTGATGCCGGGGAATGGATGGCCTTCTCCTACGCAGATGCATCCTTCTCACAGTTGCTCAGCTTTGGAAAGGCCAATAATGGCCACTTCCTCTCCATTTCTGGCTCAGTCTGCCTCCTGAACAGTGTGTTACCTGTCAAAGAAAAAGAAGAGATTTTCACCGACAGCTTTGAGGAACTCTGTCTCTCCTGGAATAATTCTTTAGGCTTTGTTGGTGTGAATTTCAAAAGAAACTATGAAACAGTTCCATGCGATTCTACCATTAGTAGAGTTATTCCTGGGAATGGGAAATTGTTGTTGGGCTCCAATAGAAATGACATCCCCTCTCTAAAAGGGGACATTTATAACTTTCGACTTTGGAATTATACCATGAATTCAAAACTCCTCTCCAATCTCAGCTGTAATGCGAAAGGAAATGTGGTGGATTGGCAGAATGACTTTTGGAATATCCCAAGCCTGGCTCTGAAAGCAGAAAGCAACCTAAGCTGTGGTAAGTCTGTGGCACAGGAATTCAGATATTTTAGCATTGTTCTATGAAAATGTAAAAAATTATACATACATACACATATTCATACATGTAATGTCATTAAAGATCTCTTTTAGTTTTAAAAATGTTACCTGCAGCCGGGCGTGGTGGCGCACGCTTGTAATCCCCGCGCTTGGGAGGCGGAGACAGGAGGATCGCGCTGGTTCAAAGCCAGCCACGCTGGCTTATGAGGCCCTGTTTCAAAATATAAAAAAAATAGGTCTGGGAGTGTAGACCGGAGGTAGATGGGCTTCCAGTAACCCCAGTACCACCAAAAAAAAAAAAAAAAATGTTACCTGCTCAGCCTTTTATAGGATATATTTCATTACAGATAATGCATATCCCGTGAAAGCTTTTGGTCTTACCACTTTTTTTGGTGGTGGGGGGGAGGTTATTCAGAATTTAACCCAGGGGCATTCTACCTCTAAGTGACACCCTCAGTCCTTTTTTTAAATTTTGTATTTGAAACAGGGTCTTGATAAGTTGCTGAGGGTCTTACTAAGTTGTGGAAGCCGGTCTCAAACCTGTGATCTTCCTGTTTTAGCCTCCTAAGTACTGGTATTACAGATATGCACCACCATGCCTGACTGGCCTTACCATTCTTAAGGTTTCCCTGTGTCATAAATTATCACACAGTTTATCACTATGAAAATGGCTAAAATGATCATGTCTCAACCAAAAATGTTAACACTACGTTTAAAACAAAAGAGATTAATAAATAAGTTATTGGTTTTGACCACAAATGTGATTCACTAATGAACTAATCTTTCTTCATCCTATAATGAAATTTCAATTGTAATACTTAAGTAAAACATATAAAACTGTTCATTTCATAGAAAATCTTGATTATGAAGAATTGCCATTTTTTTCTTCGAACTTTCACCGCCATTTATTTGAAAGTAAGCAACTGTAGTTGTTTCAAATACTCTTCTCTCTGCTTTCTCTTTAAGATAGTTTTAAATGTGATATAACTGGAGGCCCCTGAATGCAATATTTTATGAAAATAGTTCTATATAACAAAAACATATTAAGACAGACCTCCATGAAATATTCCGTTTGTACAAGTTAAATCTGGAAGTCTTTGTATCGTGATAGGACTCATTCAAACAGAAAAAGTAAACTTTTCGTTATCAATTTTAAATGCCATATGTAAATCTAAAGTATTGATCATATATACTTTTTAGTCACAGAAATTTCAGTTAAGGAGAGAAGAAGGATCCTAGTATCCAAAAACAGTTTGTATGTGTTTTAAGAGACCATTTTATCAGTTCATTCCCCATACTTTGCACAAAACAGGACTCATTGTGAAGACCTGAGGCCAGATTTTCATTGTTCCCAGATCTTTGTTTTTCTTTCCAACCTGGTAAATGCTGTCACCTACCCCTCCACGGAGGTCTCCTACCTCTCCGTGTGGTCCACGGCTCGCCTGCAGAGGCTACGAAGTGTATCACGCGATGTTACAGAAATGTTTTCTCATGAGTTTCTGTAAAGAGGATGAACCACGACATGTTCCAGAGAAGACTGAAACTCTAAGAGCTATGGCATTCTATAAGACCCTCTCATGGTGAGAGATTAGCTAGAGAGGATCTTTACAGATTCTTGAACCTTTCGTTCAGCGAGGAAATTGAGAAAGTCAAGAGCATGTTTGGTGTGGGTAACAAGCAGGAAATATATTTTTCTTCTTACATTCCTGGTAATTGTCATTGGTCTATTGGCTTTACCATGTTCTTGTCCATTATTAAATATTCATAATATAGACTGTTCTAATATTTTTGTCTTTTATGGGGCAATATTTTGAGGACCATAGCAACTAAAAATATTTTGGTTAGGTATATTAGTAATTGCTAGAATTAAAATTATAGTTAAATTGAATGTATAGTATATACTATATTCCATTGCAAGCACTTCATACATATTTAATCACTTTCTACACCATAGAGCTCATCATGTGAGTTCTGTTCTTGACCTCATTTTACATATGAGGTATTCGGAGCACAAGAAGATTGAATAACTCATTCAATGTCATTCAAATTAGTAAGTGGCCATACCAAGATTTGAACCTAGAATGCTTAATTTGAGAGCTGTGCTTTCTTAACCAGTATAAGTTAGACTCTCAGTGTAAGCAGGACTAGATAATATGATGGTCTAGAGTAGGTGAGCTTACTCTTGCCCACAGGAGAAATATGATGGTCCAAGAACCAGCTCCTCTGGGAAAACACTAGCTTTACATAGTGTTAGTACTAGGTAGCATACTATTGTTTTACACAAAGTTATTATGATTCCTATCCAATAGTATTTTTAATATATTAATATAAAATATGAGGAATATAGTATTACAGGGATTCCTTTGTTTTCTAAGCAATCCTTAAAACCAGGGGTTGCAAACTAGGAGGGCCCATGGCAGGCTATTATTTTTAATATAGGTTTGTTGAGATGCAGCCATACCCATTATGTATGTTTTACCATGACTGCATCTGTGCTACTGTGGCTAAGCTGACTGTGGTGATAGCCAGACCAGGGCCCCCATGCTAAAATATTTACTGTCAAGCCCTTTATGGTGTCAGACCATTGTACCACAAGACTGACCTACTCAAGCCCTTTAGGAGAAAATTTTCCAACCCCTAGAACTAGCCCCAGGAATCAGAAGAGCCCACTTTGCTGAAGCTCACACTTGGGACAACACTGGAAAGAACCTGACAGATCTCTAAGGCCAGAGAAAGTAAACCAGTTACCCACAGTCCTGTTTAGCCCTTAGACTTGGGTGATGTTGGTAGTATTTATTTGTTCTCATTTACTTGCATTCATTCTACATAATGCTTTTAAACTACAAACTATTTAGGTTAGAAATTAGATTTCATATCAAAGTGAATTTGGGGCATTCTTCTGGCAGACAAAATGCTTGGCTATTGTCTCTTCACAGGAGTGGTAACTGCTTTTAAGGGGTTTTCCAGGTCACCTCAATCCTCAGCACTCTCCACATCCTCCCCACTCCAGTTCCTTTTTTATCTTAGGATTGTCTTCTGACCCTGGTAGGCCTTTAAGTTTGGGAATCCCAAGTTAGGACACTTGTTTCTCTGTATAACTTGGTATGAGAGTGAACCTTAGAAAAAACAATTTTTTGAAGTGGCTGATGAATTAAAACACCTCTCTCCTTATCCACTTTATATCTGGGAGTCCTCATGCTTTATTTATTTAAATTAATTGATTATATCTTTTTCTAAATTGGCATTGCAAAATCATATGTATTTATGCTGTACAACATGATGCCTTGACGGATGTTTATATTGTGAAATGGTGACTTCGGGCTAGTGAATGCATCTGTTACCTCGTATATTTGTGTCTGGGAAATTTCAAATATGCAACACATTGCTGTTAACTATAGACATCATGTTAAATAATAGATCTCCTGAACACATTTTTTCCTGCTTAACTGTAATTTTGTATCTTTGACCTACATCTTCCCGACCCCTTCCCAACCCCCATAGTCATCATTCTACTCTTTGCTTGTATAATTTTAACTTTTTAAAATTCCACCTATAAGTGAGACCAGGCAGTTCTCATATTTTCTTAAACACTGTTTTTGCGACAACTTTCCCGAGCCTTAGATTTACTGGAATATATCAAATACCTGCTTATATACCTTAGTGGTCTGTAAATTTTCAAAATGATTTCATCAAGAGTAGCACAAGCTTCAGAGTCAATAGAATTGAGTCGATAGATTTGACCCTTTGACTTTTATAACAATCTTCTCGCCATTCCAAGGTGATGCTAAACATCCCGGTTCCGCTCAGATGTCCTGGTCTGTGCGTCAGGAGTGATGATGGGAGAAGGGAATTTCCTGTTGCTTAATCATCAGCTTTGGGAGTTGAAGAATCCAAGTTACTTATTAACTGACAGGAAATACCTGTAACAGAGATTATATCTAGGCTTGTTAGCTATGTAAAACTTCAATAAGTAGAAAAAAGTGTGTTTTATTAACATTTTAACCTTTCTTTTTTTCCGGAAAACATTGTGCCATGCTGTTTATGGTTATCTTCATTTCCAACCCACTAATGATCAGTACAGTAACCAATAGGAAAATCGGATCTCGTTCCTAACATTCCATGGGGCTGACAATGCCTGTTAAATATGAGCTGGGCCAGAATCCACTTATGATAGAAAGTGATTTTTCAATGGCAGATTGCCAAGTAAGTTACAATATTAAAGTTAGAGTAAAGCAGAACAGACTACATTCAGTACTTAAATATCCTGTCATTTGTTTTACAAGTGAAATAACCTTGCCTTAATAAAATCAATATGTTACTAATAAATATTTCAATGGAAAATCTCCTTATACTTTCCTAAGCATATTTGGGGAATGTATCTGGATTAAGAAATTTTCAGTTTTTTAAAAAAATATAGTTATTCTCAATAGTCCTTTCCAGAAATAAATGTTTTGTCTAGCAATAATTCTTTTTTATGTTATAGCATCTTTATTTTTCCTAGAGCAAATTTTTAAAAATACTGTTTTATGATCTTCAAGGACAGGTAATTTCCTTCGTTGACTCTTTAATTATAGGTGCAACTGTTTGCCTGTGTTAGAATTCAAGTTTAGATACTGGCTAATGTCCATCAGCTTTCACAAAGAACAGACAGTGCTTTCTCTAGCAGTTTTATTTATTTTACTGATTACTGCTCTTTCCTGAGGAGTGGTACAGTATAACTCCTGAATAGTACAAGTTCAAACAAATTACATTTGTTTAACAAACATATCTTAAGCACTTCCATCTATTAGTCATTGTGGATGAAGAGATAAGACACAAATCACAAGTACCCAACTTAATTTTTTCTAGAAATTTCTGAATTTTTACAGACATTTGTTTTCATATCCAAAAGTTTGCATCTCATTGCTGACATTATCAATTCCCAGATTCCTACCCTTTCATAATTATTGCATTTATATATCCTTAATAGCTACAAAACTCTAATTCATTAACATATCCTTCCTTCTATTCCTAACAATAATTGAGTTTATTTTGAGTTTACTAAATCAATTTTAATAAAATTAATATAAATCATTTTATCTTTACAAATATTTTTATTATTTATTTATTTATTTGATACTGAGGATTGAACCCAGGAACATTCTACCTCTAAGCTATACCCTCAGCCCTGTTTTTTATTTTTTATTTTGAAACAGGGTCTCACTAAGTTATGAAGGGCTTTATAAGTAGCTGAGGCTGGCTGGGAACCCACAATCCTCCTGTCTCAACCTCCCAAAATGAGATTACAAGCATGTGCCACCATGTCTGGCTCAAAGGACTTTATTCTTTAAGAATGCTCAAACTCTTAATTGGCATGAATGATTTTCAAAAAAAAATTATTTTAAACATGCTTTTATAAAAAGCCACAAAATTTATCTTAGTAACAACTATGCAAAGAAAACTGAAAGGTCTTATTTTTTAATTTTTATGCTTATTGAAACTTCCTGTGAGGGTTTTAAATTATTGGGATTTTCATCTGGACATGGTGGAAAACACTTGCAATCCCAGGATTTGGGAGGTTGAGACAGAAGGATGGCAGTTCATGGACAGCTTCAGCTCCTTAATGAAGCCCTTTGCAACTCGGTGAAACCCTGTTTCAAAATAAATAATAAAAAATAGGGCTGGGGTATAGCTCAGAGGTAGAATGCCCCTGTGCTCCATCCCCAGTAACACACAAAAAAAATTACTTGGATTTTCAAATAGGCGATAAGATGAGCCATTGGCTACAAATCAGCCCATTTTACCACAACCTGTATAAGTATACAGGGACTCTTTTCAGTAGCATGATTTGGGAAGAACAATAGAGAAAAAGATTAAACTTTATAATTTTTTCCCAACTATATATTTTCAGCAATTACATTTTTGTTCAAAAAAATCTAACTGTATGCCGGGCGAGGTGGCACACGCTTGTAATCCCCGTGTTTGGGAGGCAGAGACAGGAGGATCGCGCTGGCTTAAGAGACCCTGTTTCTAAATAAAAATATAAAAAATAGGTGTCTGGGAGTATAGTCCAGAGGTAGAAGGGTTTCCAGGAACCCCAGTATCACCTAAATAAATAAATAAATTTAATTAATTAATTAATATTATGGTAAATCATTATCCTGGAGAAAGGATTATTTCTTCTTTGATTTCCCAATTTATAAATCCATCAGCCTAGGAAAATGGATCATGACATTGGCATTTTTATGCAGATAAACTTAAAATGAAATTTTGTAAAAATGAGAAGTTATGTATACTTTTGCCTTATTTTTAATTATTTATTTAATTATTTCTTTTTGTGTATGTGGTATGGGGGATGGAACTCAGGGGCTTTCTACCCCTGGGCTATACTCCCAGACCTATTTTTTTAATTTTATTTGGAAACAGGGTCTCACTAAGTTTCTGAGAGCCTCATTAAGTAGATGAGGCTAGCTTCAAACCTGCAATGTTCCTGGCTCAACCTCCCAAGTGCTGGGATTACAAGCATGTACCACTACGCCCTGCTATTATTTTTAATTTTTAAAATGAGGTCTTACTGTGTGTCCCAGACTAGCCTCAGATTCCTAGGCTCAACTGATCCTCCTGCCTCATCCTCCCAAGTAGCTGGTATGACAGGTGTGTTCCAGCATGCCTGCCTCAGTATACTTTTTTTTATATTTCCTGGTTTTGTTAATGTAATTTGATGTTTTCTAGCTTAAGATTTCATTCATCAGTTTAACTTCTTTACAATCACATTTGTCGCTCGTTTTCTGCCATCCCACGAAAGCAGTCTTCAAATTTAATTTCTACTGCTCTGTTGGATCATCAGAAAGCATCATTTATTAAGCATATATAAAGCAATGTTAATTTGCTAGAATTTGCCCAGAAAGAACAGATAATTGAAATATCAAGAAGCAAATACAATTTCCCACGAAAGCATATCACATACTAAAATTACACTTGGTGCCACACAATGAAACTGATAAATGCTAAGGGAAATTGTGAAATATCTTATTGTAAATCATAGCTCTCTATTGCCTTTCCTTCTTTCTACCTCTTGGCTTGTTAACATGTTGTGGAAACGGAGTTAGCCTGAGAACTTCTTTCCCACAGTGCTGTACTCTTATCTCCCTTTGTCTTCCAGAGATATTGTATCAATTCCAGAAGTGGCCTAAGGAGCCTCTGACTGCCAACATTGTGTGTAACTTGAGAACCACAGGAACTCCATCCCAGGGTCCGCTCAGTTGCCTGTCACAGTGGCTGAGATTTCATCAGTCACTTTGAGTTGGAAAGGGCTCCTTAGTTTCCAGAAATCCCTTTGTAAAGTGGAAGTGCCTATGAGAGAAGAGAGGTCCTGCAAAAAGTGGGCCTGCACTGTGATGGGAAAGAATAAACAGCAGAAAGCATTCGAGATAAAATGATTCTGCCTCCATCCTGCCTCCGCTTCGGCCTCCTCAAATGTGCTTTTGTCCTGTGCACATGGCTATGTTTTCGGTATTCAGCACTCTCCCTCTCCATCAGCTTCCTTGCACAACCAGACTTCCTTTTACGTTCACTCCTCAGTAGTCTAGATTTCTTCATTCCCACACAACTGAAGCTCATTTCAAGAGTTCTACTGTCAAAAGCGAAGTTAAGGGTCTTCTTGGGCTTTAGCATTTTCTATCTTTCTGGTGTACTTGATAGGGCAACACCCTGGACACCATTGCACTTTTGCTTAAATTCTGTGGAGTTGTCGCTAGGTAGGAGATCTTTTTACGTATTTTTATATACTTATTTTATATATTTTGATTGGTGCATTATACTCTTACATCATAATGCAGTTCACAGTGATGGTGACGTGCCCGGCTCCCTCCCAACTCCCTCCTTCCACATACAAGGCAATGCCAACAGAAGTGTTTCCTTCACTAGACATCCCTCTCTAAGACCACCTCCCTCACTCCACTGGAGTTTCTTCCATTATTTAGAGTTCCTGTTACTCCTTAGCTTCCATATATGAGAAAAAACATATGACCCTTCTCTTTCAGTGACTGGCTAATTTCACTTCTTATAATGTTCTCCAGGTCCTTCCATTTTCTACAAATATTATTCTTCTTTATTGCTGAGTGTAATTCCATTATGTGTATATAACATAATTTGTGATCCATTCATCTGTTGATGGACACCTGTGTTGGTTTCATAATTTGGCTGTTATGAATTGTGCTGCTTTAAACATGGATATGCACACATTACTATAATATTCTGATTTTTGTCCCTTTGGAAAGGTACCCAGGAGTGGTATATCTGGATCATATGGTGGACCCATTCCCAGTTTTCTGAGGAATCTCCGTGCTGATCTCTATAGAGATCCCATTTGCAATCCCATCAGCAGTATAGAAAAGTTCCTATTTCCTCACACCCTCGCCAGCATTTATTGTTGTTTGACTTCTTGATGATTGACACTTTAACTGGGGTTAGATGGAATATCAATGTAGTTTTAATTCGCATTTCCCTGATTGCTAGTGATGTTGAGCTTTTTTCATGTTTTTATTGGCCATTTGTAAACTAATAACCCACTCAAGAAGTGGGCAATTGAAATTTTAAAATTTATTCAGCACAACCTCAATCCTTGCTTATCTGCTTGGAAGTCATTCATACAGAAAGCACACATTGGGGATAGAGGAGGTTTATTTAGAGAAACGAAGGCACCATATGAAAAAGTCCATGAAGAGAGGCAAAAGGGTCAGTGACGTTCCAGAGGAAGGCATTTGGAGTGGGCCATTCCCAGAAATACAGCCTGGGGAAATAGGGTTACACTCCAGCGATGAGGTTGGAGCTCTCCGTTTCCAGGTATGCAAAGCATCACGGAGTGTTCCACATGTCAGTTTATAGCCCATCTGGACACCTTCTTTATACATGTTGCATTTGGGGTGATTTACTGCCCTTGCATTACACCTTAGTGACCCTGTGTTGTTTCTTTGCCCCTTTCCCACAGGGGAGAAGGTTAAGGTGAACAAGGCTCTGTGGGTAAACTTCTAGTCCCTCCAAGCCAACCCAGTCTGCTAATGTATAGCTAGTTACTTAACAAAGCCACCTTCTACAAGAGCTGTTTTTACATTTTCTTGTCTATATTTCTGATACTTACATATAGGAATATTCATGGTTCCATCCTGTTCTGCTCTCAAATCAAAATTCCAGGGCTGGTCAGCCCAAACCCATCTATACCTTCTGTTGAATATTTTCTGGCTAGACCTCTTATAAAAACAGGTGCAACTTCCCATGAATCTAGATGCTCAGCAGGCACCTCAGCTTCTATTACAGGACTTACTGTTTACCCCTTTCTACTGAAGTTTGTGCCCCTGGTATTTTATATCTCCATTTATTATGTACCAGTTTCTCAAGTTGGTTTCTATTCTTCCCTTCCTCTTCTTTTTTCCAGTTAGTCCCTAAAACCTTGATAGTCCTTTTTAAGATTTCTTGTTACTAAGTCCTATATGTTCCATATTTAAATTTTCATACTTGTCCCTTTCTATCCATTCTGACTATGCTCACGATAACCTGAGTTGCTAATATCATTCCTGCTTCTCGTATCTTCTTGGCTTTAGTTACAGAACCTCATGAATCGTTGTTTTCAAATGTAAATCTACCTTTCTTCCTAGCTCCTCTTCATTTTTTCCCTGTTGCCTTCAAAAAATAATTCAGGATTTTAATGGTCATTCATAATGTATTCACCAATTTATTCAGTAAATCCCTAGCACCCACCCACTGTGTGTGTGTGTGTGTGTGTGTGTGTGTGTGTGTGTGTGTGTGTGTGTGATTCACCATTGGAAGAAGGTTCAAGGTCTTGCTGCTCATGGCCCTCCACAAGCTACTGATGACCTTCATATCTGGTCATTCTTAAGGTTCCCTGCAGTGACTCTACTGCAGTCATGCCAAGTTACATGGGTTCACAGATCCCTGCAGTCCCTCCATGTATATGTTTCAGAAGTTCTGTCTGATAGCTCCAGATCTCCTACACCTTTAGGTGCCGAGTATTCTTCTTCCTAATTGATTTTCTGTTCCCTCTTCTCATCCGGCTGCTGTTACATCCTCAGCCCCCTACCATCTTCAAAACACCTTGCCTAACACTGTGAGCTGTGAAGCCTGCTCCCACTCACGGATCTCTGCAAGCATTGCAATAGACATTGTTTGGCTTCTGTACCTCACATACTGTGGGCAATGAGTTTGTTGCATGAACATGTAAACATCTGAGACAAGACCCGTTGACAGCCTGTCAAAGACCTGCCTCTAAAGCTGGGCCATCTGACATACCATGATCTCTTCCCTGGGCTGGGTGCCTGAGGCAATTATGAATGCAGAAACCATCCTCTTGAGATGCTATTAAACTACTGGGGTGTTTTCTGGTCATGCACACTATCTACCTAATTAGATGTCTTTTGTGAACTCATGCATTTGCTCTGCCTTTTCTCATGGGAAAATTGAGATGATGTTTAAACATTAGGAGGAAATTACTGTTATATAAATGTTGTTAAATATTAGATATATAGTATGTGTTATCTATGTATGTACTTATCGGTATATATATGTATATATATGTATCTATGTCACATACATTGGTATTTATTCTTATGTCTTCATTTAATCCAGTATATTTTGTAAGAAGTTTAGCCCATTTTAACCCAGCCTCATCCTGTTGGTTAAAGTCTTTTAATTTTCTCAGAAAGATTTCGAGCAACAGAAAACCCACTACTTCTACTAGAAAGTCAGCTTAAAATTTGTTCCTTGCTGAGGGTGAATCAATAAAAGCTTGAAATAAGACACAAGACTTACTTAGAGCCGCAGAAACAAATTCTAGAATTGCAAATAATACAGTCATACTGAGACCAATGAAACAAAAATATGTTTTATGAGTAATTCATATTTTCCAACTTCATTTTTGAAACTTTTCCTTAATGTTTATATTATTTTATTTGTCCAAATTTCCACCAAAGACTCAAGGATTAATTGTGCAAAAAGGCCTTGAACTTTTTTCACAAACTTTAAGGGACTATAGGACTTCTTTTCATTACGTATTAGATGGGCAATGTATTGAGTTTAAGATTTTAAGGGAACTTGCAATACCTTCATTTTACATGTGAGAAAATTAAGGTACAGTGACCTTAAGAGAAATTTTTATTGGAGTGTTATTGGTGAGCTCTTCTATGACATTTTTATTCTACCAACCATATGATTCATGACTGTTTCACAATATCAGTAAATCAAAAGTCAAACTGGTATATTCTCTCTGTGTTATTCAAGGTTCCTACCTGATCCCACTTCCAGCAGCAGAACTGGCGAACTGTGCAGACCTGGGGACCCTCTGTCAAGGTAGGGAGCCAGCATCATCCTCTGCAGTCACCCTGCTTCCTACTTACTGTTTTGAATGATAGTCATTGCTTTAATTTTTTATCTTATTTTTCACTTGGAAATTCAGAAACCAGCAAAAGAGAAGAATTTCTGGATCTGTTTTAGTTGTGTGGATGCATAGTGCATACAGTGTGGAGAAAGAATGCTTTCAAAAACTAAATGACCATATTCTTATAAAACACTGAATTTTTAAAAATATGAATGATTAGATGCTGTTAATGGTTGATTTTATATCTCTCTTCTGTTTCTTCTCAACAATACTGTAAAGGTCCAGTATAAATACAGGTGTAAAATATTTTGAAGAAATATTAATGGGCTATAAAGCAAGGGGAAGAGTTAAATTGAATATTTAGCTAAGTTTAAGAGAAAGGCATCAGGGAATTTATGATGTGCAATATAGCTTAAATCTTAAGATAAAAATTATTATACTAATCTAATGTTAACATAACTATGCTTATTATGATGTTTAATGACTATCAATGCCAGTATTCAATTATGTATTATATACTAAATATTTGCATGCAAATAATACAAAAAGTCACATTTTTTAAATGATATAAATACGTTGCTTTAATTTAATCATTGCTCCTTCTAATTACTCATGACCTCTTTTCATCCATTTGTTTTAATAAATACTTCTATATGAAGTAGCATGTTCTATGTATCACATGAGAATCATGGCTATGCCTTTGACAAAGCCTATGAAGAGTATAATGGCACAAAAATCCTATGAAGAGTATAATGGCACAAAAGTGACGGTTAGAAGTGAGATCAAACAAGTAGAAACCGAAGCTCTTTCCTGTATGTCCACTCTGGGAGTAGGACCAGCAGAGAGAGAAGCAAACTTGTTATTATCCTCACTTACTATCGATCATTACCCTATGAAAATTAAATTTAGTTTTTTTTCCATAAACTCTGTGTATCTCTTAAATAGTTCTGTGAAGCACACCAGAAAAATATAACTGTTCTTTGTTTCAGGATCTGAAGGTTTAAAAAAATTATACTTTCGCTGGGCGTGGTGGTGCACGCTTGTAATCCCTGCACTTGGAAGGTAGAGACAGGAGGATCACGCAGGCTCAAAGCCAGCCTTTCTGGCTTAAGAGACCCTGTTTCCAAATAAAAAGTATAAAATAGGTCTGGGAGTGTACCCCGGAGGTAGAAGGGTTTCCAGGAACCCCAGTACCACTACATATATATATATATATATATATATATATATATATATATATATATATATATACATACACACACACACACACACACACACATATATATGTATACACACACACACACATATATATATATGTATACACACACACACACACATACTTTCATTCTTTTAATCTATCTATAGTATTCACTTGGGTGAAAAAGTCCCATATTTAAGTCTCAATATGACTTTGGATTAGAAAGTCATTTTAGTTACATATGCACATTTTTGTATCAGGTAATTCAATATTTTGTAACAGGCACTTGAAATGCAGTCTTCTGTATAATCAACTAAATATTTTAAATCACCCATTTAAATATCTCAATATACTTACTAAATATTGATGGATAAAAATAGGGCAGTCTTTACAAGGAAGATGTTTAATGTCAAAGATAGGCATCTGATACTCTTAAAATTTTCAAAGATTAAATCTCTAGTCAATGCTTTGAGGAACCAGAGGGGATAACGGATAACACACACACGTGTTTGTGTGTGTGTGTGTGTGTGTGTGTGTGTGTGTGAGACACACACACATATATGTATCTATAAAACCAAGCAGACTGACAGTTTTATATATATGTATATAATTAGATGATTAATTAGATATAATTGGAAATATAACTGTATATAATTAGATCATTTTTAAGGTATAGGTTTATAAAGATTGCCATATATATATATATATATATATATTTTAACATATATTAAAAACTCCAAAAACTGAGTTTTGGAAACGTTAAATAATTTGCTGTTTGAGTGCCAGCCTATTAATGGTAGACCTAGGTCTAGACTCTAAATGTCCATTCTCCGGTCCCTTTGTGCCAGCTCTGGATCCTACATAATAAGGCACCAAAGGCCTTGTGAATTGATTCTGAATGTGTCATAGAAAACACTGCATAATCCTATGCATTATAACATTAGAGAATGTAGTATTGGTCGCAATGATTTTTCATTCCTTCTCTACGTGTTTTCATGCATTAATTGCAAATTACTTATCCATTTTAACTGTTCAGTGCTCCTTGCAAAATTATATCTCTCTCATCTCTGTTACCAGCTACTGTAAATTCTGCTAGTACTACACCACCCACTGTCTCCACTAACATGCCTGTTACTAATAGAATCGATAAACAAAAGGATGGTAAGAAATCATTACCTTTTTTATTTGTAGTATGTTTTACATAATAGCTGGATTCTAAGTTGGATTCTAAGGGTGTGAATATCTGGTGTTCCAACAGAGTTTCTGTTGTAGGAGGCAGTTGGTACATTTGTACATTTGATGACTAGAAAGATAAATAAATAGCACTTGTGTCTCTTTAGTTCTCATTGTTCCAACCAGTGGAATGACTTCATTTCCAGTCCTCCTCTTCTGCTCTTACAGGCAAAGTTTTTGTTAAAGGAAATTTTAAGAGAAAGTCATCTACTTAAAATAAATTAATTGTCATTATAATAGAGACCTGAGTTAAAAAAAGCTAATTTTTCCATAATACTTAGATTATTTTATTCAGGAAAAGAACTTTAAAAGATTTTATAATTTCAAAACACTAATTTTAGTAACTTAATTTCTCATTGAAATCAACTTTATTTCCAAAAGTTTATGATATGATATTTAAATCAATTTCCTTGGTAATACTTGCTCTCTATTTTTATTTATTGAAGAATAATGGTTAGAGCCAGGCATGGTGGCGCACACTTGTAATCCCCGCGCTTGGGAGGCTGAGACAGGAGGGTTGCGCAGGTTCGAAGCCAACCTTAGCTCTTTAGTGAGGCTCTCAGCAACTTAGTGAGACCCTGTTTCCAAATAAAATACAAAATAGGTCTGGGAGTGTAGCCCAAAGGTAGAAAGCCTCTGGGTTCCATTCCCAGCACCACACACACAAAAAAAGAATAATGGTTAGAATGTGACTGGAGGATTGGGTTTGCGGACAGCCTCTGTCTCTGTTACTTTTTTTTTTTTTTTTATGGTACTGGGAATGGAACTCTTCTCTGGACTACACTCCCAGACCTATTTTATATTTTTATTTGGAAACAGGGTCTCCTAAGCCAATGAGGCTGGCTTTGAACCTGTGTGATCCTCCTGTCTTTGCCTCCCAAGCGCAGGGATTACAAACGTGGGCCACCACACCCAGCAGCCTCTGTTACTTAGTGAGGGTCTTTGCAACTCAGTGAGACCCTGTTTCAAAATAAAGAATAAAATATAGGGCTGGGTGTACAGCTCGGAGGTAGAATGTCCCTGGGCTCTATCCCCAGTACCGCAAAAAAAAAAAAAAAAGTGATTATATAGCAACTGAAAGCAAGTAAATCATACTTTTGCGGGGGGTATGCTTGGGAAAGAACCCAGAGCATTACACACGCTAGGAAAATACTCTACCAATGAGCTACCCCCAGTCCCAATCTGTTTTTTATGACAAAATTAAAATAACTTCTATTTTTACCATTTTTTCATATATATTTTTCTATCAATATTATAATTTGCAAATATGTTAATTATGTAAAGTAGGAAGGGAACAGAGGAAAAGCCAAATGAGTTATATTATCTGCTACTCCTATGGACTACATACGTTGCCTTTTGGCAATTCAGAGTTGTGAATTTGGTTTTAGATAAAGGGAAATTCCAATCAAAGTGTTAGTCTCATATATGAGATATTAGGAAAAGGGACTTTTCTAAAGCCCTATTCTTTAGCTTGTGAGGCCAAGACATCTGAAATATATCACAAGGATCCCAAAACCCAGAGAAAAGAAACATGGTTTATTTCTTTTTTCTTTTGGCTTCAGAGGTTATATCAACTTCCTCTGGAAGGACATTTAAATTGGAAGTATGGAATATTTTACAAGCAAGATATAAATTTCATTAGGCCTATAAAGACATCGATTCAGGGAAGTGTTTATAGTTATTCTGCTAGTTGTACCAAGGAGATTTATGATGGAGCAAAAATTCCAGCCACCCCCCAAGAAAGCAGCGGCAGCTGAAATTTCCAGTGCATATTTCTCATGGACTCCCGCCAGCAGATGGGAATATTATAATTCTAACCAAGTATTTCGGTCTTTGTATGAACATACAAAGAGCCTCTGTGGCATTCTCCCTCCAGGACTGGCACATCCTCTACTGCCCAAGAACATTTCGATGGTGCTTCTGCGTCCTCGGCTTGGTGCAGCGTGGCTGCATTCACTCAGTTTTGTCACTTGTGACATTCGTGAAGAGAGTCTTGTTCAGGCCATCTCTCTCTGCGTCATAACCTCCACTGGAGTCTCAACAAAGCGAGCAAATGTTGGAGTCAGTTTAAAGGGTTTATCTTGACCACATGAGTGAGAAGATGATTCCTGATCAAACGATGATCTTAGAATATAAAAATATTCAAAAGTCAGGTGGAGGAAATAGTCACAAAATTGTGGGCTCAGATTTGTGTACCATCTTAATTCTTACCCTGTCCTTGAACCACCTATTTTATTTACTTAATATGGATTTTTATTAAGTTGGCTTGCTCTTTTGCTTAAATATTTATATATTTATATAGGAAAAGAAATTTCATTATTGCCAAAAGAGACCATAGCTATTTGTGGTAAAAAACAAAAGTGAAAACGAATGTATTATAAACAATATTTCTGAACTTTCTATATTCTGTGGCTTCTCACATCTTAGAGCCTAAGCCTAATTTTTCAAAAGGAAGAATAGCAAAGGAATAGAGACAAGTGACGCTCAAGTAAGATTTTTTTCTTTGATATAATCAAACAAAATTGTTGAAAAGAATTACTTTCTTTTCCTTGTGAATAAATGACTTTTAATGTCATATCCTGTGCTATCTAAGATTGTTCACATATTATCAACAATTTCTTATTCTTTGGGAAACTGGTATAGTAAACATTCTCAGGCTTATGATCTGATATATTAGAAAATTCAATTTTGTTCACTGTAAGACAGATCCATCTGTCATATCTGTTATCTACCTTATCCAGTCCTTTCAACTCCAGACTATCAGAGTTTTACTCAGTTCATCAATAACAATCTGCCATTTTAGACAGAGGAGAGGGACGGAAATTGTTTGACAATCAGATACATGTGTTTAGTTTAGCAATAAAAATGTATTTCCCTGACTTTTGTGAAGTTTTCTTATTTTTCTGTGCAAAGCTATTTTTGCTATTTTCAGTAGCACTTTTTATATGATACCTCAGATTAGATTAATAAAATCAGCTTTTTAGCTACTTTTCTTTTTTCTTTCTTTCTTTCTTTCTTTCTTTCTTTCTTTCTTTTTTTTTTTTTTTTACAAAGAGACATTTCAAGATAGCATGGATAATCTAGTTATCCCCACAAATAATGAAGCTTTCTGCCTTTTCAATTATATTCCCAAGAAAGCTCCTGGGCTGACTGTTATTTCCTTTCCAAATTATATCTTCTATGCTTGAAACAACATTCTTGTGCTACTGAATAGTAATCTTTTTTTGAGGTAGACACAAGCAACCTAAGTAAGGAATTAACTTTATTAGTCTCTATAGCTGTTCTGAAAATCTGGACCACAAGGACAAGTTGCAGTTGCAGAGTTCCTTCCAGTTTCTCCCGTATGGTTAGCTATTCAAATAACAAATTCACTCACAACACATTTGTATGGATCCAACGATCACTCTAGTTTTATATGCCCGAGACTTTAAAGAAATTGTGTATTTAGCCTCTACAGGAAGTTGGTCATATGGTCAACACCACTGTCATGTAATAATCACCTCATTACCAATTCAAAGACATAGTCTCAAATCTAAAGTAACTTTTGGTTTGGATTTTAATATCTATCTTTCCAAATATATGTTTTCGAACCCATAACTTCAAACCTGTACTTTACACCCTTGAAAATAGAGTAGGTAAAGTAGTGCCAGTTTTGTTTCTTCCAAGAAACTCTGAGAGTATTAAGAAACCTCAAAAAAATTTAATTGGAGAGAGACCTACAAAGAGGAATACTGTTTTGATACCTGGATCTGTAGTGGCAACTAGTGAGTTCTACTTTGAAGTTCTATGCTATAACTAAAGAGTTATCTAATTGGAAAGTGGATATACTCTTATAAATACTGTTTTCTCGAGAAATATGTGTCAGGAGTTTTTCTGGCCTGTCACTATTAGGATGGTATAGACATCGTTTGGGGTCTGGAACACATGAAATTTGCAAATTGCTTTTATATTGATCCACCCCACAAGTTGCCACATTGATGGGAGAAGACCAGGACTTGAGTGTGATGATAACATGGTGAAGCTGGCATCCATGTGTCTTAACTACATTTCTTCCAGTGGCAAAGTTTAAGCAGGCTCATTTGCCGTAGCCCCAAGCTGTCCTCACCACCTCTTCATTGGCTATGTTACCTTCTCCTCTGTTTCTCCTGGGACATAGCCCATCATTACTTGCTGACTACACTATCCAAACAGTTTCAATAAATAGCACGTAGGCTTTGCTGAGTATTTTTTAGCCAAGTTTATAAAATATGCGAGTCTGAAGTTTCTGAAGAGGAACTTATTGATAATTTCCCATGGCATAAAAGAATCTGTAATGTCAAATTCTAGATTGTTGAGGATATTAACATATTTTATTGGCTATAAACAATGTGACTCTAGAACAAATATTCTTTGATCTTGGATAGCTCTCTCGTTTATAAAAAACAATTGATTGAAAAATGGAGCTACTTTAAAGACTTAAAGAAGCTGCCTAAAATATTTGGGTACTTTCAAGAAATAGCAGAAGTCTCAGTGGTTGAAAATACTGATTTTTTAGTATTTTGTCCTAAGAAGGAATGACTACTATTCTTAATAACAAAAAGTATGCTTTAGGGCCCCATCTAGTGGTATCTTTTTATATATCCTCAGCATCTGTGAGTAGTTACAGCATGTTCCTAGGATTATGAAAATCCCTAGGGTCTTTGACCCTCTACAACTTGAATTTCCTCTTATTCAACATTTCCATGATTTGATAGGATTATGTCTACAGAACCAAATATTTTGTCTTAATTTCTATAATTTATTTTAATGTTCCTTTATGTATTTTTACTCATAACATGTTTTAAAAGAGTATCCAAGTAGGATTACTAGAATACCTGAAGATTTTTAGAACTTGAAATAAGCTAGTCTTAAACACACCTGTCCTTGGACTTATACCAGCTTTGTATGTTTACACCATAATTTTCAGGGGTAGGGAAGCCTATTATTTAGCAGGAAGCTGACTCTGTCCCTGGAAAGACATTCCTTCAGTGGTAGGACTAGAATATAAATGTTCATACATTTGGGAGTTCCCAGAGTCATACTTTTGTATTTTTTCCTACCACCTTCCCATAATTTTCATTAAATATATTCCTCAACATTGTTTTAATTGTATATTTGCATGCATATTTTACTTACAAAAAAGAATGAAAACAGATGATTGACAATGATACCCAGTTTTTCTTCTCTTTATAACTCACCATATTTCAAAAAGGATTTTTTTTCAGAAAGCTACTTTAGACTAAATGCCCTTGTGCCAGGTAGCACACAGCAATAGAGATTTGGCAAACCACTGCTTGTAAATTCAATTTTTATGGAAAACATCAGACTACTTCAAAGATTTCCCCTCCCTTTAAAAAATTCTCTTACCAATACTGTTTTCTTTTTTAAAGCAAGTTAATCCAACTAAAATTCTCCCTGAAAATACTTTCTTTTTCTCTCTCTACTTTGGTATGGATAACCATATTTAAGAAATTCTAGAACAACCTGACTAAATCCAACCCATTGTTTCCTTGGGGTGAGGTAAGGGAGGAGGGCTCATGGTGGTACATATGCGTGTGCCTGGTGTTCCTGTTAACACTAGCCCATCATCTCACTCAACTTTTCACATCAGAGGGCCTTTATTACTCTTTACAATATGTAATATATAACTTCTTACAATAAGAAAAAAATAGTACATGTAAAAAATACTACTTTATTTTATAGTCAATATTAGAAATGTATAGAATTTAAAAAACCAAAAAAGCATACAAATGTTGGAAAGGTCATATGCAAAAGATAACTTAGGGGCAATAGATATTCTGTGAGAGTAAAACCACACCTACTTCTAAAACCTGGCAAGTGTCATTAAGTTTAGCATCAAAATATTTCAGAAATTTTCTGTGCCTATTGTAGATGTTTCTTTTAACTTGTATGAAATGATATTATTATAAACTTATAGTTTGATATGACTATAATACTGAATTAATGGCTTAACTCTATTTCTAATGGGCAGATGGAATTATGTATAGAATATCCATAGTGATTCAAAACATCCTTCCTCTCCCGGAGGTCAAAGTACAGAGCAAGGTGGCAGAATGGGTAAGTGACATGGAAAATTTCTTTTTTTTTTAAGCCTTTATTTTCTGGAAATCTGGAAAAGATTACACATAACCAAACCCCAAAATCATACTAAAACACAGATAATAGGTATACAAAAATCAAGGTATGCTTATGTACAGAGATATGCCTTTTCATCAAGGATATGAAACTGAGCCTAAGTGGCAATGTCTTTAATAAAAATAAGACATAAATGGAGAACAGATTTGGGGAGGTAAGTTTACTTACTATTAGATTTATACATTTTCAGCTAGGTCTTTAAGAATTGAAACATATAAAAGGACATCATAAAAGCTTTCAGTTTCTCTTTGCTTCTTATCTACCTGGAAATGACTGTTGGATTTGAGGGGATTATCTAGACCTATTTATGCACATAGAAGAAAATAATGCTATAGATTTTTATTTTCCTTTCTTTTTATATTAATGTCTTACATACCATTCTACACTGTACTCGTTTAAGTTGTTGCCAGACTTGCAATATTAGTACAGGAGAATTTTATCTTATTTTAAACACTGCATAGTATTTCATTGTATGATTTTTTTATTCATTTATTTAACAAGCCTTCTGTCGACAAACATTGAAGTTGTAAATTTAGTTAACCAATATTCTATTGATGGAAATTTTGATCTTTTAATGGAAAAGAACGTTTCACTTTATTTTTTGTAACCTGTGAATTTTTTTCTGATTTTCTATACCAGTTTCAGAAATTTTGTTTTTCTTGGGTTTCTATTCTGTAAGACTTTGTACTTCTTTTTTATATTATGCTAATACAGTTAAAATTTTAGCTTGTATAAATAGGGTATACATTCTCAAGTAAAAAAGTGGGTTTTCTTGCACAATATGTGTCTGATAAATATGTTATTGGTAGCAAAAGATAGTTTACTCCATACATTGTGAGTTAGTGGCAATAAATAAATAAATAAATAAATAATAAATGTGTGTGTATGTATATGTGTGTGTGTGTATATATATATATATATATATATATATATATATATATATATATATATACATACATACAGAAAAAAGCATAGTCTTAATTTTAAGGACAATATTCCTTAAAACAAGCTGACCATAGAAAATAATATATTATTAACAATTCTATTATCAAGTTAGTGGGAAAAGAGAAATTCTTTAATAAAAGTTAAAGAAAGGGCTATTTTTGAAACAATGAATTAACATAACAAATTCAACATTATGAGTTGTGTTTCATTTCTAAATGGAAAGCAAGCTCTACAAAAATCTATATTCTTACATCTCTTTTCTTTCCAGAATTATTCTTTATTTTTTGTTTAAACGCAGAATGATTTCAATATATAAAATTATTTATTTTCATTCTCAAGCCACTAGTAATGTTATTAATCTTGAAAATCGACATTAACTAGAAAGTTTGTGCCAGACACAGTGTAATTTTACATTTGTGTTTACTTCTTGAAGCATGATTTTCAGTATAGCACCATTCTTATCTAAGCTCTATGTTACTGGACGCTTTGTTTAAGATGCCCACTGCCAAGCAGATACTTGACAACAGAATTCAGAAGTCCTGTCCCTGACTCATATCACAGGTTGAATATGTCATATCTGAAAATTCCAAATTTAAAATGCTTGTTTTTGATTTTCAGATTAGAAATTCTCGACCAGTTAAAGTCTAAAAATATTCCTAAACAGAGCAAAATCTGAATTCTGAAGTACTTCTGGTCCCAAGCATTTTTGATAAGGGATATTTTACCTGTATTAATATTTCTAATGAAAAATGATTTAACACATGATACCAGAATTTCATAAAATTTAATTCAACTTTAGAAATGCTTACAAAGAAGATTAAATGTGTATATGAATCAAGACCTAAAAACCCCTTGGGAGGTGTTAAATAAAAGGGAAAATCTCATATCAATGAATAATTCTTTGACACTATGTTTTAGAAGCTCCGTGCTTATATTGAGTGGAGTCCTTTGGTTCTTTAAGAAAATCTGATACTAAGGCCCATAAAGACTTTTAAGTAAGTAACTGAACATGGTTATGCTGAACTTACTTTTTATTTAGTTTTCATTACTAGAAAACATGTTCTGTTTCATCTTAGTGTTTATTAAGTGAAGAAAAAGAAGGTGTTTATTATAGTAATCTTCTTTTTATAATGTGAACTGGAGAGGAAATGAGAGTGTGTCCAAACAGACTTGGCTCCCAGTGAGTACTGAGAGAAATAACATTTATCGAGTTCTTGCAAACAGTGATCTATTATAGGGTACCATTAATTTCAGTCTTCCAGCTCTCTAGAATTTTTCTAGGTCTTTTTCCAATAATAACTTATTCTGAAAGGAGGGGGAGGGAAGAACCATGATCATTTTTTAAAGTTTTACCAAAATTCAACCTTTTCCATTGTGTTTTTCAGCTTAATTCAACCTTCCAGAATTGGAATTACACTGTTTTTGTGGTCAATATCAGGTAAATGATAGAAAAAATTTATTTGAGGAATAAAATGTAGTGCTTAGTACTTCCCTCTCCCTCTTAACTGTATCTAAAATAAACTCTGTGTATATGCATGTAACTGAGTCAGCATGTATCCTAGCATATCAGAAATTAAAGGATGATTGAGTATAAGCAGAAGTTTGGTCCATTCCCAGTGCATCATCCTAACGCACCCCTGGGTTGCAGGCATCCCTGTTTGAAGACTACTTTTTAAATATAAGACAAGACATGTACAGTCTGATTGTAACCTAGTTTTTCAAAGTGACCTTTCTTTATTTTCTTATTTAAATATATTTCTAAATTCCAAGAAACTATTGCCTACAAATTTTCCTCTGGGCCTTCTTTTCACAGCTTTGTATGGGAAATACTTTCCTAAAGTATATTTTGACCCTTAGATATATATTCCTTGAGCCTAAGATATAATGGCACAGAAAAGTGGTCAGTTGTCCCTTCAGTTCAGGAAGTACATTATTCAGCCAACTGAAACAGGTTCCTTTTCAGAACACCTCCAGTGCCTTGTCCTCTAACATACATTGTGAATCTTCAAAGAATAGAGCAAGAGCACATGATTGCAACTTAATGGAAGGATTCAGAACCTCAGGACACACATTGGCTTAGAGTATCCATTCTGGCTCTTTCCTCCTCCCCCAATTTTATCATTGGTGAGGCCGTGTATGAGGTAGATCTGAGTGTATGTGTTTGTGTTGATAGTTTCCACCTGAGCACCGGAGAGGAGAAGCTGAAAGTCAAGAGGAGCGTTGAGAATGACGAAAGGTAACACTGGCAAAGACTTCCAGAAGTGTGATGCTCTTCCTCCTGCCTGCTGCTGTGACGATCTCACTGAGAAATGAAAACAATGAGATAGGAGAAAAATTATAACCCCTCAGCACATTTAAATTATTTCTGCAGCATTAATGCATGCCATTTTTTAAATTTAAAACTATAATAGGACAGACTGGGATAGAAATGTAAGTCTGATGAAAAATAATTCAGAATTAGAGCACTTAACATGGCTGAATTGTTATTTTTAGTATTTTCAGTTTATTTATGATAACCCATTACCTCTTATTTGCAACTTATAAGGGACATTCAAAGAAAAGAGCTTTAGAACTGGAGGTGCACCTCAGTGGTAGAAGCACTTACATAGTATGTTCAGGGTCCTGGGTTCCAAACCTAAAGCCACCCACAAACGCAAAAGCTTTAATAAGAGTGCTTATTATATATGATAGCATCTAAAAATATGGTTGATACATGTCAAAATATTCTTGGTATTTAAAGCCATCAATGAGTTTTATGAACTCTCTATTTTTTAATTTATATCAGGATCATGACTTAACCACACAAGTAATTCAATGAATATGTGTCACATTGATAATAATTGACATAAAAGGCCAGCTCTTTAGACTTATATGAAAAACAACCTAAACTCTTACATGAAAAAAAATTGATTGTAGTCAGGAAGTATATTGCATCTTCTAGGATGTTTTAAAAATTAGCTGAGAAGCAAAAGTTCTCATAAGTTTTGATAGATTTCAACCACTAAATTGATGTTGTGTATATACAACCATAATAATAGACTTTGCTTCTTTTCAGTTAATATATTCTTACCATGAGAAGATAAAACTAGAATTTTACCTGAGAGTTGACCAGAGAGATTTCATCTTCTTTTTCTGCTTAGCTATTTTTTTTAAAAAATAAATATTTGCCGGGCGTGGTGGCTCATACTTGTAATCCCCATGCTTGGGAGGTGGAAACAGGAGGATCGCGCAGGTTCGAAGCCAGCCGTGCTGGCTTAAGAGACCCTGTTTCCAAATAAAAATATAAAAATAGGTCTGGGAGTGTAGCCCGGAGGTAGAAGGGCTTCCAGGAACCCCAGTACCACCCAAAAATTATATATATATATATATATATATATATATATATATATATGTTTTAAGATTGTATTAAACTTATTTTTTATATGTTCAATAGACTGGATTGAGCCATCTGATTGGGGAAAGTTGTTCTTATTTTCTGACATTATGCCTTTCCCTTTGTGATCTGAAAACAGATTAGTATATTTCAGTATTGTACATGATCGGGCTCCTCCTCTACTTAGCCAAATGACCTCTTTTCTAATCCTTCCTACTAGATGACATTGAGCCTTCAATAATGGGCCAACAGCCAGGTGTGGTGGTGCACACTTGTAATCCCAGTACTTGGGAGGCTGAAACAGGAGGATCACGCAGGTTCAAAGCCAGCCTCAACTACTTAGTGAGACTCTCAGCAACTTAGTGAGACCGTTTTCAAATAAAAATATAAAATAGGTTGGGGGTGTTTCCCAGAGATAAAAGGCCCCTGGGTTCCATCCTCAGTACCACAAAATAAATAAATAAATACATAAATAATGGGCCAACAGCAGACTGCATCCCTCTCCTCAGTCCTTTTTCTAGTAAGTGGAAAAGAAAGTCAGTATTCCCTTTTTGATTACTTACTGTGGGTCTTCTACTGCCTGATCATTTTTAAACTAGCCATCATTAATATGTCCAGACCCCAGAAACTCTTACTTGAAAGACAGTTGACATAGAATCTGTTTCCTGGTCTGTCAAAATAATGAATAATTTCACAGAAAACTATAGAAAGAATGAATTACGAGAATCTGTGGAAAAAATCTACCTGTTTTCTTTTGTTTGAATTCTGGACATTGCTTTAATGATTCTTATAGCCTCCCTCATCTCTTTCCATATTGTCTGATGGTATGCTCACTAATAAGGCTTAATAATATCTCATAGTTTTTCTCTAAATAGCAGTGTACAAGTTATACACACATAATTTTTCCCAAACTTTTTCTTTCAATTTGATCGTGTCATTATAGCTTTAGATAATGCTGTATCGTATACTATCACCTAGACAGGCAGGAAACCAAAGCCACAGAGATTGGTTTATTCAAATAAAGAATGGCTGTTGGTAACAATAGATAGAACTTGACTGTGGAGAACCATAAAACAGTTTCAGTTTTCAAGATGAGAGAGGAAAGCAACCCAGATAGGACCTGTGAAAATACACGGGCATTCTCGAGTGGCTGAGTTTGGGTATTCAAGACCATCCACAATACCACAATACGTAGTGCCAAAGATATTCTCTGTATTCAGGAGAAGTCAAATGTCGCATTTCCAAATGCAAGTTCTCAGTAACCTGAGGCAAAGCTTATCTTCAAACACTAATCTAATCAGGGGATCTGTTTTCATAGGTCCTTTCAGAAAGTATGAAGGTGTAGCCCTTCACCATTCTATTCCCAGCTATGTTTGCCTTGTCCTGAAATATGGCTTTTATGTGCGTGTTCATCTCATAGAAGTAGGTCATTTCAGAGGCAAACAGCTTTGCAGAGTGAGTCATGACAACAGCACTACACTTGGTCTTTGGGATGAGCCCAGATGGCAGGGAGAAAGGGCTACTAATTTCACCTAAACTCAATAGCAAATATTTAACTTATTTCTTATTATAGCACAACCAATACATGAATACTCTAGTTTTTATTTGTATTCATGGAATCACATAAATAAAATATGCCATCTATCTCTCCACTGAGTACTGCACAGTTACTTTAATAACCGTGTTGCTGTTCTTTTGTGGCATAGGGACATTTACTGCTTGATAATATAATACCTTTTTCATATTCATTTCTTCTTTGACTATGAGTAAGATGAAAGTTTTTTTTTAAACCCAGAGCTTTCACATATAATGTAAATTAATTTTATCTCAATGTTGAATTAATAGTTTTGATGTCTGCTATTGACTATAGCTGAAGAAAAACTTATTTTAAACTGTGAAACCAAAAAGTTTTGACAAGGCATTTAGGGTCTATCTCTTTGATCACCATTGGAGATATTTTCTGTTTAAAAATGTTCAAGAGTAGATACTCTAAAATTATCACCAGTAATATACTGACCATTCATAGTACATCTCTTAGGTATTTATTTTGTATATTTTCACTGTACAAATTACTTACAAATGCTTTATGGAGATGGGAAATTTAATTTTCCAATCAAAATTTCTAATTTTTCTTTAAAATCGTTATTTTTTGTCAGCAAAACAATATCGATTTAACCACAGCATAGCCCTTTATTATATTTATATTATAAATTATTATAATAAATGCACTTTAAATATTATTTATATTAAATCTTTCTTCAAAATGGGATGATACGATAATATTATATGTACATTATCTTATAACATCTATTCATATTGATTTATTTTTGTACTGGAGACTGAACCCAGGGGCATTCTACTTCTGAGCTACACCCACAGCCTTTTTTATTTTTATTTTGAAACAAGTTCTCTCTTAAGTTGTTGAGGCTGGCCTTGAACTTGTCTATGATCCTCTTGTCTCAGCCTCCCAAATACGGGGATTACTGACTGTACCACTGTACCCAGCTTGAACTATTTTTAATTTATAAATGCAGCATCAGCAGAGAAAGTATCAGCACGCCTTGGCTAATCTTTTCAGTCTCAGCACTTTTTCATCATCCTTCTATATCCAGGTTCCCTGTTCTTCCCACCAAAAAATAACTCAACAGTCAACAACCCCATAATTTTATGTGAAATTTATCTGAAACCCACCAGTCAACAACAATAATTTTATCTTAAATTGTTTCCCTAGGATGATGATTTGGGCCCTTTTAGTTTACAATGCTACTAATAATGCCAACTTAGAAGGAAGAGCCATTCAGCAGAAGCTTTTAAAAAATAATGAGTCGCTGGATGAGAGTTTGAGGCTGTATACAGTGAACGTGAGGCAACTGGGTAAGTGACTTCAATTCATTATAATTTTCTGTAACTGTAAGTTGCAGTATAATTAAAAGAACAGAAATATTCTCCTATATGTGTTATTTGTGTATGTAAAAATATCTTCTGATGATGAAATGTGTTGTGTTGATGACTATAACAAATGGGTAACATAGCAAAAAAGAAAAGAAGAAAATCAGCTCAGTACCTACGACTCTAAGAAATAAGGTGGCCGATGAGAATAATTGTCTTAGAGACAAATTGTGAAAATACTAGGAATATGAGGAAAATGCCAGAACAACCTTGATTGACCTAGACCATCATTGGCTTTAACTGTAGGGATAAAGAAGAGTATATATGTAAGTTTATTATAGGGATTCAGAGGCGTATGTGTGTAAGCTTATGGGACCTCGCATTGGATGAATCTCATAGAAGGAAATTTCTTATTTTTTTAAAACACTTATTTCTTTTATAATCTCCATCTCCATAAATGACACCATTGTCTTTCCAAGAATAGGCCAGAAATCTGGGAGCTATCTTGGACCTAGAATCAGTTCTCACCTACACACCATTTACATTCTAAGCTCCCACCACACATGTGATACTGCTGGCTTTTCCCATGTCATGCTCTTGTCCAGCTACTCTGTCTTTGTACACTTATTTCTCTACTCACACTGACCACTCAACTATCACCTACATATTTTTAAAGATAGCTTCAAATCCCCATCTTCTATAAAGACTTTTTTTCTTTTTTTTTTTTTGTGGTACTAGGGGTGGAACCCAGAGTCTTTCTACCTCTGAGCTATACTCCCAGAACTGTTTTCTTTTTATATTTTATTTGGAAACAGGGTCTCACTAAGTTGCTGAGAGCCCCACTAAGTAGCTGAGGCTGGATTCAAACCTGTGCAATCCTCCTGTCTCAGCCTCCCAAGCATGGGGATTACAAGTGTGCGCCACCATGCCTGGCCATAAATAGTTTTTAAACTATTTTTATTGGTGCATGATAGTCTCAGATCATTATGCAGCTCATAGTGATGCTGACACACATGCACACAGCACTGGGTGGGCATTTCCACAGATAACCCAGTTTCTCCACACAGGGGATTGAGATTGGCATTGGTATTCCCACATATGCACATACGGCCAATGACACTGAATCTTTCATAGATTCTTCCCCTCCACCCTGCATCCCCTAGACCACTTCCCTGGCTCCACTGGAGTTTTTTTTCTCCATTATCTGAAGTCCCTCTTGTGTACTAGTTTCTTCTGATTAGCTTCTGCATATGAGAGAAAACATATGACCTTTCATTTTCTGTGACTGGCTAATCTCACTGAATAATGTTCTCTAGGTCCATCTACTTTCCTCCAAATGACATTATATTTATTTATTCTTCATTATTGAATAGAATTCCATTGTGTGTATAGTCTATAATTTTGTAATCTTTTTATATATTGATGAACATCAAATGTTGGTTGCATAATTCGGCTATTGTGAAGTGTGCTCCTATAAACATGACTGCATATATTATTCTAATATTCTTATTTCAGTCCATTCCGACACCACCACCTTTGAGCCTTAACTTCATGCTTCCCAGATACCTAGAGCATTATATGCATTAGAAGACCATAGTATTTTATTGGGCATATTTATGTTCATATATATTTTTAAAATAGTACTCTCTCTCTGCTAGCATAATATCTTATATTTTAACACCTTTACTTGTGTTTTCCCTCAGAACCCAACATATTTCCCAGAATTTTAATACTTGTTGGATGAATGAATGACTCTTGATGGAATTTTTAAAAAGAGAATGCAAGAGTAAGACAGGTGGAGTTGGCTTATAGGTGCCTTGGACAATAGATCCTATCAGAGAAATTAGATTTATTTTCTATAAAATATGTTTATAACTCAGTGAGCTGCCATTTTATAGGCTTTCCCCTTTTAACAAGGGTCAAATTACATTTTGAATTTTTAAGGTTTATTTTAATTTTCTATAGAGTTTATTTTAAAACAAAACTTACTTTACTAATATCTACTGATGAGTTACATGAGTGATAATATATGTCACATGCTTATATACATTTAGATAAGCATGCGTTTTTTTATTGGATGGTTTTAAAGATGCAATAATTTTTGTATCCAAAATATATTAAATTTTCATTCTTCCTAACTTCTAAATTTTGACAACTTCTGAATATAAAACACTAATATCTTACATGAAATACATAGCTATTTACCAGGATTATAATTTTGTATTCATCATGCATCTTTAGCAAAGAGTAGGCTAATATTTCTCATGTTGGTTCTTCTCATAGGTATATGTCCTCCTGTGGAGGACCCCAAAGGCTTTCACTGGCCAGCCATTCCTCCATCTGAATACAGCTATCCTTGCCCAGACAAGCCTGGCTTTTCTGTTTCACGGATATGGTAATCATTTCATTGGCTCTTATCTACCTTCCAGGGAGCGATAGGTTGCTGCACAGCAGTGCTCCTGCATTGTGTCGATGGGGAAGAAGGGCAGATTTCTTTCTATGCCTAAATCATGCACTTCTGGGGTCTAGAGATAAGATTAAGTAGGTTACCCAGAAAGTGTATTTCCTTCCCAGCCACATGCTAATTGAACCCTTTCCAAAGAAAGATTTAGAAATTTGGAAAACAGAGGGTGTCTCTAGAGTGCTGCAGCTTGTGCGTATCTATGGAACCAGCAGTCTTCCAGCCTTGGAACATGCACCTGAAACCCCAAGGTTTCTTAAATATTTGAAACACAGAGAAGTGATAAAGGGGCAATGAAGACAAGATCCAGGTTGAGGCAGTCTCTTAATAGACTGTCAGGATATAGAAGATTGTCCCAGAGTCCTCGGGACAAGAGAGCTATAGGGATTCACGTCAGATCTAGTTCTTCACCCTCCAGCCCACGCTCACTTAGTTTTCTTGGAGAGAATTCA
Source organism: Muscardinus avellanarius (assembly GCF_963383645.1). Lineage (NCBI taxonomy): Eukaryota > Metazoa > Chordata > Mammalia > Rodentia > Gliridae > Muscardinus > Muscardinus avellanarius. The sequence goes on from NC_137794.1 coordinate 94,929,696, forward strand.
AAAAAGGAAACTGACTAAGTGTAAATACTTTACATGGGCTGCTGTGTTTGACACTTGAAAGGAAATAAAGAAGGTTTTAGAGATTTATGGACTGGAATTTAAAATGTGGCCCTACCTGTTGCTGGCTAGAGACCTTGGGAAATTCCCTGGTTTATCGAAGTACATTTCTTCATCTATAAAATGAGAATTTTCAGACTTATGTGTCATTAAAATCAGATTTTGGCTGTAAAAATTTTAAAGCAGTAATGACCAATGTTTCCTAGGTTAGAACATAGCATATGGCTCGTGTTTTGTTTTTATGATGTAGGCTGCATATTTTTCCCAATAAGGAGCTTTATTATGCGTTTTATTTCAATATATTACAGTTCTGTTTTCAAATGGAACTACCTAACATCCAAAGAAATTTTTAAGCTTATTAACTAATAATATCAATTGCTATCTTTTTTATGTATGCCAAGAATGTGAAATATCTTTTTTTTCATTTCATAGTTACCGTGACTTTTCCAATGCATCATTAGCCTACTGGGGGCCCCTTGATCTATCCAACTGTTCAAGTAAGTGAATAATTAATTTCTCCTCAGTTTCCAAAATGAAATGCTCCCATGCTCCACAGCTTTCATCTTCTTTGGTGTATTATTCTGCATGTGCTCCTATTTTAATATTAAAAGCTAGACAAATGATTATTTCACTTAAGGTAGAAAATACTTTTTTCTTTCATTTTAACTTTCTGTTTTATTCATTCTGTAGGAGATTTAAGATAGTAAGGAAATTCCAGAAAAGATGAAAACTAGTATGCCAATTGCTATTCATATAAAGGCTTTATAGTTTTTTTATTATTTTCAAGCAGCAAACATGAGCCTGTTTAGTAATTCTGGAAGAATTTCTCTGAGAAACAAAATATTAACACTGGTTCAAGTTATATGTGTCTCATCAAAGATAGAAGTTAGTCTTTTTACAAAGACATATTTTCCCCAATGAAGATGATGATAAATAGATACACACAGGAGCCCCACTTTTCTGCTTCAACTGTGAAATGAAATATCACACCATTTAAAAATTTTTTTTACTGGCGCATGGTATTCATACATCTTAATTGGATGCAAGATGGTGGAGACACACATGACACATCACCCAATTAGCCCTTACCCAGTTCCCACCCCATTCACTCCCCCTCCCACACCATGTTTTTTTGATTCCTGGATGTGCTCCAAACATACAAGCAAATTTTGGTGTTATTTTTCTGCTTTTTTTTTTTCAGAGGAAGTAAATGAAGTTGCCAATCAGATTTTAAATTTAACTACTGATTTGCAGAATTTAACCTCAGCCAATATTACCAGCATTGTTGAACAGGTCAAAAAAATTGTGAATAAAGAAGAAAACATTGATATAATGCTTGGCTCAACTCTAATTAACATATTTTCTAATATCTTAAGCAGTTCAGATAGCGACTTACTTGAGTCCTCTTCTGAGTAAGTATCTTCTTCTGTTTCTGAAGTGTAAAATTTATTGGATAAATGTGTTGTTATGTAATTTCTCACTGGAGTGCTTGCTCCCAGTCTTTATAATTCACATTTTTATAGGACCCATAATTCCCAAGGTCACTACAAAGTGAACTTCAAAGTTCTCTCTTTCTTCTAAGAGACATAATTTACAAAATGATTAGAGTTGTAAGATGGCCAGAAATATAAGTGATTCCCCAAAAGTCATAATCAGTATATTATTTTTCATCTGCAAGATTCTGAATTTAGTTAACCAAGGTTATGTATAACTTGATCACTGTAAGTCCATGGTCTTATAAACTGTACTAGGCTACCATAGCTATGTGATTGTAATACTTCTTCTTTAATGTTACAATTAAACTTTAATATTGAGCATACATTTCTATGTTGGTTTAAATTCTATTACTTGTCAGTAGTTAGCAATTAGAGAATCTTAGTCATAGAAACATTAGACAGCACTGGTATAATTAGAATACTACCTAAAACCAGAATCTGTGCAACAGAGTAGAAAAATAAAGAAAAATTTAAAAAATACTGACAAGTCTGTTCTAAAGTGAAAGTGCTGAGGGAAGGTACAAATGCACTTATTTTTATAGAATTCAGTTTGTATCAAATTACCTCATTTAATATATTTTTCTGTTGCCTTTCTTTTGACCACATTTCTTTCATGAAAGTTATAATCATTAAATGTATTGTCTAACTTATCTGCATAATAATAATAATTATTACAAATACTTTTCTAATGTTTTGAAGTTCCCAAAATACTTTTACAGTATCATTTCCTTTGATTCTTGCTAAGTTTTTAGGTAGGGAGGATTTTTTCTATGTAAGCAAAGACAACAACAACAAAAAAAAACTTTGGTCAGGATTTCATTGTTGATTTCCCTTAAAGCAGATATTTCTATTCAGGATGCATCTTTTACTATTCTTTGTTTTAAATGATACTGTAGTTTTGGAATATTTTTGAATATTTGCATTAAGATAAAAAAATAAAGATAATTTTATTTGGTTTACATTTTGTCATGCAGTAAAACTCTTATGTGCAGAGGTACCTAAAACATTTGTGTTGCTTAACCAGTGGTATTTGTGTCATTTATTTAGAGCTTTAAAAACAATTGATGAATTGGCCTTCAAGATAGATTTAAATAGCACACCCCATGTGAATATTGCAACACGGAATTTGGCTCTTGGAGTATCATCCCTGACACCAGGGACCAATGCGATTTCAAATTTTAGCATTGGTCTTCCAAGCAATAATGAATCCTATTTCCAGGTAATGAGCATGTGGTCTCTTTAATTTTAACTAATTAATTATACATATATTAACTTCCTAATCATTTTAACAGTTGCTATTTCAAAGAACTCTTGGTCTAAGAGGTGGCAAACGGGCCTGAACATTGGCTAAACTTAATTACATAAGCATCCCTAAGGTATTGTGGAAGCATGGAGGAGGTACACTTCTATAGCATGGATGATTGAGGTTACCTTCTTCAAGAGCTGTTATGGAGCTACATATTAAGGCATGGATAGGGCTATCGTATGGGCAGTGGTGCTAAGGATTAGTTCAACGAGAAGAAAGAGCACTCTTTGGGACCTGTCTTAAACTCAGCATTAGAATCTCCTAAAGGACTTGTTAAAACAGTTGCTGGGGGCAGGCGTGGTGGCGCACGCTTGTAATCCCCGCACTTGGGAGGCGGAGACAGGAGGATTGCGCAGGTTTGAAGCCAGCCGCTCTGGCTTAAGAGACCCTGTTTCCAAATAAAAATATAAAAATAGGTCTGGGGATGTAGCCCGGAGGTAGAAGGGTTTCCAGGAACCCCAGTACCACAAAAATCAAACAAACAAACAAACAAATGAAAACAGTTGCTGGACCTTACCTCTAAAACTTCTAATTTCAGGACAGATTTGCAGATTTAGCTGGTTCCAAATATTACTGATGCTGCTGAGGATGGCACTTTGAGGAACAACAGTGTAGAAGTCTGGAACAGCAGGCAACAGTGAGGCGGGACCTATGAGCTGGGGCCAGGTTAATGGAGAGCCACTTGGACTTGGCGAAGTCACACTTCAGCAAATAATTTTCAAGTGCCTTCTATGGTCCAGGCAATGCTAGCCACCAGGGCAAACAGAATGAAGACAGCTCTGTTCCTGACCTGAGAGAGTAGCTATGTGGAGCCTAATATTTCTTTAGCTGTAGAAATAAACCACACTAAAAATAGAAAGGTTGGAACCAGGGTGCAGGGAAGACCTTTATTTTCCTTTAGACTACGGAGTCTTTGGGGCATTTCTATTTTCACATTTTAAAAGTGAAAACTCAGCTGGGCGTGGTGGTGCACACTTGAATCCCTGAGTTTGGGAAGCTGAGACAGGAGGATCACATAGGTTCGAAGCCAGCCTCGGCTACTTAGTGAGACCCTGTTTCCAAATAAAATATAAAATAGGTCTGGGAGTATAGCCCGGAGGTAGAAAGGCCTCTGGATTCCACCAAAAATAAATAAATAAATAAATAAATAAATAAATAAATAAATAAATAAATAAATGAAAACTCAGAAAGTATTCTATGGCCTGAGCTATGGTTTCAGAAAAAAATGATATTGAAGAATGTTCATAAAACTTTAGCTGTTCTAATTCAGTCTCTGCAACCAAACAACTTTCTCTCCTCCCTCCCTCTCTCTCTCTCTCTCTCTCTCTCTCTCTCTCTCTCTCTCTCTCTCTCTTGCTTTTTCTCTCTCTCTTGCTCTCTCTCTCTTGCTTTCTCTCTCTCTCTCTCTCTCAACTTTCTGTAAGGTTAATCTTATACCACTAAATCCAATTGTTCTCATACTTGAAAATATTAACTGCTTTGTAGGTTTCCATTTGCCTTTCTTAGAATCCACTCCTTTTCTCCTTTGGAACACATGCAAACCTCACAGATCTCCAGCGATGACTACAGGGGCTGGATGCCAGAATTGCGGGGACTGCTCTAGAGTCGAGGGCAGCGGGGTCCTAGCTAACTTAATACTTACAGTTGTTCGCCTGTCTTGCTTAGTATGTGCAGGAAGTTATCCTTACTATGTCCTTGTGATCTTTCTACCAATGTATGTGTGTGTGGCAGATGGATTTTGAGAGTGGACAAGTGGATTCATTGGCTTCTGTAATTTTGCCTCCAAACTTACTTGAGAACTTAAGTCAAGAAGATTCTGTATTAGTTAGAAGAGCACAATTTACTTTCTTCAATAAAACTGGACTTTTCCAGGTAAGCCTTCTTTAAATTACTTTGCAAATAAAGTATCTTTGTTCAAAATTAAAAATGAAAGTTCAGAATTCTTTGAAATATATCAGCATGTATAGCTATCTATAATATTTTAAAAAATAAAATGTACAGCATCTATAATATTTTCAAAAATAAATATTTTACTATAACTATTTAAATATTTTATTTCGGATAATAATATGCTTATCAATAGACTACACTTACTCCAGTTTTTAAAACAAATAAAATATTAAAGCTAAAAGATGATATAATTCAAAATTGAGTTAGTGAAGAAGTTACTAATTATTATTTCTTTTTAAACTATTTATATGCTCCAATCATTTAGGCCTTTAGAGTTAAAAAAAAAAACTGTACAGCAAAGGAAAGGACCCCCCCATTCAACAGGAAGTACTGTTTACATAATGAGCAGCATTCTTGGCTTTAATCATTTTTCCCATTAGTATTTCAAGTGACCTTTGGCCTTCACACATCCGCAGAGTAGGGTGGCATTGTGCTGAGCACATATTATCATTTTTATTGGCATCAGTTCTAGATACTAGAAGGTCCCCTGCCAGCAAATGCTGGTGACCTCTGATTGCCTTTATGAGGACAATCCCAACTATAGCAGTTTTACAGAGCCGTTTCTCAAAAACTAAAGTTATTTATTTAATTCAAGATACCAGTATATATAAAAAAATGTGACCTAAGAGAAAATCACAAGTCTCAAGGCCAATAGAACTGTTTTTACTAGAACCAGCCTATACATTGTATATAGAGGAATGGGCAAGTCAGTTATAAGTAAAGAAAAGGAGGATCATAAATGAAATCAGTGATAGTAATTAATTCCAAATTAAAGTAAATTTCTCTGCAAACATTTTACGAACCAGCTATATAAAAAATTTGCAATTGATATAAACATAATCTTTGTTTTTATATAAAATATATTATTTTCCCTAAAGAACTTTTATAGTAATTGACATATTTAACTCCTTTTGTTTAACTTATTGTAACTTGAGGCTTATAGCAGTGTAACTTTTATTAACAATATTAAAATATTCAGGATGTGTCACAAAATGACTGATTAGCAAGAAAGGGGTCCTCCAGAGGAAGGGTTTCACCTTGTAGGAATGGTTTGGGATGAATCACAGTGGTAAGAATCTATTGTTGTATTATTTTAGCTCTTCTCCACGTAACTTTTGATTCTCATTCGGCATCTTCTAGTCAGTTCTTTTTTAAATCAGAAAGCATATTATAGGTTTTTCAGACAAATTTTCAGCAGAGTGAAAAAAGTCAAAGTTTATGGTACTTCTCTAAGGTAGGATAGGAGTACTTTATATAAAAATATGGGATTGCCAACCAATAACCAACTTTCCTGATAGTGACCACCATATGAAATTAATAAAAAGCTTTATTTTGAATGCTGAGTTTTATTTGGAATTTAAGAAATGTTACAGTTATTCCCAAACAACTGATTTATAAGCTGTGGTATGGAGAGAAATTCAGGAGGTTTTACAAGAGACACAAGGGAAAGGAAAAATGAGGGAGAGAGAGAGAGAGAGAGAGAGAGAGAGAGAGAGAGAGAGAGAGAGAGAGAGAAACGAACTTGCTGGAAAGACAGCCTATTGGCCTAAATCATTTTGCAACATAGATTCACTGGTTGATTTTTCTGGCCACCTTATCGCCCCAATGGAATCTAAGAGGAAAAAGAAAATTCTGGATGGGACTTGAATCTGTAGAGTTATGTTTAGGTATAAGTAAGCATATGGCTGTGGACATGAATATGAAGATGAATTACTTTTTATTTTTCTTACCGTATTTCCTTCATATTCCTCTAAAGGAAAACAAGTTCATCTGTTTTCAAGCTAGGGAAATGATCTAATTGTTTCTCAGGGTTTTTATACTATATTATTTATGGGTTTTCATTGTTTCAGATATTAATTGGCTGACATCAGCCACTACAGTCAAGAATGGAGTTTTATGAACACTGCCTTAGAATATCAACCCATAATGTTCCCTCAATGTATTTATTATAATAAGGGAAATAGCATAGCTCCTTCAGGAAAGCTGGCAATTTGATATTATAAACAGGATGTTCTAGAATTGAAGATCTTAAGTGTAAAAAATTGCTGATGGTTTGCTTATTTTGGAACACCAAAGCAAAATACAAGTGTGTTCTTCTGAGTAATGCACGCGATTTCTTTTTTCTTTAAAAGGATGTAGGACTCCAAAGAAAAACCTTAGTGAGTTATGTGATGGCATGCAGTATTGGCAACATTACTATCCAGGATCTGAAGGATCCTGTTCAGATTAGAATCAAACATACCAGAACAGAGGTAAGAGAATGCTACAAATCGCGATCGAACAATGCACGCTATTTCAGAGAATTGTGGGCCTTTATTTCTCCATGGTTAAAAAAAAAGGCACTTTTTATGAGGGAGAACAAGGATTAGTCTTCCAGAAAGGAAAATAGCTAGTCATGCAGCAATCTGCAGTCACAGTACATGGCTGCAGCGGGGTGGGGTAAGGAGTCTTATGAGGACTCATCAATCAGACAGAGAACAAGAGTGGAGAAAAGGGCTAGTACTCTTAAGAAATTATACACTTTGCTTCAAATACAGTGGATACAGATTTATTTTTAACATTCTGCATTTAAAGGCTTTGATTGTATTTTCTTTTAATTTTTAAAATTTTTAATTGGTGCATTGTAGTCATACATCTTAATGAGATAAAAGATGGTGGAGACATACATGCACACATCACCCAATTATCCCTTACCCAATTCCTGTCCCATTCTGTCCCCATCCCTCCCTCCCATGCTTAGCTTAGTGATTGATTTTGATATGTTTAAGTACATTGTGTGCTTTAGAGAGTTTCCCTCTTCCCCCTCTCCCCTCAGGTCGCCTTCTTTGCTCACCTATATAATCTCCTTCTTCATCTAGAATTCCTCCTGTTACCTATTTCTCCCTAGCTTTTGCATATTAGGGAAAGCATCCCATTTCTTATTTTTTGTGACTAAATAATCTCACTTAGAATAATGTTCTCCAGTTCCCTCCATTTCCCTATAAATCAAAACTACCTTGAGATTTTACCTAACTCCAACTAGAATAGCAAACATTCAAAACACAAACAACGACAACTGCTGGTGAGGATGTGGAGAAGTGGGAACTCTAAGACATTGTTGATGGGATTGCAAATTAGTGCAACCACTTTGGAAAACAGTATGGAGGATCCTCAGAAGAATAGGAATGAACTTACCATTTGATTGTATTTTTAAAGTCCAAAGTAACTGTAGCTTGGAAAGCCAAGGGGAGAAAAGATTTACCCTTTAAGAAGTTAGCAGTAAGCAGAGCAGAGTAGCACATGCTTGTAATCCCAGTACTTCGGAGGCCAAGGCAAGAGAATGGAGGTTCACAGACAGCCTCAGCTAATTAATGAAGCCTTCTGCAACTTAGTGAGACCCTGTTTCCAAATAAGGAATAGGGCAGGGAGTGTGGATTGGAGGTAGAATGTCTGTGTATTCCACCCCAGTACCAAAAAAAAAAAAAAAATTTAGCAGTAGCTTATGCTCCAGTGCCCTTGCTGCAATCCATTTATCCAGTACAATTATATAGGGGCTCTTACTATTCCTGATGGCCCCAAGCCAGGTTGCTCTTACTCTGGAGGAGTGTCCCAGTGAGGATCTTGCCACAGCAAGGTAGGCTGGAAGTAAAGAGGCAGATAAAGGATTGGAGTGAAGTCATCCAAGAACCACCTCCTTTGGCATCATCCCTGATGGTGACCCTGGTGTGGACCATCCCTGATAGACACCACCTGGCTCTGCCCCATGGCCTCTTCTGTTTCGGTTCTTTCACCCACATAAGAGGAGGTTTTTAAAGCTGTGGTGAAACATACTTAACAATATGTACCATTTTAATTATTAAGTGTACAGTTGTAAACAATTAAGTATATTCACATTGTACATCATCCATCTCCAGATCTTTTCCATCTTCCTCAGTGGACACTCTTTGCATTTAACACTAACTCCCTCTTCTCCCCTCCCAGCAGCCTCTGGCAGCCTCCGTTCAACATGGTTCACTGTCAATTTGACATTTCTAAATATGTCATGGAAGTGGAGTGATACAGTATTTGTCCTTTTGGTTGATAAGTGGCTTATTTCACTTAGCATAATGTCTTTAATGATTCAATCAGGTTGTAACATGTATCAGAATGTTCTTCCTTTTTTTTTTTCTTTTGGTGGTGGTGGTACTGGGGGGATGGAATCCAGGGGCTTTCCAGCTCCGGGCTACACTCCAGCCCTATTTTATAATTTATTTGGAAACAGGGTCTCATTAAGTTGCTGAGAGCCTCACTAAGTAGCTGAGGCTGGCTTCGAGCTTATGCAATCCTCCTGTCTCAGCCTCCCAAATGCCGGGATTATAAGCGTGTGCTACCACACCCGGCTTGTCCTTCCTTTTTTTAAAGCCATATCATATTCTACCATATGTATATATAAAATCTTGTTTATCCATTTATTCATCAGTGGACACTTGGTTTGCTACTACTTTTTGGCTATAATGAATAGCTCTGCTATGGTTATAACTCAATATTCTTTGAGTCACTAACTTTAATTTGTTTATGCATATACCCAGACATAACAGAGAATTTTGGAGAGGATGTGAATTCATAGTATAAAGGGCTTTGCTAAATGCTAGTAATGATAGTAGATTCAGTAGTTAATGATAAGACAGATAATCCTACAAAAAATGGAAAATATTATTCCTCATACGGTTACAGATGAGTTTCACTTGAGGTCTTTATACAAGAGAACATCACCCTAGATTGCCTGACATTTTCAAGTTGTATTGGCATGTCCAACGATGATCTATTTCTTTGTGAAAGCCTTGGTTTATTTTCTGTCACATTTTAAGCATATGATTTGTAAGTTATTTTAAACACAATTTCACATATTTATTCTTATGTTAATACAGGAAGTGCATCATCCCATCTGTGCCTTCTGGGATCTGAACACAAACAGTAAGTTTTGAAATACTGGTCAACTTAATATAGAAAACAACTGAATTTTAAACCCAACTAGATACATCTGTTTCACAACCTTCAGTGCTCTCCCAAACCAGAGTGAGTTACAATACAAGTGCAAGGGCAACTGAACTGCAAAATTTAGCTTAGACAGCCTGAGATGTCAATTCTAATATCTGTAACTTTTTGGCATCACAAGAAGAAATAGGCATACCTGGTTGTTTTAAAAAAGAAACAGCTCTCTTAGATTTCAGTTTTTTGAGAAATACAGTGTATATTTTTATTGATATTTTAATCTGAATATAGGCATGCATGTGACCTCATTCTTCCAGGACACACCGAGATTTGTTGATATAGAGAAGGCATATAATTAGAAACCCAAGTTTTAGACCTCAAGTCATGGTGGGTAGAGAAACATACTGAAGGAATATAAAGATAGGAATGGCGGTGACGGACATGGATTACTTGAAAGAAGTGAGCAGCCTCCAAAATGGCATTGACGAGCAAGAAAGGATGGCAAAATTAAGAAAGAGATCAGTAGGCATAGATAGATGTGAAATGTCTTTTGAGGACAAATACAAGTGATGAACCACACGTGTCATGCCTAGAGAGTCACCTTTCCTTTGGGTCCCTCGTTGCTATTACTGTGGCCAAGTCCATTTTAGCATCATGCAGACTCTTTTACTAAATGCTAGGAATCCTCATAATGTTTTTTAAAAGAAAGGCTGAAACTGGCCAGAACCTTTTCTTTCCCTTTTTTTTTTTTTTTTTTTTTGGCAATTCTTGTTGCTGTTGATTGGCTGGGTTCTAGTTGCAGTTTTAAGATCCTGATATATATATATATATATATATATATATATATATATATATATATATATATATATCAGAATATCACTTTTTATCAAAACATGTTATTCAAATAAATGCATCTCTTTTTTATATATTTTATTTGGAAACAGGGGCTCGCTGAGAGTCTCAATAAGTAGCTGAGGTTGGCTTCGAACCTGCACGATCCTCCTATCTCAGCCTCCCAAGCACAGGGATTACAAGCGTGTGCCACCACGCCTGGCTTGCACCTCTTATTTTGAAAGTATGAGTTATTCACAGTTCATATTATGCCATGAAAATCAGAAAAGATGCATTGAGAGCATGTGTAATAAGTTACCACTAAGCATGACTGCTGTATGCATACAAGCATATTGTAGGAAAGCAGACCTGTTTTGTTTTTATGATTCCACAAAAATGTAGACTGTTCCTAAGGAAAAGCATTGGTCCTCCAGAGAGTTCTTTGGCACATAACATATTCAAAAAGAAATACTCTTAGCTCGGCGTGGTGGCGCACGCTTGTAATCCCAGCATTCGGGAGGCTGAGACCAGAGGATCGCAGTTCGTGGGCAGCCTCAGCTACTTAGTGAGGCCCTCTGCAACTCAGTGAGACCCTGTTTCAAAATAAAGAATAAAAAATTGGGCAGGGGGTGTAGCTCAGAGGTCAAATGCCTCTGGGTTCCATCCCCAGACCCGCAAAAAAAAAGGAGTATTCTTTTACTCTATAAAAGTTTATTTTAAAATATGCTAAAAATCAAACTTGAATCCAACATTTGCAGAAGCCCTGAGACACATGAACAGAACACAGTTTTACAGAACCACCAACTAGGTGATTTCTAGCTGCCTGCCCAGTGCAGCATTCTGCGAATCCAGGATCTACATGACTCTGGGTATTGTTGGCTTTATGAATGGTAACCATTTCACAGATAGACTTTGTAAGGCCAAGGAGGCTGAAGCAATGATCCCTAAAGTAGTTTTATCTCTAATAGAGAAGACAATGACCCACTGTTGCTTTCACACGCTTTGTCGATTCCTCCTATAGCAAGTTTTGGAGAATGGAACACATCAGGATGTGTTGCACACACAGACTCGGACTCCAGTGAGACAATCTGCCTGTGTAACCACTTCACACACTTTGGAGTCCTGATGGTAAGGGGAGTTTCTGAGCTCATTTTGACGTGATACAATTTCAGGATTATGTCATACATCCTTCTTCTTTTGAGTCCTATATAGATTATGTTCTTAGGGAATTATCTCTTAGTACTAGTCCATCTATACCCTGCATCTTAATTCTAATTAGCGGAGATCATATATTTAAAATACATGAAAGTAAATATAGAGAAAAACTCTACCTTTTTATAGTATTGACAGGTATGATAAAAAAAAATCTCAAAAACAAGAAAATCCTCATTAAACCCTGGAGTCATGGAAATGAGGAGACAAGAAAGGAGGGAGGGAATATTAAAAAAGAAAACGTTGGGCATTACAAGCATAGGGAAAAAAAACTATGAATAGTTTGATCAAACTTTTCGTCCTTATGTTATGACCACATATGTCTGACTGTCACTTTGTAGGAGGCCCTGTGCTAGGTTATCTCTCTCCTGAGATTGTAGTCCATCAGGACAAATTAATGTCTCAGGTTAGGATGGAGGTTTCAGTCCTGCAAGAGAGATGGTGAGCATGGCATTTCTCTTACTGTCAGATCTTCTTATCATTCTTTACTTCTTACTCCTTTCCTTTGGCCCTGTTTTTTGTTTGTGTTTGGTTTTATCTTATTGGCCAGCCTGCCCATCATTTTAAACAAAAATTAGATCACATCACTTTGATCCTTCATCTCACCAAATTTCCAAGACCCACCCCATGTCCAAGAACTCATTTGAGTTCATTCATAGATTTAACATCTTTGCCTTTATTTGGTACACTTGGGTTTTTGCAAATACCTTTCTCATATCCAGAGCATCCTCCAGATCTTAACATAGCCATGGTTTCTGTATAGTTTCCGTAAAGGACCCAACCATGTTTGTTCTTCAGGAGGAGTAGAGGGTAATGTGAACTAAGGCAAAAAGCCTTTTGGTTTGGAATCGCAGGCATGAGGTTGTGTTTATCCTCTCCTGTACGTCTTATGCCTCTTCCTGTGGGGACTGGGAGGAACTGTGGGATGTATCATTTGGCTCATGAATCAACTTGGCCTATGAAAATGGCCATTGTCACACGGCAGCTCTGCAAGTTGTAACTTTCCTGACAACTCAGGACATAAATGCTCCAAGGGATAAGAGTGGGCTATTGAAAAGGGCAATGAATCCCAGAAAGTAATGTTTTTACCTTAATTTAAAAAATTATCAGTACATATTATTTGCACATAATAGCAAGAATCATCGTGCTACACTCATATATGCAACGTGGTGCTATATGGTCTGCCTCCTCTCCCAATCCCCCTTCTTCCTTCACTTCTCCCTCCCTGGATCTCCTTCTAGTACTCTACTGGTCTTAACATAATAAAAAGTAACTTTTTAATCTTCTCAAATATAATTATTTTTCTCTTTTTTTGCCAGAGCATGAAAAATGAATAGTTGAATTGTAGTACCCATTCCCTAAGTAATCTAAAAAGAAATTTACATTTCCTGCCATGCTCTTTTCTTAATACTTTTATTGGCATATCATACTGACATGTAGAGTGATAGGAATATATGTTCAAACAACGCGTGTTCAATTGCTCTTTAAAAGTAACAGCAGGCAGTTTTCAGATATTCTTAAGTTGCTTGATAAGTATTATGCAATCATTCAGGTATATAAACTTTAGCTTAACTCATTTAAACAATTTAACTCTGTGTGCTTGAACATGATTGTGTGTTTTAAGGCTAATGTTAGACAAATAGACAATAGTAACAAAGCGACTATTCGGAGATTATTCGTCGTTATATGCGATCAGGTTTTGGGTGCTCATTATTTTGAGTGGCCAGTTATTCTATACACTATATAAATTTTATTATGAGTTCTTAATTGCATATTACTTTTTCTTTTGCTAGCTGATTAAACAGTTGATTTCACATTTATACGGAGATAGCAATTTTAGTATTATTTTTCAATTTTCTACTTTGGCTACTTTTGTAGGATTATAAGCTGCTATTAAAGAAAGACTCCAAAATTCACCCTTTCTGACAATGTGTCAATATCCTTTCAACTTTTCCAGACCACCAAGACTTTGTTGTAAGAGTTTTTTGCTTAATTTACAAAATCTTTATTCACTTGTAAAAGATATCCCAGATTCTAAATTTTTCCCATGACACATTCACTCATAATTTTATCTTATAATCTACAAATGTTTAAAGAATTTAATATGCTCTGCCACATTTCTTTATAATAAAGTGATTTTCATATTTTTAACACTTCTACATTTTCATGCTGGCTAGTTCAGAGAGATATTTTTATTTTCTAAGTATACAAAACAACATGAGGATTGTATAAAAATGGGTTATTTAATAATATTATTTAATTTTGCTTTAAATTCTGGATTTAGTTGTGGTGTGCAAGTCCATTGCCTTACCTAGATATGGACAGAGATTTTTCAAGAGGTAGTAACACATTCCTTGTAGATCCCTCAAGAGTATTCCTCATTTATTTCTCTGGCCCAGGATATCCTGGAATAACTGAACTGTTGGCCAGGGTAGGCTGTCTGGAATCAGTTGGTGCCTCATTCACGTGCCGTGGGAGCCCCACGTTGCCCCAAGTTTTGTTGGGTTCCTGGGATAATAATCCGGGAGAAGTCCCCTCTCACTTTGAGCCCCTGGTTCTGCTAATTTCTAGCACCCTTTTCTTAGAGCTGTTTCCCATGTTTTATACAGGACCTTCCAAGAAGCGCCTCTCAGATGGATGCAAGAAACACCAAAGTCCTCACTTTCATCACCTATATTGGCTGTGGAGTGTCTGCTATCTTCTCAGCAGCAACTCTCCTGACATATGTTGCTTTTGAGTAAGTTTTTTTTTTTTTTAATCTGCCATCCCCATTGCTAATTGTTCCAAATGTGAAAAAGAAAATTGCCTTGGCTCTTGAAAACAGTTATACCCTTTGTGAATCGTGTCCCAGGGGTTCAGTTTTAGGGTTCTCATTGGATTATACAACATATATTGTCCAACTACAGAATATTTATTTAGCTGGGCGTGGTGGCACACGCTTGTAATCCCTGCGCTTGCGAGGCGGAGACAGGAGGATTGCACAGGTTCAAAGCCCCTTGCTGGCTTAAGAGACCCTGTTTCCAAATAAAAACATAAAATAGGTTTGGGAGTATAGCCCAGAGGCAGAAGGGTTCCATCCCCAGTACCACCACCACCAAAAAAAAGAATATTTATTTATAGTTACCATATTTCTACTTCTAAAATGCATTCATATGTGAAGAGATGGCTAATATTTAAGTAAATAAAAATTATGTGAAGTGTTTTCTAGATTGTAAACTATGAAACTATTTGCTTTAAAAATCTTATAAAATCAGTTCTGAAACAGGACATACATACATACATGTGTGTGTGTATTGTGTGTGTGCATTTTAACAGGACATACATACATACATGTGTGTGTGTGTGTGTGTGTGTGTGTGTGTGTGTGCATTTTTGGATTGAACCCAGTGTTGCTCTTCCTCTAAGCAACACCCCTAGCTCTTTTTATTTTTTATTTTGAAACAGGGTCTCACTAAATTACTAAGGGATCTGGTTAAGTTGCTGAGGCTGGCTTTGAACTTATGATCCTCCTATTTCAAGTACTCCCAAGTACTGGGATTGCAAGCATGTGCCATCACGCCCAACTCAAAACAGATTTTTTTTTTTAAATGGGTCTTTAATGCATTAAAAATCGAGCAAATTCCAAAAACTTTAAACATTAGAGAAGTTGCTTTTTAATAAAAAATAGAGCTATTCTTATAACTCTAGATTTTTCCTGGATTAAAAAAAATCTGTGGAACATAGTTGAAAATTTTGTGAATAATTGGAAACAGTCTTGAGATAAAATTAATATTTAAAAGTATTTGTAACATACCAAATACTCATAAATATCTCTCTGCATAGTGAAACCCTGTCATGAAGATGAGGTTATATAACCTATTGCAAAGAAGAGATGAATTTACTCCTGTGCTTAAACGTGTATTTACAATATTAATTATCATATATTTACATTTATATATGTATATTTTACATTTATATATTTACATATATATTATCTTAAATACATATATATGTATTAGTTTTCATAAGTGTATATAGTATATGCCTGTTTTCTTCTTTTTCTTTTATTTAAGGAAATTACGAAGGGATTATCCTTCCAAAATCCTGATGAACCTGAGCACATCCCTGCTGTTCCTGAATCTTCTCTTCCTCCTGGATGGCTGGATCACCTCATTTGATGTGGCTGGACTTTGTGTCGCTGTGGCCGCACTGCTGCACTTCTTCCTCTTGGCAACCTTCACGTGGATGGGGCTGGAGGCAATTCACATGTACATTGCTCTTGTCAAAGTATTTAATACTTATATTCGCCGATATATTCTAAAATTCTGCATCATTGGCTGGGGTAAGCCTTCTGATATATTTTTAGTTTTGTTGTTCCTAACATAAAAAAAATGCCTGATTCTCACAGGGAACTTCTTTTTCTTCTAAAAAGCAATACTGTCCAAAGAATCATAAACATTGTGAATAAGGTAGAATATCTATATTGACAGATTGATCAATGGGTGGAGGGATGGATGGGTGGATCTCTATTGAAGGGGTATCCTCAACACTGAATTTTCAAAGCCTCTGCAACATTTACTCCCTAAATTGAGGAGTAAAGGAAAATCCTTACCTCCTGAGTCACCACAAACTCATTTCCTGAGCCTAGAGCCAGCCCACCCAAGTCTGAAGCAGCTTCTGGCCAGCTAGGGCACATTTCCATCATGCTTCCAAATATAAAAGGCAGCAGAGACTCCCAGCTAAATCATCCCGAGACGCTTGCCCATGTTGTGGAAACCAGAGACAGAATATTATTTTTGTGTATGCAACTAGGATATTTACAGAAATCTTGCCTTGAACTTTTTAACACGAGTCCTCAGTTAGACCTGGAATGGTTGTGTGAGCTGGTTTGGAATCAGCTCATTGAGCGTCTTTCTTTATACGGGTTCCATTTGGGCCAGGCGTTTAAGGGCTTTCTCAGAAATTTTTCTCAGATGGCAATATAGAAGGATGAGACATTTCCAAAATGTTCAACACCCCCCTGAGGAGGCAATAAAAGTATCTTTCGGGGAATCCGAGTGGCATGCATTTTTCCAATAAACAGACATGGGGGTACTTTATTGATTCTCTGGAGAAAAAAGAGAAAACCATAAAGATTTTATACCCCTGTTATTCCCTCCAACCACCATTTGTTCTAAAGCCTTTGCTTTATGTAAAAAGGGAGGGGAAAGGGAATAAGCTGTAGTGACTTTATCTAGTTGAAATCCAGAAGTCTAAGAGGAATTATTAACGAAACCAAATTTTCTGGGGCTAGATTCAGTACAAGAAGGTTAGGGCCTCTAGTGGGTACCACTAAGCATCTGTCATTGCAAATTACTTTTTAGCTTTTACCCTTTAGAGTTGTATGTTCCACAGCGAGGAGAGGATTTCGATGGTTCTAACCAAGTTGCTAGATTCTCATGTGAATCTACCAAATGAAGGGTTTTCCTTCTTTTTTAAAATTTCTTATTTGTGGATTGTAGTTGTACATCTTAATGGAGTATAAGAGGATTTTTTCTCTTTTTTCTCTTTGTGTCAATATCAGTTGTGAAGCAGTTCCAGACTTCAGGAGAAATATGTGTATTATGTCTTTTTATAATAGGTTTACCTGCCTTGGTGGTATCCGTCATTCTAGCAAGCAGAAAACAAACTGAAGTTTATGGAAAAGAAAGTTATGGGAAAGAACAAGGGGATGAATTGTAAGTAACATGATATTTTGATAAATTAATTTGTGATAGAGAAAATCCTTTATTTCCTAAAGTTTAGTGTAAGTTTCCATAGGATAGTAATGAGGGACTCATTTTATTTCATTTTTTCAAACGTATCTATTTCCCATTTTATTCATTTTAATTATCATAGCATTTCCTAATGTATGAAGTATAACTTCGAAACATCTTAAATGACATATACATTAATTAATTTATGTGGTGCGATAAACAGTATCTTGAAAGGTTAAAACAATTTATACAAGACTCTCATTTAAAAGGTTTAGTCCATTTGTGTGACTTTGTCAAGGTCTCTGCTATACCAGAGATTAACTCATTTGAATGTCCTGAAGTGTTTGAGCTGCTTTTCTATATTAACATTATGTCCTTTGTGAAGGAATTTCAAAGAAACATAGGACACCGTCTTTCACTTCAGAAGACTTGTTCTATTTGCAGAGATTCCAAAATACTCCCACATCTTTAAGCCCACACACATCTTCAAGAGAGTTAAATAGCAATGTCAGACAGTGAGTAATTCAATGCCAGTATGAATGTTATGGAGAAATGTACAAAAAGGAGAAATCAGTGATTTCTAAGTAATTGGGAAAATTCCCTTCAGATGATGAGATGACTGAGATGAAGGTTTTTGTATTGTTCAGTTTGGGCAGTTAGCTCTCTCATGACTTAGCAGCCACCTTGTAGGGAGCCCAGTACTTACTAACTAGAAGGATTACTGACTGAATAAAGCTAACTCCTGAAATGAAACCTATTTACCACTATCTATACACATTTCATGGAGGGACAACACTTCTATGTCTCATCATTTGTCTTACAAGTGTTCCCTTCTCCCATAGGCTTCTCTTCTTGTGTTTCTAAAATGGTACTGAATAGACCCAACAAGAATTAGGCCAAAATGTTGGACCAAGATAATTCCAGGATCCTAGAGTAACTTCTATGTATAAGAGAATTTAGCTTCAAGGGATAAGTAGTTATTATGGGGCCTTTATAAGATATATTAAGCTGTGTGTAGTGTCACATGCTTGTAATCCCAGTACCTGGAAGACTGAGACAGGATGATCTCAGGTATTCCTAGCCACTTAGTGAGGTCCTCTGCAACTTAGTGAAACCCTATTTTTATTTCTTTTAAATAAAAAATAGCATAGAGCTGGGGGTGTAGAACAGAGGTAGAATGTCCCTGGGTAGAATCCCAGGTATTACACGTGCATGCACAAAAAGATATATTAAAAGTAGAACTCAATTACTAAGTTATAAATAAGGGTACTTAAAAAGTGTGTTAGTTGATTATTATATGACTTTACTTTTTGTGTATGTGTAGTAATGGAAACTGAACTCAGGGCCATTCTACCTGAGTTACACCCCTAGACATATATTAAATTTTTATTTTAAAACAGTCTCAATAAGTTGCTGAGAACCTTGCTAAGGTGCTGAGGTTGGCCATGAACCTGTGATCCTCCTGTCTCAGCCTCCCAAGTACTAGGAATTCAGGCATGCAACATCACCTCCAGCCTTACAGTACTTTAAAGTACTATTTAGGAAATTGCTATGCTATCAACATTTACTATATGCCAGAAGTCATGCTAGTTTCTATGACCCAAAGATGTCCAAGACAACTTTTGCCTATATGAAGGGTATGTTTCAGTGTGGAATACTCCAGAATGATGTCAGTTGATACTAGAATTTTAAGATAAACTATTTATCTGGTTTTTGAGGTACATAGAAATTTCCATAGCATCATTAAGTACTAGGGCATCTGCAAATTGCAATACTCATCAACTTATAGTATACTTTGCACATAGCACATTTATAAATTTTAGTTCACCTGTTTTCTGATCTATATATCATTGTATCAAGTATATAGTAGTATATCCTTTATCTGAATAAGAATATTGTATAAATATTATAAAAGTTTTGTAAGCATGCATGAGAAATTTTCATGTAAGAATTTCACAAGTCTAAGTAAGGTCTTGTTTCCACTAGACAAATTAAATGGATAGGAATTACTTTGAATGCTGCAGCAAATGCAGTGTTAGGTGGGACTCAAGTGAACAAGGATGAACTTCTCACATGAGGCAGGAAACATGGAAATAGGCAACCAGTGGCATTGATTTTGTGGCTAAAAATGTCAGAATCAACAACTTCAGCTTGCTGAGCCTCTTTTTCCTGGTCATAGGATGACAGCTGCAATTTCATAGCTCACTTTCATGTTCAAAAGAGGGGGAAGAAAATACAAGCCTTGCCAGTTGAGTATCAAGAATAGCTCTCCCAAAAATCCCTTAGCAGACTTCTACTTCCATGCTGTTTGGTAGAACAGTGTCACACAGATAACCTTGAACTACAAAGGAGAGCAAAAGCAAGTGCTTGAATGGCCCATGTGAGAGGTCAAGACACAAGAGAAAAGGAGGTTAGACATGGTTTGGGGTGAACCAACCAAGAGTGTCCTCATTCCAAATCAGAATTCAAGAAGCCACCTTGTTTCTTTTTAATGTTGACTTAAATAACTAGCTAGTAAGATGGTGGCCATCCAAAACCAACTAAACCAAAACCATCTATGAAAAGATCAAAGCAGAAAACCAAGGTCCAGGGAAGTGCGGTGACTTTCCAAAGCTGTTGGAGAATCTGCAGTAGTCCTAGCTAAGCCAAAGGAAGTCTTAAGTAAACAGGGAATGGTAATAAGCCTCTTTTTCTTTCTCATTTTTTCTTCTAAGCTGTTGGATTCAGGACCCAGTGGTGTTTTATGTGACCTGTGCTGGGTATTTTGGAGTCATGTTTTTCCTGAACGTTGCCATGTTCATCGTGGTAATGGTGCAGATCTGTGGGAGGAACGGCAAGAGAAGCAATCGGACCCTGCAAGAAGAGGTTTTAAGGAACCTGCGTAGTGTGGTCAGCCTGACCTTCCTGCTGGGCATGACGTGGGGCTTTGCTTTCTTTGCCTGGGGACCCTTAAATATCCCTTTCATGTACCTCTTCTCCATCTTCAATTCATTGCAAGGTAAGGTGAATGAGACCTGAACAATTTCTGTTTCCTAATTTTATCATATTTATAAATGCCTTCCTTTTGGAGCGATGCCAGGTCAGGTTTCTTTTTTTTTTTGGTGCATTATAATCTCACCCGTAGTGAGATTCAGAATGTTACTTTCATATATGTGCATAACATTATTGGATCTGTTTTCAGGTCAGGTTTCTGTGTCAGTATTCCAAGTGCTTAGCATCATTCCAGGCACAGGATGGGAGCTCATTAGAAAGGTCTTGAATAGATCAACTGAGTGTTAGTTTGCTTGCTTTTTTAGTGATGTATTACCTGGAGTAATCCCTGGAAGATAGCAGGTGCTCAATAAATGTATGTTATTGTATGAATGATGGAGCAGGGGAAGGTAGCTAGCTGAGAAATTTAAAGAGAGGCATAGGCAACGTTAGCCTTCTTTATGTCTTGGCTGCTCCTTGTCCTCTGTAGGTTGACGGTACACCACCAGAAGAATGTTTAGATTCTATCCAGACACACAAGCAGTTTTCCTTGACTCCTTAACTCCTTGGACTCCAAAATAAATTCCACTCTCTAATTCAGAAACTGCCTTTTCCCATTCTATGATCATTAGTTCAATGTAACAAACATTTGCCAATGACCTTCTTTGCAAAACATAAAAGGCTTCCTTCAAGGGGCTTATGGTTCTATTTCCCATTCCACAATACATACCTTAGTGTACTCTGTAGTGAATTTAACTTTTAGGCTTAAGTGAACACAAATTTTTTTTAATTAAACAACATTCATCCAGATACTGGATATGCCCTGAGTTGTTGACAAAAGTCTCCCATGTTCAGAATGAGGCTAGCACCCCAAAAGAGATTAGGTGACAACATTTAGAATATATTTGAACAGAGGAGTATTTATGGCTTACCTGTAGCTACTGATCATGTAGTCAAACTAGAACAAATACAGGTAAGCAAACCCTGGATGGGATGGAAAGCAGGGTTGTGCTTCTCCCAGATGAAGTGCCTAGCTGGGCGCTTCCTAGAGGTGTATTCTGAGAAAAGTCTCAGAATACGTACCTACGGGACAGTATTGCCTGCAGGACAGTATTGCTCACTGTTCATCTAGGTTCTCCACTAGCTTGTGAACTGAAAAGCAAAGCAGGTGCTCAGTGATGGTCAAATGAATGGCTTACTGGATGAAAGAAGGAAGAGGCTCTGGGCCTCTAAATCCAAACAGACTCCTCTGCATAAATGTGCATTAATCACTTCAGCAAATTTTCTTCTGGTACCTCACTTTCCCACAGCCGTGGAAATATGCAGGCTTGTTATCATTACTGAATAGAATAATACGTCTCCAGTACATCTCCAAAAATTGGAAACTGTGGTTAGATGAATACATCTCTGTGGGGCTCTAGCTCTGTAGAATGAGTATTCCTCCATTAAATCTCTTCTATAAGATACAACATAAAAGGGCCTAAATAAATATTGACCAAAGTGTCCATTAACATGAGAATTTCCATGGCTTATATTTCAGGATTGTACATGAAAGGTGCAGTGATCTGCCAGCTCCACCTCAGTTGGTTTTGCTGTTAGTTTCCTGGCAGTGTCAGGAACCTTCAGCAGCTATGGGTGTCTGTGTAGCTCTGTTTCCATTAATGAGAATTGGGTTGTTTTATTTTTCTCAGCGTGGGTCTCCTGTCAAGAGGGAAAAATGTTGTAAGCCATCATCAAGTCACTGTTCTTCATAAATCATTGGCTTTTAAGACTGATTTTTAAATTATGTAAATGCAGAACATATTTCTACATATCCCGTGATATTAAAAACACCTCCTAAAAGGAAAACTCTAAATTAAAAGGCAGTGATACAGAGAATACCAGTCTACCAACAATTTCTTACTGGCCAGGCTGTACAAAAATGTCTTGGGATGCTATGGAAAGTTACTTAATGGTTTTTATTAGTGAATCATCTTTCCAAGAGACACTTTCTTGTTAGAAATTTGTGCTTTATTGAAAATAGCATGTAGGACTAAGACAAAATGGTTTTTGCTTCATACACGCTAGGCAAACACTGTACCACTGAGCTATACTCCCAGCCCTTAGACAATTTAAAGAAACAATTTAGTGACTGCAAGATTAGTTCAGATAGTACTTACGCAAATTGGGTCTATTTTTCTTTCTGAACATTTTTATTTCAATTTCGTCAAAATTTTTTACTTGGTCTCTTTACCTTATGAAATTTGTATTATACCAGGAAAGACTGATGTTAATCAAACACATCACTATAGCATACGTACCTCGTGGTGTTAGGAATATAAGACAAAAGGCACAATATCTCTGCTGAAATCTGAAGGATCCTGAGGAATTAACTAGGTGAAAGGTGGGAGTGAAGCAGGGCAAAGGATATTTCAGGGGAGAGCACTTCAGGAGAACAAAGGAAAGTCTTTGAGAAAGGTTACACATGTGGTGAGAATTTGGATATAAAGTAGAGACCGGGTGGGAGCAGTCCACCAACGTGTGTCAGTGTGTGTCAGGACAGCGGAGAGAGGCTTCGGCAGTGGTGTGGGACAAAGCCGTCCAATCTTTTAGACTGTGATGGGGAGGGGGAGCTGGTGAGATATGACTAGTCAAGAGAAATATGGGAAGTATGCCACTACAAAACATTTGGCATTGGTTTGGCCATTAATGTAAGTGTCTTCTAATCCTAGAATGATTAGAGTAAGGGGTTATCTTGTTAATGTAACATTCAAGGTAATGGTTGCCTATCATTATACAATCCCTCAGTGCCTAAAGATTTAAAATGTAACACAATACCCTAAAAACCAAAACTCTTCTAAACAAATTATAATATCTGTCAGACTTAATATGTAGTTAGTATCTAAAAATTAAGAAGGTATTTATTCATGACTGCCACATGGTACCATGGAGTGTTTCAGTGATGAAAACCAGGTGTGTTGATTGCTTAAGCCAAGTCCACTATGATGTCAGGACACATCTTTCAGAAAAGTGACTTTTTACAGGTTTCTTTTCACTTTTAGCTCCTTAAGAAATTTTGGTACAAATATGTTTTCTATTATGCACCAATGAAAATTTTTTAAAAAGTAAAAAAATGCATTTTTTTCTTTCAGGTTTCTTGTATGCAAGTATATGTGCGTTCAAACACATATACATACATATGTAATTATATGAGTACCCACATAACATTGTATAGTCCTGTGTATTACAATTTCAGGTGTACTTATTTTTATAAATTTTTATTTTTATAATTTATTTTTATTTTAGTAGGTACCTTTATTTTTGCTTATTTTTAGTTTTATATATTTTTAATTTTATGTGTACTTATAACTACATAATTACCAGCAATCATGTTAAATGAATATCAAAACATTATTACAATTTGTATGCCTATAATTAAAATTTTACCTACTTAATAAACAAATTAATTCATTAATAGTATCAAAACTGAAACCAAGTTTACTATTTCCTGTATAGTACATTATTTTTTCTTTTAATTTTATCTATTCACTTGCTTAATTATATAATTGAGTTATTTTTACTAAGATTAAAAGATAAATGAGCCATCTCTTAACATTGTAGAAATACATTTTTACCTGCTTTTGCTAATTTTGCTCCTTTTCCAGAATGAAACTGGTAGACTACTGTATTGAAAGTTTTAGTGTTTTTCTAAACAATACAACTTCAGGAAATTATATACAAATTACTATGCAATAAAGATCAAATATCTATTTTTGTGCCTGAGAACATTAGATTATACTTCAATAATTCATCCTAAAAAAATAAAAGGCAGTTCCCTGGTTCCAAGGCCAGGGTCCTATTGAACATTTACCCTTTGTGATAGCCTCAGTGAACTTGGAGGACTGAGTTATTGCCTGAGATGCATTGTATGCACATAGCCATTTGTTATGCCAGTGATGAACTAGATCTCAAACTGTATATTTTGTTCACCAACTGAACAAAAGTACTCCACATTATCAATTAGATTTGGCTTCTCTAAAATACAGGAAAATTTAATTCTCCTTCAAGTTCATCAGGATGCAAAGTGATGCTTTATGTGAAAGGCTTGGTTTTCAATTTTCCTTTTCCAGGAATGGGAAGCAATATTAATTAATAGGTCAGGCACAACCAGCCCATCTTCTTAATGGATACAAGAGAACCTAATAATAATAATAATAATATGTAACACTTATCTCTACATGTAGAAGCTGCTATCTGGAATAGAGAACAACCTTACTAGTCTACTGAAAGAAGGTGTTTGCTATGATTATCTTTTGTTTGTTTGTTTGTTTGTTTTTTGTTTTGGGGTGGTTTTTTTGGTTTTTTTTGTTTTTTGTTTTTTTTTTGGTGGTACTGAGGTTCCTGGAAACCCTTCTACCTCCGGGCTACATTCCCAGACCTATTTTATATTTTTTATTTGGAAACAGGGTCTCTTAAGCCAGCGAGGCTGGCTTCAAACCTGCGTGATCCTCCTGTCTCTGCCTCCCAAGCGTGGGGATTACAAGCGTGCGCCACCACGCCTGGCTATTGATTATCTTGATGACATTAAGATACCCAGAACAATAATAATGAAATATTGTGTGTTTGTATAGTGCATGATGATGATGACTTACAAAGCACTTTCACATAACTGTGATTTTACTATCCTTATGTAAGTCTGAAAAGTAGGTACCTACAAAGGAGGATCTTTTTTCCACTTTACAGGTTAAGAAACTGAGGCTCAAAAAGTTATGACTTTCTCAAGTTCAGTGTGAATCTGACAGTGAAATATTTACTGTAGTATATATGAAAATAAAAAAGCATTTTAAGGGACAAAGTATAAGCAGAAAATAAAAGCATATTATTTAACTTTCCCTTCAGTTTTTCATTTCGGACTTTTTAGGAAGTGAATCGCCTTCTTTTAAAAATTTAGTAATAAACATGCATTTAATATACATGAGAATTTAACTTCTTATTCAGAAAAAAATATTTATTAACATTATGCCTTTTTAGTAACATATGAAAATATAGTCAAATTGTAAGGGAAAATATGTTAAACTCAAATATGCCTCCCTTGCTGGGCGTGGTGGCGCACGCTTGTAATCCCCATGCTCGGGAGGCAGAGACAGGAGGATCGCACAGGTTCAAAGCCAGCCGCGCGCGCTGGCTTAGGACACCCTGTTTCCAAATAAAAATATATATATAAAATAGGTCTGGGAGTGTAGCCCAGAGGTAGAAGGGCTTCCAGGAAACCCAGTACCACCAAAAAAAAAAAAAAATATATATATATATATATATATATATATATATATATATATATATATATATATGCCTCCCTTGCTCTGGAGGCTGGGTTAGGAGCCTCATGAAAGCTAAGCTGTTACACAATCATGCAAAATACACAGTTTGAATTGCTGCCAACATAAAGAGATCACCCACCTTTTAACCCCAAACACCTGAAGTGACTTCATGTTGGCTGAAATATTATATTCTGCAAGGAAATAAATTACTCATCTTTTGGCAGGGCATTTTGTAGCATAGAGAAATGATTTCTAAAGGGCACCTTCATATTATAAAAGATGGAATTCACAGAGTTTCTAAAAACAGCCTTAAACCATTAAAGATCCCCCACCCAACAGCCACCTGGCGCTTTTTTTTTTTGAGTGACAATAGATCCCAGGAGCTGTTCAAAGATTTGGATGCAGGTATATGGGAAGGGGTCAAAGATCACCTAAACCACTTTTGTTAAAAATAATTTACCTGGTGTACATGCCTCTTCTGCCCAAGTATATGGGCTTGATTAATTTTTGGCCAGTTATCCCATCAAGATTCCAGAATTGCTTTGTGTTCACGGCCAGATTACACCACCAATCACTCATTCCTGCCTGCTTTGATTCCAGCCCACATCCCTGAAATTACACATATCTGCAGTGTTTGTTTTGTGTTTCTAAATCTTTATCTTCCAGGCTAACAGTCAGCTTAGGCTTCTTGTCCAAATACATTTAGTTGGTACAGAGTACTAAGATTTGAGGACTCGGGGGTATTTGTCCTTTTTCCTTCCACCTGCATTTGTTGAAAGTGACCTTTCAGAGCAGTTAAAAGACAAACAATATGTGTTGCCTTGAGTTTTGTTGTATAAGAATAAGAATATCGAAGGGAACCATTTCTGGCAACTCTATTTTTTCAAACTTTTGATAATCGGGCCAAAGATCTGAGAACGTTTGGCAATAAAGTCACATATTATTGCCTGAACCAAGAAAAAGGAATGAGTTCTATGTGGGAGCCAAACTTCTAGCCCAAATATCTCAAGTGTATCTTTTCTTTCCCAAAATAGCTCTGCAAAGACAAAGATTAAAGATGAAACCGCACAATCTATGTAGCGAATGTGATGCCAGTATTTAGCAGTGGCCTTCCTTTCTCTTTTTTCAAGTGTGCTACTTGAATGTGAGGTAGATGAGAGGATTGGATATTAGGAACCAAATCTACTGCTTGATGAGGTTTATCAGAATGATCCTCATTCCAGACACCCTCTTTTCATCCCTTCAACATTGTCCTTCATGGGACATGCCAGGCCAGCCCTGGCTTGCCTGTCCTTCTCTGGAGACTCTTACTAGGTGGAATTTGATCCATTTTCTACCCTAACAGTATCCCCGGCAGACCCACTTTCCCACACACTTCACAGCACCTTTCCTCCACAGCCAAAAATATTACTTCTTTGAAATGGAAAAAAAATGGTGAAATTTACTGAGCATCGAAACATTTTGAAGTGTTGTGTTCTACTGTTTTTAAAGGGATTCTCCATGTCCAGTTAGTAAAAGAAGGAGGTGAAGAGGTATGACTACAATGTACCAATTAAAAAAAATTAACAACATAAGGGAAAAAAGATGGAGATGAAAGAAAGGCAAGGGAAAGGGTGGGCGAGGGCATGGGGATGGACAGTTAGGGATCTGTTCACTTATAGTTGGTTAAATCTTTTGCTTTCCCTGTCTTATATGGAATGGTCTTATGTAAGTAAAAGACAGAATCAAGGCAGTTATCATATAGCAAAAACTGCTAAGAAACTTTGGCTTTAATTCATCAGAATGATTGTTTTTCAGACTAAGATGCCAACCCCCAACAAAAATAAAGACTGCCATGGGCTCTTTTCTGTAAGATAAGAAGTTTTTGTGAAAGTAATGCAAGATGAAGTAAAAGCTTAACTCAGTATTACAAGTTTGGGGCCATTTTAGCTTTCAACTTTTATGGGCAATATTCCTTACTGCCCCTTCAGTTAGATAAAGCCCAAGGCACCAAAAAGAATAGACTGATTATCATGGGCCCTGATTATATCAAAAAGATCTGGAAAGTTCTGTGTTTCCTAGGTGGTGGAAAAAGGTTCAGAGGGAAAAAAGAAATTGATAGAGAATAGAGATGAGGAAAAATTTCAGATTCCCACTGACGTCAACATAGAATTCAAAGATCTATAAGTTGGGGGAGGGCTCAGAATTGCCCTTTCTCTCACTCGAGGATCCAAGAGTCCTTGGCTCTCTTGCTCCATTTCCTGCCACACCTCCCTGAAGTATTGAGAAGCCAGAGGTGGATCTCTCCAAAACTTCCCATGACTGAACCCAAAAAAAGATATTTTGTCTGGAGAAAATTTTGGTGTAATATTTATTGCCAGTCTGACTTAAAAAATTTTTTTAAAGGGCTCATTACTACAGTGAAATAATTTCTTGGGAGAATTTTACTCTGATTTAAAATGGAAATTTATCTCAAAGCTAAAGAATTTACCATATTTACATAATAAATATAATACCTCAGAATTTAAAGTGTACTCATACCTAAGAATTCTAATTTCTCATGCATATTATCAAATTTTATCCCATAGTATCAAAACTCATGGTGGAAAGTGGACCTTTTACATGACTTCTCTCTGTTACATAATTTTAGAGATGTATCAGATTGTAATCTAATTTATATAACAGTCTTTCTGATACTTAGTTGGTGCCAGTATATTTATGGGCAATTGTGGTTGCTTAAAAAAATGCAATGTAATCTCATGTTATATAATTATGATTTAGAACAGTGTTACATAATCTAAAACTATTTTATTAAGTTAATCTTATCTAACTTCATCCTCTCTGACTGGGGCCAGCATCCAATTCTCAAAATAATTCACATTTTAGCCACCAACAAGGTTAAAAAAGCAATTCAGTGACCTAGGTCTTTTTCAGTGTCCTTAAAATACCAGACACAAATCTCTGAAGTTTTTCCCTTCTATCTATATAACATGTATAAAATCTACTGCATGTTACAAAAGAACAATAGAATCTAAAGGGAAGAAATGTCTAGCAAATTTCACCTTTTACTCTGAACTGCAAATACCAAAAAAAAAAAAAAAAAAAGAAAGAAAGTTGCCCGGTGTAAGGCTCTGTTACACTCTCAATAATGCTTGCATTAAAACGTGGGATAGAAAGTCTCTGAAATTTTTTGTAACTGCCAGCTCCAGTAGGTGATTCTGTCAAATAATTTTTTAAGATAGTTGCCTATGTGTTCAGACATGTGATAAATATAGATCCAAGAACAAATTCTAGAAATTCTGACCCAGTTAAAGGAAAATAGAGTGAACCCAAGGGAAGCAGCTTCCTCCTCTACACTGTGACCTCCTTCACCTCTAGCCATGATTGACCTGACCCCAAGTTTCCTTACTCTGCCCATTCCACTCCGTAACCGCCAATAGCCCTTCTCAATATCAAAAGATCTATTAACCCATTCTAATTATTTATGTAAACATTCCCCCATTCACACTGCTGGTCATACAATACATTTGCTTATTTTAAAAGATTTCCTTAATCATATAATTTTCATAAAAATGGATGGACTTGGAGAACATTATGTTAAGTGAGATTAGCCAGTCATAGAAAGTGAAGGGCCCTATGTTTTTTCCCATTGGCAGAAGCTAAGGAATAGATTGGAATAGAAGAGAGACTTTAGATAATGGAGAAGAAACACCATCGGGGCCACGAAGGTGGTCTTGGGGAGAGTTGGGGGTGGGGAGAGAGAGAATTAATGAAGGACTCACTGCCATCAATGTCATGTACATATGTGAGATACCCATACCAGGCTCAATAACTTGTATGGGGAAGGGAGTGCTGGGGAGGGAGCCGAGGTAAATCCATCAAGTGCTGTGTGCTGTATGTCCCTATCACTCTGAACTACATTATAATGTGAGAATATAATGCAACAATAAAAGTATTAAAAAGATTTTCTGTGTAGCAAACTGGTTAGGAGAGCTGGTAGATATATGGGAAGGCTTTGAAAAGCAACCGGATTCGGTCATCTGGAGGATGAAGATGAGATCTGAACCTAGTGGTACCTTCTCCCTCCTCCCTGGGAAGGAGGACCAGCCTCATGATCTGCTGCTGAGGGTTTCTGAGTGTTAATATCTATATATTTAATATGAGATTTAATATATATTAAATTTAAAATTATGCACACACATAGTGATGATGTCTCTGAGGAGTTAACAGTTGGCCTGAGAGCTGAATTACAGGTAGGAACCTGTTATCAAAAAACTAAAAAAGAGTATTCAGTATAGTTTGGGGCAGAAATGAATTTGGTACATTGAGAAATAGAAGGTAAGAGTGGTTTGAGGGTCATGACTAGGAAGACTTTTGTTTTGAAAGTCTACAGTTGGGATTCTGCTAACAAGAGATACAGTCGGGTAAAGATACCCTGAAACAATGTCAGTTGGAATCCTGAGGGTATTAAGAAAGGGAGCGGGGGGGGGGGGATGTAAAATCAGTGTTGAATCTCAGAGATATAGGGCTTATAGTTTAGAAATCATCAGTTTTCACTGAGACAGTGTAGCCATAGAAGAAATGGAAACCAGAACTGAGTCACAGATGTGTCAACTTTTAAGAGTAAAGGAGAAGAATCGTCTAAGGAAACTAGGAAAGAATCCCTCAGAAAGCTAGGAAAAAATGCATCAAGAATGAGAGAATATTCAGTAGCATTGGATGTTATAGAGGCCTTGTAAGCCAGCCAGTGCACGGTGGGGGTCACTGTGGTCCTTTCCAGGACAGTTGTAATGGATGTGGGTAGCAGCCTATTGATGTAAGTTGAGAAGAAAAGGAAAAAGCAGAGACAGCAAAAGTTGAGCATTTCAAGAAGTTTGATAAAATGAATGAAGCCGAAAGGAGATTAGAGGTTAAGGAAATGATTTTTTATTTTTTTTATTTTTTTATTTTTTGGTGGTACTGGGGTTCCTGAAAGCCCTTCTACCTTCAGGCTACACTCCAAGACCTATTTTATATTTTTGAAACAGGGTCTCTTACGGGAGCGCGGCTGGCTTCGAACCTGCGCGATCCTCCTGTCTCCGCCTCCCAAGCGCGGGGATTACAAGCGTGCGCCACCACGCCCGGCCAGGAAATGATTTTTTTAAATTATGAGAATATGCTTGTAAGATGATAGCAGTCGCCAGTGTAGAGGCAGAAATTGAGGCTACAAGGAAAGGGTTAAAAAGCATTGGCTTCCAGAGCACAGGTGACCAGGGAGTGGCTATAAATTTGAAGACTGTTTCCCAGTGGGGAAATACTTCTTTGTTAAAATGTTGAGAAACTCATGTGGGCCAGGTGGGAGGCACATTATTTGGGTCCTTGTCTGACCTTCAAAAATAGTACCTTTTATGATCATAACTATAATAATCTACTTATGTAAAATATCTCAAAATATACAAATTGAAATACAATTTCAATCTCTATTCCTGTATGGGGAATGGGGGAGTGGAGAGAGAGCTGGGGGAAAAGTCGCCAACTGCTGTGTGTGTGTGTCTGTCACTGGGCATTATTTTCAATTTTCTCTCTTTTCTAAATTTTTGTTTATAACTTTTGTGACACCAGAGATTGAACCCTAGGGCATTCTACCTCCAAGCTACACTCCCAGCCCTATGTTATTCTTTAGTTTTTGAAACATTTTCTCACTAAGTTGCAGAGGGTCTCACTAAGTAGCTGAGGCTGGCCACAAACCTGCGATCCTCCTATCTCAGCCTCCCAAGTACTGGGATTACAAGCATGCGCCACCATGCCCGGCTTCTTACATAATTTTAAGACAATTACAAGGGAAATAGTAAATGCATCTTAAATTCAGTGTTGCTTATTTCAGCTTAATTTTTAAAGCCATAATAAATGATGAGCAGAACAGGCAATGACAGGATAAGATCCATGTAGTTATTTTAGTTTTATCTGAAACTTTCTGTTAAGGTTACAATGTCCACTACATCTCAAGATGCTTTTTCTTAAATTCTTGGTTCCTTGAGTACTTAGATGTAAAAACTTTAAAATGAAATGAATCCACGTATTTAATAAGATTGTATCATTTGGCTTCAGTGTTTGTATTTTCTTTTGTCACAGGCTTATTTATATTTATCTTCCATTGTGCAATGAAGGAGAACGTTCAGAAACAGTGGAGGAGACATCTCTGCTGTGGTAGATTCCGTTTGGCAGACAATTCAGGTAAGGTCATGTTGTGAAGTGGGCTTTCTTCGAAACACTGGGTTGTCATTTGGTTCCCACTGTCAGAGAAGCCGGGTCCCCAGCATATCAAGTTGTAGAAGCGGAGCCTGTGAATATTTTTAGCAGGAATCTTGGAATATTGGGGCCATAAGAGTTCTGAGAACTTTGAGTTTGACCCTCCTATTCTGTAGAGAAGCCTGAATTCCAGGCAGAGTCACCGAAAGGTTGATGTCTAATTGACAATTCTGATATCCTGAGATCCACTACCGCAACCCATCTTTTCCTATTTTTGAGATTCTCAATTATAATATTGGGTGAAGAGGTTATTTTTCAGTATAAAAATATTGAAGAAAAGTATTTCTTTTCTAACCATAAGTGTGGTTGCTTCTCTTAGGATATTTAAAAAAGATTTTAAATAATTTATAGATCAGGTCAATGTAGGCAACCTCCATTTCTTCAGTTTATTAAATCATTTACATATCTGACCATTGCCAGCATATTAGAAAAATAAGATGCTCCGGATAGATGAAATAATGTGGTGATGGTTTTTCAGGATAGAACGCTTTCCCCATTGGGTAGAATCATAGAGTGATGTCATTTCTTTCAGATTGGAGCAAGACAGCTACCAATATCATCAAGAAGAGTTCTGATAATCTTGGAAAATCACTGTCTTCAAGCTCCATTGGTTCTAACTCAACCTATCTTACATCCAAGTCTAAATCCAGCTCTACCACCTATTTCAAAAGGAATAGCCACACCGGTGAGTTACTGTGGCCAACCTAACGATGCCTTCTGGTACCGCCCTCTGATGCCTTTTCATTAAAATATTGGCTTATCCTGAAGATTGACGGATCACAGTGCCTCATAGAGTACCTATGTTAGATTTATAAAAATAAAACCTATATGATGACTTTCTCCAGCCACCTTATGTATATTTTATTTGTTGTAAAATTTTATAACCCAGTTATATTCACATAGCCATTATATGCGCTCCCAATATTACTGTAACTTCATTATTTTATTTGAAACTTAGTTTTCTTTAAACATTATGGTATTTTGTTTAAAAAGTTAGTATTCATTTAAAATAAGATAGACATTGAATTGCAAAATATTTCAGTATACTATGAAAGTCACCTGAAAAGTGGCATGGGATGAGGAAGAAACACCAGCTAGGATGTATAGTTTATTTATGATTTAATTATTGAGCCACTGGAAATGTTACTGGCGTTTCTCTGCTCTTTAGATTATTGATTATATATGAAAGAGTACAGAGCACAGTATTTGGAAAGCATTCCAGAACTGTAAGAAACACTGTGCCTTCCTTTTTTCTGTTCTGTTTCTTGGTCATATTTATAATGACCACAAGTTCTGTCACTGAGCATGCCTATAAAAAATCCTGATGGGCACAAAATTTTTACACTTACAATGAGTGTTTTTTATTTTATTTAATCAAGCTTAAAAGTAGATACTCATTTTGTCTTTTTCTAAAATGCAAACGATTAATGCATTATCAGTCTATTATGTATGAATAGAAATTATACCAATTAAATTGTTTTCCTGTTAGCATAATTGATAATCACTGGCCTGAAAAAATACCTCTACTGAAAAAAAAGAGAGAAGAAAAATCATTTAGAATGAGATATCTTAAAATTATTAAGGAGAGAGAGGGCTATAAGATTCTTGGGGAAAAAAAACTGACTAGGGAAATAAAAGAGGAAATGCAGAAATAGAGGTACCAAAGGCAAACTATTGTTTTCATTTTACTTTTTATTTATTTTTTTGGTGGTACTGGGGTTCCTGGAAGCCCTTCTACCTCCGGGCTACACTCCCAGACCTATTTTTTATACTTTTTTATTTGGAAACAGAGTCTCCTAAGCCAGCGCGCGCGGGTGGCTTCGAACCTGCGCGATCCTCCTGTCTCTGCCTCCCAAGCGCGGGGATTACAAGCGTGCACCACCACGCCCGGCTGGAAGTAACTTTTTAATTTAACTATTATACATGAGCAGAGGTGAATGGCAGTGAAAAGATTTGACTTTTCGTAAATGCTGAGTAAGATGTGTGATGTGTCTGTAATACTTTCTATTGTAAACACTTGAATTACAAACGACCAAGTCCCTTTAAATCCTTCCACACGTCCCTGGTTGCATCACCTTCTGTGTCCTGCCATCCATGTGGCCACTGCCTCGGGCTTTACTGTAGTACTGTGGGAAAAAAATCTGAATGTATAGAGAGGTTGTTAAAACCAGTATTAAAGAAAGATCTCTGAACTCACAACAGTTTAGGAAAGCAGTTTTTAAAGCTTCTTAGCAATACATTTTGAGGGAATTAAAGCTATTAATTATCTTTTTGTATACTGTATAGGCTTTGAATCACATCCGCAGTTATGCCTAAAATTAATAGCTCTGTGCACCCCTGATAGAAAATACCTATGGAAGGAAATTGACAACTGGTGTACAGTCTTAGATTATTTTGCCTATTAAATGTTTCTCTGGGCACAAAATTTTTACACTTACAATGAGTGTTTTTTATTTTATTTAATCAAGCTTAAAAGTAGATACTCATTTTGTCTTTTTCTAAAATGCAAACGATTAATGCATTATCAGTCTATTATGTATGAATAGAAATTATACCAATTAAATTGTTTTCCTGTTAGCATAATTGATAATCACTGGCCTGAAAAAATACCTCTACTGAAAAAAAAGAGAGAAGAAAAATCATTTAGAATGAGATATCTTAAAATTATTAAGGAGAGAGAGGGCTATAAGATTCTTGGGGGAAAAAAACTGACTAGGGAAATAAAAGAGGAAATGCAGAAATAGAGGTACCAAAGGCAAACTATTGTTTTCATTTTTTTTGTTTGTTTGTTTGTTTTGAAGAAGGCATCGATGATTTTCCCTTCCCTTAACAAAAAACCCTTAGGGCTAAGTGTGTTTTTGTTTACCAGCATGAGTATAACGTGAGCTTTATGGCATTATTTATATGCTATAATTTAACTATCCAGCCATTCTTAGCGAAACATCTTATACTGGGAATCTCCAGGCATATTCAAAAAGTCACTGCAGATCCTCACGGATATCTACTTGGTTTGTTTCTTGGTATTGATCCAGACATTCATATGTTTATGGTATAGATAATGTCTCCTAGGAGCATTTCTTCAACAAAAGTGGATCGTTCAGGTAAACTTTTGTTATGCTTGAATGCATGATTTTTTGCTAGGTAATAAGAGAATTTTTGCATGGATTGAGCTAAGGTTCTTGCTGCACCAGCAAAATGGCTTGTTCTTTACAGTACCTTTCAGCAAGCAAAATTCCTGCACTGAGCTGGAATTTCGGAAATTTCGAATGATAGTGTGCTATGCTGGCTCTTCTCTGCATGGGGTGTGCAAGCTGCTCCTTCTAGAAAATGTACCATGCTCTGGACTGAGGG
Source organism: Muscardinus avellanarius (assembly GCF_963383645.1). NCBI lineage: Eukaryota > Metazoa > Chordata > Mammalia > Rodentia > Gliridae > Muscardinus > Muscardinus avellanarius. The sequence continues at coordinate 94,965,097 of NC_137794.1, forward strand.
GGTCACGTAGCATGTAAAATCAGTTTTTTAAATCATTATTTGAGGGAGGAATATGAATTTTGAATTTTTTATTGTTCTTATGGGTTACTGGATGTGTCATGGTACATTCATAGAAGTCATAAAAGAGAAATTGTCAATTTCAAGTTGCTTTGGTAGGATTGATGCTAGTTCATTTCTCTAGCCCCTGGTTTTCAGATTTAGAGCTATAAACAAATTCTCTATTACTTTTGATAGCTAACCAGAAAATTAAGAGTAGAATATATTACATATAAATATGCACTATTATATATACACATAAGTATATATATAATGTGTGTTTATACATACATATATATTTGAACAAGGTATAGATAGATCTGTATTGTTCAGAATTGGACTTTATAAAACTATGAAGATCCATCAAATTGGAGCTGATCTAAAACTGTATACTCCTAGCCGGGCATGGTGGTACACACTTTTAATCCCAGCATTCAGGAGGCTGAGACAGGAGGATTATGGTTCGCAGACAGCCTCAGCTTCTTAGTGAGGGCCCCTGCAACTTAATGAGACACTGTCTCAAAATAAAGAATAAAAAATAGGGCAGGGGGTATAGCTCGGAGGTCAAATGGCCTTGGGTTCCATCCCCAGACCCACAAAAATAAATAAATAAATAAATAAATAAATAAATAAATAAATAATAAACAAACAAACAAACTGTATACTCCTAAAAGTTGTCTAGGAAGCAAAATTAAAAACAAGAACAGCAAGAAAACCCATATTCTTGATCAAGTTTCTCTGAGTCTGTGTGTTTGTCTAAAAACATCAAGAGCAAATCACTCATTGTTGAGATCTGAGTCAATAGAAGTATCCTCAACAGAAAACCAGTGGCTAGTGACTATGTGAACATCTTGAAGAAAGCATTGGATGAGCCAGCTTGCTGAGAGCCAGATGGGCAGGGCCTGAAACTTGACTCTGCCAGGTGTTTTCTCACCAGCACCGACACATGCTTCAGCCATTCTACCATTTTTCTACCTGCCATTCTTTCCATGAGCCATCTTTTCTTGCCTCCGGCTTCCTGAGTGTGGAGTGAGAGTACCATTTCCTCTGTGGCCTCCATTTTATTTAATATCTGCTCCAACACAGGAGAACAGTTGAGCAATTTGAATAGTTTCCTTCCAAAGACAGTAGACAGCAGGCTGATGACTTTGGACAGTTATTGAGGATTTTATATGTCATCTCACTTATTGGGCTCAACGTTCTCAAAACATAAAAGACCTAAAGTAAATATTCCAGTCTGGGAGTTATGATTTCTGAAAGTAGTGTTTCACGATAGAGTGTTTGCTATTCCCATGTGTATAGAGACATGACTGTAGAGAACTGAGCACTTGATAGGAGGCCATATTTTTTCTCCTTCATCACTATAAAATCCCCGTAATTTGGTTAATTCAAAAGTAAATGTTTTTTTTTTCAAAATATATTAAGAGAGGGAGGAGGAAAGACACTTATATTAGTAGAATACATAAAGATAACCACTTTTGTATTTATAGATAAGAGAGATTATGTGAGTTTTAGAACAGTGTCTGAGCCAATTTTAGAATTTTTGGTGGTACAGGGAAACTAAATATATGATACTGAAAAGTTCAGAGTAGAAATTTATTAAGTGGATCTGTACTATTATCAATTGTTCTGATTGCTATCAGCAGTAATATTACAGAAGCTATAGCAAAGTTTTCAAAAAAGTATATTTTAATATACTTTTATTGATGTGTTGTACTTATACATCATGACGGTCAGAGTGATAAAATGTTTACCTTTAAGTATTTCCGATAAAGAGAATTTTTATTTATATAATTAATAAATGGGTTTTTTCTCTATTTCATTCATTTCACAGGCTATAAGCCAAGGAAAATGTTTTGTTGTTTTTTATTTACCTTTATTTTCCAAATTTCTTTAAATTAAAATTAAAATTTTTATTGTGAAAAATGTTAAGGGTATATAAAAATAGAGGGAGCACTATAGTGAATCTTCCTCTTCCCATCAGCACATAGCCAATAATATACCCCGACACATGTTTCACTCTTTATATTGTTTGGAAAGCATATTTTAGATATCACCTCTTCCCATACATATTTCAGCACATTTTAGTTTACTTTTCAACTGACCTATTATTTCTTTTGAGCCATTTGGTACATATGCTTTTTAAGTGACTTTTTAAATTATTTTATTGATTGACTGAAAAAGTGACACTTTATAAGAATAGTTTTCTCTAACAAACCACAACACAGATTACCATAAGGCAAATTAACCTTTGGTGAATATTAGAAGTATACACTGATGACAAAAACCATGACATTTTAGTGCTCTTACCTAGGCTGAGAAAGAACTACGGCTTCATTTCCTCGGTGTGCCTCTGGAACGGTGTAGAGCAGTATGGTGGCCCTAAGGCACAGCACCAGCTTACCTTGCAGCCTAATTTCTCATATCATTTCTTACAGACAGCGCTTCCATGGACAAGTCCTTGTCAAAACTGACCCATGCTGATGGAGAACAAACATCAATCATCCCTGTCCATCAGGTCATTGATAAGGTCAAGGGTTATTGCAATGCTCATTCAGATAACTTCTATAAAAATATTATCATGTCAGACACTTTCAGCCACAGCACAAAGTTTTAATGTCTCTAATATAAGAAAACCAGTTTGTAGAAATGTGAAGATCTGCAAGCAGTAACAACTATGACTAGCAGATGTAAATGTGCTATTATGTAGGAAACTGCCCACACATAGATGTGAAACTATTTTGTTAAGAAAGCTTTAGCCAGATACAGAATTTATCTTTACAGTACATTTCTTCCATTGAAGGACTTTCCACCATTACTAAAACTCAGTAGTTAGAGCAATAAGAATAGCCAGAGGTCATATGATTTTTTAGAACGTTGAAATGAACTAAACTAATCTGCGCTCAGGGGGAGGCATTAATATTTGAGTACAAGGGGAAGCCAAGTTCAAGCTTTTGTTTAAAGCTCATATACCAGCCACATAGTTAGGCCCGTCTGTGGCTGTTTCTGTACCATCTTTCTCCACAATCAGAAGCATACTAAGATTACTAACTACCTTGGATGCCCACAAGTTCCATCCCAGTACCACTTTCTGTGAATGCAGCAGCATTTTCTTTTCAACAAAATTTCAACCACAAATAGAAAAAAAAAAAAAGGATATTATTTAGCCCAAGGTGTAAAAGAACTTTTTTCTTATTCTATCAAATGACCGTTTACCTTTCAGGACTGAAATTTTCAAACTATTCCATGCTTTCCAAAGAAAGTCCTCCCAAAATATTGCCTTCATTAATATAAATATATGCAAATTTTAATATTTTATTCTATTCAACACACAAATGTATTATACTTGCATCCCATGCATTGGAATCCAGTTCAATGTTGACATTCCATTAATGTGGACCACCCAGTACCTGTTTAAGAATGATTACGTTATACCTCTGCTTTTCCTCCATTACTGTACCTTGAGCCCACAGGCTCATGAGACAAAAGAGAATTTCTATGAGGCATGCTGTGCACAATATTTTTTTCCTTTTAGAAGGCACACTTTGGAAACACTATAATAAGAATTCTAAGGACTCTTCAGATATTTCCAATTATGTAAATAAAGACCTCTTCTACTAAGAGTTTTGTTCCAAGGAATATAAACTGAGGCAGACAAGTATCTAAGTTAACCAAAAGAGTGACTAAATGTGTGAGTCTACAACAGCTAGTCTAAAACTGAGTCCTCTGATTATAGTATCTAAGAGCCCGAGGAGACCTGGCGAGATCGATAGTATAGTGCTTAGGGATCAGGCTGCTGTATACAAGTCATGCTAGTATTAAGCAGCTTACCTAACTCTCTAACTATCCTGAGCAGTGCATGCTGGTAATGAAGGTGTAGAATTGTCTTTCAGTGATGGAGTCCTATCCAATTTCTTAGAAAGGGGTCTCAGTGCATGCTGCTCCTTTCCAGTAGCTCTTAGTTCTCAGAGAGGTCATCAATCAGGTTCAGGGAAGCAGCCACGTAAGTGAAGAGAAGAGGTGACATTGAGGCAGGCAGAGCCGGTCTGCTTGAAGACAGAGGCCAGGCCAGAACTGAGCCCCGGAGACCCCGCCTCTGTGCAGAAAGCAGACAGTTCTTAGCCTGAAGTGCAGAAAGCTCTCCAGGGCTATGCAGCAACTCACGGAGCCTCTGACCTTTTGCTGAGCTCCAGTGGTGAGGCTAGCCAGGCTCAGAGGATGATGAAGTAGCGTGGTGGTGGGTTATTATTACTGGTCCATTTTGCAGCAGCCTGGTACACCATCTTGGGAGAGATGAGTGCGGCCTGGCTTAACTTTTCTAGGGGAGGAGGGTATTTAGGAGAAAAGGATGGTAAATCTAAAAGCCAAATCCTTTTCCGTAGGCATATATTAACAGGCTGCTTATTGTGCCAGAGATTACATATAGGTGAAAATTAATCTTAAATCATCACTGAATATTTGTATACTTCCCCCAAACCTAGAGATTCATGATAGATTTTAATTAGCTTTCTACTGTGAGATTTCTGCACCCAGTGCACATTTAGTTAAGAGTAATTAAGCTATACCTTCGAAAATGACTTTGCTTTTGATTTCTTCTTAGAAACTCTTTTTTTTTTTGCATATTTGACAATAATGTTGGCTCTGATTTAAAACTTTTCAGTAATGAGGTGAGGAAAAATGAAAAAGGGGGCTTTACAGAAGCAGTTTCAAATGAAGCTAAAAGACTAAGCCACGTTCTACCCTCAGTTTTTAAGTATGCAGATCTTAACTTCTGTTAGCCTCAGAAGACCGAGGCAGGAATTTACCTGGAGAGCCACATGCAGCCCACACTCACCTTTGAGAATAATATCAGTTCAGAACCTATTTTATGTTATCCACTTCATGCCCTTTTTAACTGCCTTGTGTTTTAGTCTAGAGTCGAGAGAGTTCCCATTCTTGTCACCATTACTCGCAATGATTTCTCTGTTGTTGGCATAGATTCTTTTGTACATATTTATTTATTTATGTTCATAAATGTCAGTCCATTTCATTTCTTAGCTTTGTACTGCCTGGCTTTGTTGTTGGAATTAACTTTCTATTAGAGAGACTGTATATATTTTTTCTATAAAAATTGTGACATAGTTTCATGTAGCAATGCCTTTGTTATGGATTAAAGTGACTGTGAACACAAGTTAAAGTTAGCAGGAAGAAGCTACCATAGCTGATTTGTCATTTTACTTAAATGGAAAATATTTTTCAAATAAATACATATATTGTTCATGTTCCAAATTATTTATGAGTGAATTCCTTTGTGAGTGAATGTTTCTATTTCTGACTCTTAAATGGGAAAAGATTATTTGACAACTGGAAAATAACCTGCCACCAATTAAGTTGGTGACATGAGGTTACTTTGCCAAAACACTCGGCGTGCATATATGAAAATGAACTGGTTCACTGGGATAAATGCATTTTGAAGTTCTTTGAATTTCTTAGGAAGACTGATACAAAGCCAAGCCCTGAGGCAGACGGAAATTAATATTTCTTGGGGGAGATAGAGGGGTGATTAGCCTTCAACATCCCAAAAAGGAAATAGACAGTAACACATTGAAGTTAGGACCTGTCATATTTTCTTTCACATTTATATTTATTTTCCTTGCAGGCAGCATAGAAAATAGCAGATTTTCGCCAACTTCACTTGCATGATCAGGAGAGAACCTCCCCACTTCCTTTTTTCTCTGGTTACTTCGGATTACGCTTTTCCGCAAGCTGCCAGGACCCAATTTGGCTCATAGCTCCCCTCAGCCCACTGTATGCCCAGCACTAGGTTGTGAGGCGCTTGGCAGTTCACCACTAAACCAGACCTTCCGAGCCAAAGCGAACAACTCGCAGCCAAACCCTGTTAAGAAAACAGACAGGCAGTTGCTGAAGGCTCAGGTACAGTCCTGTGTGGGCAGGCTGCCACAGGAAGTGTGGGAAGGAGATGAGAAACACTTACTTGATTTGCAAGCTGACCCATGTTTATAGTATTTTTGAAATCTGAAGGAATGGACCTTTATGAGTGCTGTGTTTTGGAAGGACTTCTGTATTTTCAGTTGAATAACATTCTACTTTCATATAAAAAACATTGACTCTTTCTCCCTCTCCCCCTCCCACTTCTCACTACTCACCCCCCACCATTTCTCACTTCTTACCTTTCTTCTTTCTTCTATACCCTTTTCTTTTGCTTCATTTCTTTCCATTTCAAGGAAAAGTAGTTAATTCGACAGTGTTTTTCTTCTTCCCTAGAGAACAAGAATAAGTGTGAAATATCAAATGTTTTCATTTATAGTCTGTAGCCTGTCCCAGAGAGAGAGAGAGAGAGAGAGAGAGAGAGAGAGAGAGAGAGCATAAAAGGAAAGAAAGAAAAAGAAATAAAAGAAGGAAAGAAGGAAGGAAGGAAGGAAGGAAGGAAGGAAGGAAGGAAGGAAGGAAGGAAATAAATAAGATGGCATGTTTTGTTATCCTGGGCAGCTCCAATTTAAACTGGAGAATGTGAAGCTGATAGGGAGGAAAACCATACTGCTCATAAACATGTTTGGCTGCCACATGTTTATTTTATCTCTTGTGTAATTTTTACCACGATTCTATGAGGAAGTGTTGATGTTTGCCTTTCATTTGAGAAAACTGGTGATTAAAGACAGTAACTAAAGCTGGGCAAAATGGGACGTGCTTGTAATCTCAGCACTTGGACAGCTGAGACAAGAGGATCAGAGGTCTGAGACTAGCTTCAGGAATTTAACAAAGCCCTCAGCAACTCAGCAACATAGTGAGAACTTGTTTCAAAGTAAGAATTTAAAAAGAAAAGGCTGGGGATTTCACTCAGAGTTAGAATGCCCCTGAGTTCAATCACCAGTACCACCTACCCACACCCATCCCCCAAATAACGGTTAAGTAGCCAGTCTGTGGCCACAGAGAAAGTCAAGCTAAGTCCATCTGGCCCTGTGGCCCTTCCTCTACCACAGCCTGCTCAGCTGCCTCAATCAGAGAACCTGCAGCCTGTGCAGGAAGGTAATTAAGGGCAGGATAAATGCATGATGATTTAGACAGAAGCTTCCAGAGCTTCAGACAAAAGCTGTGGACTGGCACCGCCTGAGTGATGGTTTGGGCTTTGACAGTCTGGTCGTCCTGATTGGCCTCTCCTGGGAGTAAGGAAAGTTATTCCCGGCATGGGGGCTGGAAAGTCCAGGACAGTGAATGGAAATAGTTGAGGTTGGCTTGATTGCAGGGTGTGGTAAAGGGGTTGTAGTGCAGTGACGAGCCTGAGACCAGGCATTGGTGGGAAGGGACCAGAGGCTTTGTCCTGCCAGCAGGCACAGGCGAGGTAGGAAAGAAGCCTCATCCTAGCTGGGCTTTAGGAAAGTGACTGTGGAAGGATAAACAGAAGGACGGGCTGGGCTCAGGCCGCGAGGAGCCCTTTGGAGAAATGGATAGAGCAGAGCAAGGCACTTAGACAGGTGTCCAGGGATCACAGGTCTCAGGGATGCAGTGACACCATCACGAGGTCTTCAAAGCATAGCATGCCCGCGTTTTGATAGGAGGTGGCTCACCAGACTCAGAACAGCAGCGGTGGCCTGCTTGCTTCCAGATGCCATGGGGTTGGAGGAGCCAGGGAAGAAAGTAAGCCTTTCATGAAAAACAGCTGTGTGTGTGTCAGGAAACGCGGGAGGGAAAGAGAGGCTAGGGGTGGAATGTTTAAAGTATAAACATACAGAATGGTATCTTAGGAAGCTCTGTCTGCTTCGTTCATGGATGGAGTAGAATATTTGAAGTCTAAATGAATTGCACAGAAGAAAGTGGGTAGTTTGTATAGCAGAGTCCTGAAGCTGAGGGTAGGGATGGATGAGAAGCTCAGATAGAGGGGTCAGTAAGAGGCCTCTTCTTTCTGAGGTTGGGAAACAGTCTATTGAATGACACAAGGAGGTGCAAAAAGGGCAAATGCTGGAGAAAGTTTGTTGAGTTTCTCAATCTTTATCAGTAAAACAACTGGAGGTTTGTTTTATTTATTTATTTATCTATTTTATATTTTTATTTGGAAACAGGGTCTCTTAAGCCAGCGCGGCTGGCTTCAAACCTGAGCGATCCTCCTGTCTCCGCCTCCCAAGCGTGGGGATTATAAGCGTGCGCCACCACGCCTGGCTGGAGGTTTGTTTTAAATGTTGGATATTGTAAAGGAGTTAGTATCTGGATGGAGACCTGAGAAAAATTAAAACACTGGGAACATTGCAGTGGACACCAAACTATATTAAATAACTTAATAAATAATGTTTTCTCTTAAAGTAGCTTTTTTCAAGTATAATCTCCTAATTTATTCATTGAGGTATTTTTTTAAATTTTCTGTGTTTTGAAGAACTAGCTTATTTCAAGTTTCTAACTCAACATTTAGTATTTTCAAGTGTCAGACTTTATTAGTCCAGGAAGTGTTTTAAAGGCTTATAAATAAATGGGTGATGAATAACTGTATATATACTCCAAGATCTTTTAATCTTTTAAATGGCATGTTCTGTCCAGCTTGGCTTGTTTTCATTCTGAATTAATTAAAGTTATTTTTTTAATTCAGATGTCAAGTAAAGTAAAATATATCATATTCTCCTCTGCATTTTAGCTTTGATGTTTGTAGTATCTTGTTCACACAGTGTGAGAAAAATAACAAAATGAAATGCAGTTTAGACACTCTTGGAACAAATGAAACACCTCTAGACTGCTTCAGTATTCCCTCCTTTGTGCCCTACGGCTCAGTCTACCAGTGTAGTAAGTATCCAATCCTGGGTGGTTCTAAGGAGTTGTGAGGTAAAGCGCAGAGCCTTCCTACAAGGAGTTCCTAGACACGCAGAGGTGTTTGTTAGGGATATCATCTATAAACAATGAGGGAAAGAGGGTGGAAAAGTAGACATGGGAGTCCTGCAATCCTCACTCTTATGAAAGGATAGTAGACGGCAAAAGATAAATACAACTCTGAGAAACACATGACCAGCTCAGCAGGGAGCACCAGCACAGACTGCTCAGCGAGGAGTCCCAAGTTGGAGGAAGTGGCCAGGTCCTGTTATTCCCATCATGCTCAATTAATGAGTGGAGACTACTTGGAAATAAGACGGTCTTTGGTCTAAAAACACAGTAGATCCTGAGAGCGCTGTGCCTGGAAGCTATAAGGGGCAGATTCCACTCATAGCAATTTCTCTCTCGAAAGATCCCGTTGTACCCCTCTGTGGCCAGCCCACCATCTTCTTCCAAGTCCAGGATGGCTAAGGAGTCTGGCTGGAAGTCTGTGCAGCCAGGAGCGATACCAGGATGATGAGGTGGAGGGTCTGGGCCGTCCTGATGGATTGCTGCCAGGAAAGGCCTGGTGCTCGGGGCACAAGCAGGGCAAGCAGAATACTGAGCACTGTCTTCAGCCAGAGATTTCCAAAAAGAAGGAGTTTTAACAATAAAACATGAGATGTGGAGATTAACTGATTTTTAGCTATCCATATTTTTCTTTATCAGTGTTACTTTGTGAGATCAAGAGATATTTTAGAAACCATACTGGATTTGTACAATTGAGCTGATCCTGAGGAAAACATTGGGAAAAGATTTCTTTTCCTCCCTACTTGATAAATGCATTGATTTCCTTGAATGACTTTTAGGTTGTTAAACGAACAATTGTAATTTGTCTAACAGAAGTCCAATATTTGTTAGACTTGCCTTGTGAGAACTTCTGTTAAATCTGCTTTTGTTCTGGTCACCTTGTTTCAATTGAAGCCTGAGGTCCTAGGTAGCCTCTCAGCCTGAGTTCTATTACAGTCTGCCTAGCAGTTCCTACACATGAGAAAAATATATTCTAGCCAGCAGTAAAGCCAGTACGCTATGGTACTGGTGACTAGTAAAGGTAAGAAGAACTAGAGAAAGCATGCTTACAAAATTACTATTGTTTTAGGTTTGGAGAAGTGAGTTGATCACATTTTACTAAAGCCAACAGGTAGCTGACTCTGAAGGAGTAATATGATGTAGAAGGCCACAGACTTATGTTTTTAGAAACATTTAGCCTGCTAGTCATGGTCTGTGCTGTGTGACTTCACTATGCTATATATTTGCTGTGAGCCTCAGTTTATTTGTCTATAAAATAAAAGAGACTGATTAGAACCAAAAGTATCATCAGCACTACTACTTCATAATACCTTTAACTTTTTAAACTATTAATATTTCTAGAGCCAGTGGCGCATGCTTGTAATTCCAGCATTTGGGAGGCTGAGACGGGAGGATCACGGTTCTTGACAGCCTCAGCTATTTAGTGAAGCCCTTTGAAACTCAGTGAGACCCTGTTTCAAAATAAAAAAAAAATAAAAATAGGGCTGGGAGTATAGCTTGGAGGTAGAATGCCCCTGGGTTCCATCCCTAGTACTTCAAGCAAAAATAAATAAATAAGTAAATATATAAAGAAATATTTCTAGTACTTTTCATTTCAACACAAAATCCCAAAGATCTGTCAATCAACCTTGTTTAATCTCAAGTTTTCAAGGGAATTCTGTATTCTGTAGCTTTTTATTTCCAAATACGTGCCTTTTTCATACATAATTTAGTGTTTTTCAGAATACTTACAGGAATAGAATTTGCAGGGAAATTTGCTCTCATACAGAACAGAAGCTAGCCAGCAGTTGGGCAGAACTCACTGCAAATGAGGTAAAACTCCAAGCTTAACAACTCTGTGGAATCAGTGATCCCCCAAAATAGGTATAAAAATGTCACTTCTCCTTCCCACCTGTAAGTTAATAGCAGTGTGCAAAGTCCACAGAGAAAACAGAAGAACCAATCAATGCAAAATACAAAGACACAAGCCAAACAGATTTGACACGCCAAGAAGTGTCCACCAGTGTGCAACAGAAGATGGACAGATCCGGTGAGAAAGGCAAAACCAACAGCTCTGTTTAATAAACCCACATGCCTGCCCACAGCAGAGAGGCCAGTTTTTCTGTTCCCCTGGATACCAACACAAATTTGCCTTCTAATGAGAGGAAGCTGTGTGTATGTAAGTTAGGGGGTCAGTTCTGAGAATGGCCAGTTCTATTGACAGAGATCCAAGGAAGACATTAAGGAGATAATAATTCACATAATTATTCTTTTTTGTATTGTAATTATACAACATAGTCTTAGAGTCATAGAAGCATACATGCATGCAGCATTCTTTATGTATTTCTTTCTGGGTCCCTCCCACATAATTGCAACAGCAGGTCCCAAGCATCTCCTGGGAAGCTGTATTAAACAGAAGTTTACAGCATTGTGGCTACTGGGAATCAATCAGCCACAGCAATGCAAGGTGTGTGGAGTGGGATGGGAGAGACGCTGGAACGACACGTAAAGCATTACAGCTTTGTGATATAACACATTGAAAAAGTGATACTCACATATCTTGTAAAAGGAAATTGTCATTACCCTGATAAATCCGCTTCTTAAAGCATTTTAACCTAAAAGTAATAATTATTCCTTCTTCGTTTTTGGTAGATAACAGTATATATGTATACATATATACAAAAATGTTTCTTTTTTAAAAATAAGCACACAGAATTGTAAAAAGGACATTTTCTTCTCAGGAACAATTCCAGGCAAGTACTTTAAACTTAAAAGTTAGAAAATATTTTACCAGACCTTTGACACAATCACAGAAAAAAAAAATCAGTTCATAGTTATAAAGTGTCAGATTTTCTCTTTTCTTTTCTTTTTTTTCTTGTTATCCACAAAAGTTATAAGAGATTGCTAACATAGTTGTGGCTTTCGTTCTTCCAAAAATTCCCAATTCACTTGAAATTTTTTCTTTTAACAGACCTTTGTTCTAACATGTGTTCTGCTATTTACTATAGTCAGGGTTTTACTCAGTACAAAGCACTTGAAGTTTAAGAAGCCTTCTTTCCTCTAATCCTGCTACGTTCTCCCCACATCTCCCTTGGCAGGTGTTGGGAATGACAGTGGCCAGGAGGAGCCTGGAGGCACAGCCAGGAGACCTGCACCTCTCCTCGTTTTCACTTGCCTCTTTCGCCTCCACTGGTCAGTGTGAGGCTGACTCCCAGCACCTTTTAAGCTCCGCTGAAAGATGTATGACGCTCCATCCTTGCTTTCTCCTCAATTTCAACAAAAGAGGATAAATCACTGTACTCAATCCCTTTTTCTTTTGAAATTCTTGTTAGCACAAAATTCTTTAACTCCAGGGTGTTTGTGGGAAGGGAGCAAGAATTTAGTGTTTTTGAATGTAAATAGTGTTATTTTCTAAAATTCATGGAAATAAGCTATTAGGTTTCAAGAAACATTCCTTCTCTTAAAAATTGCTCCATATCAAGCTTCATATTGTTTATTTTTAAAAAATGGTCTCTGAGACTACCCAGAAGACAAACTGAGTCCTATTTTGTTTCCTTCAGAGAGAAGAAAGCAGTCCATAGTCAAGCTGCCATTACTGCCTGCCTTCTTAAACCAGGAACTTGAAATTTAGGGACTCTCAGGGTGTGGTTGGTATCATCTAGAAAAGATTATTTGTTTCCTTGGTCAGTGGACTAGTTTTAATTTCATATGGGGACAGGAAGACTCATATCATTCATTTTAAATTAAATATACGTGAGAAAGTGTGTGTGTGTGTGTGTGTGTGTGTGTGTGTGTGTGTGTGTACAGAGAGAGAGGGAGAGAGAAATTTATTTTAAAGAATTGGCTCACATGATTATAGAGCCTTGGCAAATTCAAAATCTGTACACTGTCTGACTGGAGACCCCAGGAAGAGTTGTAGTTCAAGTCCAAAGGCCATCTCCTAGCATTTCTTTGCTCAGGGAAGACAATCTTTGTTCTATATGTGTCTCTAATTAGTAAGGCAAGTCACCATCACAGAAACATCCAGAATAAAGTTTGACAAAGTATCTTATAAACAATGCTCAGTCAAGTTGACATACACAATTCATCATCAAATTATATGTCCCCTTAATAGAAACTATGGTGAACACACTGTTCGTTGGATGGGTAATAGCAACCATTTCAGGCATCTCTTTCTATCACTGGCTGCACACAGACAGATACTTTGGAAGACAAACATTTTAGCCCCTTGGGAGGTTAAAAGGAGCAGCACTGAGGTGGGCATGGTGATATACTCCTGTGATTCCAATCCTTGGGAAATTGGAACAGGAGGATCACAGGTTCAAGGCCAGACTCAGCAACTTAGCACGATCCTGTTCCAAAATAAAAAGGGCTTAGAAGTAGAATGCCTGTTATAGTTAGATATAAAATGTCCTCTAAAGAGCTAATGTAGTAATGTTTAGAGATGATGTGACTAAATCATGAGGGTTGTAATCCGAGAAATGAAGAGAATAAGTACATTGTAATGGATATACCTGGATGATTCCTAGTTGGCAGGTACAGTGTGGCTGAAGGAGGTGGTTCCTGGGGGGCATGGCCTTGGGGGTTGTATAAGTTGTACCTCCTTTCCCTGTGATCTTCTCTCTCTCTCTCTCTCGCTCTCTCTCTCTCTCTCCCTCCCTCCCTCCCTCCATGATATAAAGAACACAGCCCATGTACTCTCCCTCCATCTCCCACTGCTATACTCTGAGATCCATGGTCCCCAGCCTCACACGGATTGAGCCTGAAACTATAAGGAAATAAATCTTCTTTCCTCTAGGTTATATGGTCAGATATTTATGACTGCAAGAATGCTGATGGATACAATGGCCCTGGGTTCAATCCCCAGTATCAAAAATAAGACCTTCAAAATATTGATTTTTTTTCTATTTCTTAGTGCAATTTCCTTAAATCAGAGGTAGAGGCAATTTTCTTAAAGGTGATGTTATAGAAACAGTAAAGCACTTGCTGTTAAGAAATATGATAGCATGGTGGCATACACATGTAATCCCAGTTCATGGGAGGCTGAGACAGAAGGATTGCAGGTTCACAGACAACCTCAGCCATGTACACCCAGAGCAAGACTCTCAAGCAACCTAGTTAGACCCTGTTTCAAAACATAAAAATAAAAAATGTTGAAAGTATATCTTGAAGCTAGTATATCCCTAAGTTCTATTCCCAGTGTCCAAAATAAGACAAATAAATAAAAGAAATATGCTTCAAGGCGTGGTGGCACATCCCTGTAATCCCAGTACTTGGGAGGCAGAGACAGGAGGATCATTGGTTCAAGGCCAGCCTTAGCAATTTAACAAGACCTTGATTTTTTTTAAATAAAAGTCTTTGAAGTATACAGAGGTAGAATGCCCCTGGATTCAATTTTCAGCACCCCCAAACCCCAATAAAAATAAATATTCTTTTGGTTTGTGATGTAGCGCAGTGGTAGAAAACATGGACAGCCTGTACAAATTTCATCCCCAGCTTCATAACAAAAGAGTAAAGAAAGAAGGGAGGAAATGAGGGAGTGATGGAAGGATGAAAAAGGAAAAGAAAGATGCTTTGGAGTCTCAACTTCCACTCACTGGAAAGTATCGATCTTTCTGAGCCTCCATTTTCTCATCTGTTGTCATCTATGACAACAACGTGCATAGCTAACCCAGCTGTAAAGATCCTTTGAGATCAAATATGCAAAAGCATTTCATAAGTGATAGAACATTATGGCTTTGACTATTGTTATCATCATATTCCATTAAGCTAAATTATCTTACAGAATCTTGGGACTCACACACAACACAAGCTCTCATCCTATAACTGTGGAACTTGTGATTAATAAAGAAGGGGTCTCTGACACTACAGGAATTTGAACCTGAATTTGGTAGACGGGACTTGGGCCCAGTGAATTTATGACCCGAACAAGCACATCATCTCCTTCCTGGGATAAGCTGCATTTCACATTGAGGACCACACAACTTCAGGCGATGCTTTGCCTCTATAGCACAGGAAATCTTCTGAATTTGTTGTAACACTCTCAGAAAATTATTAGATGGACCTTCTATCTCATCTGGATGAAACTAAAAGCAGACTTGTCTCATTTTGTTAGACTTAGTAGCTCTTGATGAAAACAAATGTTGGATAAAAGCAACAATCCTGTGCCCTCGAAGCTCAGGCTCTCAAACACTTAAGTAAACGTACAATCTTAGCAACGTTCTCTGGATGTGGCCAAATTGGAAAGAAAAAATCCTAAATGCACAGTGTCTCCAAAGATTATGGTATTTTTTCTTTCTTTCTTTCTTTCAGGATACTGGTTTCTACTAGGCTAAAGTTCTTATCTCTCTGGGGATTTCCTTTCTACCCACTGCTGGTCTCTAATAAATTTTTCAGTTTTACTATCAGGGCCAATTTCATGTTTCAGTAAGATTTATTCCTCAACTCTATCCTGATTATTTCTCAAAATATCAATCAACTAGATTACTGGCATAATCAGAATAGCAGAACTGCATCTATTTATCCTGAACATATGTTTCTATTAGTTTGTAAAATCACCCATATTCCTGTGAGTTCCTGTAGAAAGCAAAATACCACACCACAGAGCAAGAACTAAGAATCTACAAAACTTAATGTGGCTGGTTTGTCAATTTTAATGAACTATTTGCATTCCTTTTTTGTGTGTGTGGGTCTGGGAATAGAATCCAGGGGCATTCGACCTCTGAGCTACACCCCCTGCCCTATTTTTTATTCTTTATTTTGAAACCGGGTCTCACTGAGTTGCACAGGGCCTCACTAAGTAATAGCTGAGACTGTCCGTGAACCATGATCCTCAGGTCTCAGCCTCCCGGTATGCTGGGATTATAAACCTGTGCCACCACACCAGGCTTCCTTTTTTTTTCCTTTGTCTTTTACATTTGTTTACAAGAGACTCACCTTACAAGCAAAGCAAAGCTATCCGCAGGCTGAAGGCAAAAGGATGAAAAAAATTCCATGAATATAGAGACTGGAAGAAAGCAGAGGTTGCCACTCTGGTATCTGACAAAGCTTACTTTAAGCCAAATTTTTTTCAGAAGAAACAAAGAAGGTCACTTTGTATTGGTAAAGGGGAAAATATGATAAGAAGATACAATGATAGTAAATATTTATGCCCAAATGTTGGGTACCCACTTACATAAAATGAACTATATGACATTAAGGCTCAGACCCAATACAGTAATACTGGGAAAATTTAATACATCTCTCTCACCAACAGGTCATCCACACAGAAAATCTGTAAAGACTTTTCAAAACTAAAACAACAGTACTATAAATCAAATAGATATAAAATAGACATCTATAGAATATTTCAACAGCTGAATTCACATTCTTCTCAGCTGCTCATGGAACCATCTCCAAAATAGACCATATTCTAGGTCAGAAAGAAAATATTAGAAAATATAGAAATTGATATAATTTTTGTGTTTTTCAAATGATAAACTCAATATCAATAAAATGATAGAAGTTATATGAATTTATGAAACCATACCTTCTGTAATTCATTTAACCAACTTTTACTGAGTATGCCATATAGTGTGTGGTTCAAGTCATCATACACAAAACAACTTGATTGATTATACAATTCTGTTTTTGCTAAAAGCCTCTCTCAATATCTTGTATAGTAAAGGGGGTAGTGGGAGCGGATTGGGGGAAAACCCACCAAGTGCAGTGCACATGTATGTCACTGATATATCACTGTAGATTACATTATGATGTGAGACTATAATGTACCAATAAAAGTCTAAAATAATAATAATATCTACTACAATAAAAACAAGGTTAAATATGCTAAGAGTTGCTTATTTTCCTAATTTTAAGTAAGTCAGTAAACCCTACCACAGTATGTTACTAATACTTAAAATCAACAAAATAAATTTTGAAAGACTACAGCATGATCTCATGGAGAAAATGTAAAATAAATAAGGCAAAAACCACTTAGTCCCATAGTACTGATATCTGTCTAACATATCACATGTAGTCACAGTGGTAAGTTGCATTCTCAGGAACTGCATATCAAAGCTATGATTGATGTGATTCATTTAACTAAATCTGATTTTAATAAGCACCAAACACACACACACACACACACGCACACACACACACACACACACACACACTAACAGAATGAAATAACCTGGGCATCATAGGGGATTCACGGCTGAGTATAATTGACCCTAGTCCTCATGTTCTCCTGAAGAAAAAGCAGGTGTGTTAAAGCAGGTGATGACACTCAGGCTACAAAATCAATAAAATTTAAACATAATATTTGATGATTTAAGGAATTATTTGTCAAGTATGATAATATATACATGGCGAATTTTTTGAAATATTTATTGAACTATACTGTACGAGAGAGAGAGAGAGAGAGAGAGAGAGAGAGAGTGTGTGTGTGTGTGTGTGTGTGTGTGTGTGTGTGTGTGTGTGTGTGTGTTTTACTGGGAATTGGTCATCCAGGGGCTCTCTCTGTCTCCAAGCTACACTCCCAGCCCTTTTTTATTTTCTTATTTTTGTTTTAAAACAGGGTCTCACTATATTGTTGAGAGTCTTCCTATATCTGAGGCTGTCCTCAAACCCTCAATCTTCCTGTCTCAGCCTCCCAAGTATTGGGATTACAGGTGTACACCACCACGCCTGGTTTGTATTAGTTTTCTACTGCTGTTATAGCAAATTATTCCAAACTAGTAATTTAACACAGATTTGTTTGTAGGGAATAAAAGTCTGATATCAGTCTGAGGGCACTAAAATAAAGGTGTCAGCATGGTTGGCTCTTTCTTTTTTTTAATTTTTTATTGGTGCATTGTATTTATACATCATAATGGGGTAAAAAAAAAATCTTGTGTCGACATAAATGCACACATCGCCCAGTCAGCCCCCAGCTAGTCTCCAAACCCACTCCCTCCCCACCCCTCCCTCTAATCCTTGGCTTAGTGGTTGATTATGATATGAATAAGTACATCCTGTGCTTTAAAGATTTTCCCTCTTCCCTCCTCCCATCCCCACAGTTATGTTGCCTTATTTGCTCCTCTATAGGATTTCCTTTTTCACCTGGAGTTCCTCCTATGACCCATTTCACCTTAGCTTTCACATATTAGGAAAAGCATCCAATTTCTTACTTTTTGCAACTGACTAATCTCGCTTAGCATAATGTCCTCCAGTTCCATCATTTTTTCTGTAAATGCTGCAATTGTGTTTTTTTATGGCTGAGTAAAATTCCATTGTGTACATATCCCACAGTTTTGTAATCCTCATCTGTTGATGGACATCTTGGCTGGTTCCATAGTTTGGTTGTGGTGAATTGTGCAGCTATGAACATAGATACGCATGCATTAGTTTGGTAGTTTGTTTTCCTTTCATTTGGGTAGATACCCAGAAGTGGTATTGCTGGATAGAATGGTAAATTAGTTCCTATTCTTCGGAGGATTCTCCATACTGTTTTCCAAAGTGGTTGCGCTAATTTACAATCCCACCAACAATGTCTTAGAGTTCCCACTTCTCCACATCCTTGCCAGCATTTGTTGTTGTTTGTGTTTTGAATGATTGCCATTCTAGTTGGAGTTAGGTGAAATCTCAGGGTAGTTTTGATTTGCATCTCTCTGATTGCTAATGATGTTGAGCATTTTTTATGCATCTATTGGCCATTTGAATTTCTTCTTTTGTGAAGTGTCTATTTAGTTTACTTGTCAATTTTTTTATTGGATTATTTGTTTTTTTAGTGTTTGAGTTTCTAGAGTTCTCTGTATAGTCTAGGTGTTAGTCCTCTATCGAAGGACAAGGTGGCAAAAATCTTCTCTCATTCTGTTGGCTCTGGATTGAGGTTCTTGACAGTTTCCTTTGCTGTACAGAAGCTCTATAGTTTCATGCAATACCACATATTAATTTGCCTTTTAGTTTGTTGTGCCTTTGGGGTCTTGTTGAGAAAGTTTTTTATCTGTGCCTATGTGTTGCAATGTTGGACCTATGCCCTCTTCAAGGAGCCTCAAGGTCTCTGTTCTAATTTCCAAGTCTTTGATCCATTTTGAATTGACTCTTGTGCAGGGTGAGAAGTTGGGATTAATTTCCAGTTTTGTGCATATGGTTAACCAGTTTTGACAATACCATTTGTTGAACAGGATATCTTTTGTTTTCCAGTGTATATTTTGGGCCCCTTTGTCAAAAATCAATTGGCTGTAAGTGTATGGGCTTTTTTCTGGGTCTTTTATTCTGCTTCATTGGTCTATGTATCTGTTTTTGTGCCAGTAACATGCTATTTTTTTTATTACAATGGCTTTGTAGTATAAAGTCAGGTGTTGTGATTCTTTCTGCATGGCTTTTGTTGCTGAGAACTACTTTGGCTATTCTGGGCTTTTTGTTGTTCCAAATAAATTTAAGAACTGATTTTTCTATGTCTGTGAGAAATTATCTTGGTAGTTTAATGGGCATTGTGTTGAATCTGTAGATCACTTTGGGAAGAATGGCCATTTTGATGATATTTATTCTGCCTATCCATGAACATGGCAGATCTTTCCATCTTCTAAGATCTTAGTTTTCTTTGTAGAGATCTTTTACCTCCTTGGTTAAGTTTATTCCTAAGTATTATTTTTTTTCTGGGATATCCTGAGTGGAAGTGTTTTCTGAATTTCATTTTCGGTGGATTTATGTTTGGCATACCACCCTGAATGTACCTGATCTTGTCTGGTTGGCCCTTTCTTGTCTGGTTGGCTCCAAGGCAGGGGAATCCATTTTTTGCCCCTCCACTTTTAGAAGCTGTTAGCAGCAGCCCTCCAGTCTGCTTCCATGATCACGTCACTGTCTCTGACCTGCCTTTCTGCCACCCTATTCTCAGCATCCCTGCGATTATATTGTTCCTAGCTGAATAATTCAGCAGACCTCCCCATCCCATGGCCTTAATCAAATCTGCAATGTTCCATTTTGCTTTGACAGGTTCTATCTTCTTTCTGGATACTTCATCCCGGATGGGAGTGCTGGGGAGGATACCTTTGAACAGGAAAGCTGAAGCACTCACCAGATTTAGTGATTTTCAGGTGTTATTGCTTTAGGATTTCTTTAAAAATTATCCAATCTCATAGGACAACACTGTCACCCAGAAAAAAAATCTCACTTCACAGCAGATGATCCTGGCTTCTTGGAAAAAACAAAACAAAACAAAACAAAACAACCCTCAGACATTTATTTTAAAACATTATGGGAAGAAAACAAACTCGGTGAGAGAGATCTTGTCCCTTAAGGACCAGACTTGAGAGTTGAGACTTGGAGTTTTTCTAGGGATTCAGGAATCTCAGTTCATTTTAAATTCCCTAGAAACGGAGCTGTCTTAACTCTGGGTAATGCTCAGATTGGCCACTGGGTGGCGCTCGCACCATTGTTCAGATCCTTATCCCTCAGTCTCCTCTTGGGCTTGTTTGGTTTTCTCAGTAACCATACATTACAAAGTCATTTTGTATGGAAAAAATGGAGATTTATGGTTTAAAAATGTGATGTCTAACATTTTTGTTAAAACAATAAAATAGTTCCACAATTCCTTCTCTCAATATTGTGAAAGCAATAAAAAAAAAAACAAAAATAACAAGTTCCTCAAGATTTTTATTTTCACAGATGCAACTGTAATTATTTATATTGCCAACAGAGGGCACTGCACCATTAATGTTGAACATTCCCTAGCACAAAGTGGGTTATTCAATTTTTTGGAGACTGATGGATCTATATACTAAGCAAATGTTTATAGATCCGTTACCAAGTGCATGGTTATTATTTAGGGTATGAGTTGCATTAGTAAAAGCAAACAAAAATTCTGCTCTGATGAAATGTACTCCTCATAAAATCACATGTGCAGTCAAGAAGAGAGAACTGACCCAGGCTTGTGGTTTCCAATTCATCTCGACCTTCCTCACTTGCTAAAAGTCATATCTCTGAGGGAAAAAAAATGTAGTGAAAAGAAGAAAAACAACATGCAATGAAAATTCCTTTCTAAGTAAGGACACTTAAGGAAGGGAAAATGGTTTTCCCAAATGCAGAGCTAGTAATGGTTAGAGCCAAGTCAGTTAACACAACCTTTTACCCAGAGTTCCATAGTGATTCTCGAGGGAACGAATTAGGGCCGAAGGTTCCAGTCATGGCCCTGACACTGACTCCTTGCAGGATCTTAAGCGAACTTTTAAATCTCTAAACTTTAATTTACTTTTCTATAAATACCAAGGCATTAGACTAGGTAAATCTGAGCATTTTAACCAAAGGGAAGCTTTTCCTCTTTTTTAAAATTTTATCCAGATGTTTAATCCATAAAACAAAAGGAAAAATGTCTGAGTGGAAGAAGACCTGCCCCTTTTGAGTTCCCCCACACTGTCTTCTCAAATATTAGGTTCCTAGGCACACAGTTTGAACATTACCAGACTGGGTCATTTTGCCAATACCATCCAGCTCTAAATATTTACTATTCTTCAAGTGCATCAAATTAAATGTGAGCTACTTATAGTCTCAAAAGCACCTGCTGCTCGGCCGAAACTAAACCCCGAATATTATGACAAACTGGGACAGTCAATCGTTAAGAACAAAGAGAATTTGACATGGAAAAGGTTGTTAATACATTCTACATAGTGCTTTCTGGAGAACAGCATTATCCGCGTGCTTCTAAGTACCCTGAAGCACACTCAGCCAGGTTTCAGCTATGCATATCCTCTGGCAACTGCTCTCAGAAATGAGAAGGCTGCCCGTGGAGAACACTGCTTCCCTGCAGTTAGGCATCAAACACGGACTTTGGCTGCAATAGGCGCCACAGTGAAAGGTGGGAGAGCTCACCTCTGACGCATGGTGGACTGGGGCAAAGAGCCCTGGAAACTATCCAGCCACAGAGCCGTGGACACTGGTGGGAAGGTCAAAGGATTGGGAGGAGTAGCAAGACAGACTGGGCTTGCATCCGACCTCCATCATTTTGGAAAAAGTTATTTTTGATTCTAAATATAATTTTGAATAGCTTCAACTACTTCAAAGGAATGATAAATTTTCGCAAGGCAAAAAAAAAAAATAGTGTATGGAGACCCATGGTAAGCTTCAGTTGTCTTGCACAGAGTCGTGAAGATGCTGCAGGCTGGGCTCCTCAGGTCTCCTCTTGGCTCTCCCCATCTATCCTCCATCACAGATTGGAAGACCTTCAAGATCCATGTCCCGATAAGAGGAGACTTCCGGGAAGATGGCGACCGAGAAAAGCGGGGCTTAAGAGCCCCACTAACAACCATTCTCCATTACCACAAAATCAGCGCCTTTCATAGCCAGAAAACACCATCACCAGAGAAACAAAAAAATCACCAGGCTCCAGAGAGAAAGTGGACTGAGAACAGAGCTCAGAGCCACAGAGGAGATACACCGGCCTCACGCCCAAGGACGCGGCAGCAGTGCCATATTGCCGGCGGCAACAGAGAATTCACCGGACAGCTACAGCAAGCCGAGGTGAGCCGCTGCGGAACAGCCAGGCGGGAATTTTCAGCGCAGGCAACATCTAAAGCTCCCAATGGCTGAGCTCAGCACACGCTGCAGGACTCAGAGTGGAATTCAAAACCAAGAAGAAATAAGCCAGCCTCACGGCCGAGGGCATAGCAGCAGCGCCATATTGCCACCGGCGGCAGCAGCAGCGAATTCAATGAGTCCAGTACAGCTACATCTGCAAACTCAAGAACAGTGAGTCAAATTGCGTGCCACAAAAGAGAAATCCCAGTACTGTACTTCCTGGGACTTGACCCAGTGGGGGAGTGGCAGTGGCAGAGATATCACACCATAGAGGAACGTGCAACCTGGCACCCCCCATAATTTAAAGCAGCCTCTATCGACTCCCTGGGTCGGAAACTCTGTGATACAACCCAGTAAAGGAGTAGTGGGGTCTGAGATACTACAGACTCGCGATCCAGAGCACCTTAAGCAAAGTCATAGTGACCCAAGGGAAGAACTCAGAGAAGGCACAAACTTCCAAAATCATGGGAAAGAGGAATAACACTGGAGCAATGAATGCCCACAACCCCACAACATCAGAACCCGATAAAACAGAAAATCAGAGATTTCTAGAAGATCAAATCAGGAAAACAACTGTAGAAATAATAGAGGTGCTTCGAAAAGAACTCAGAGAGAGCCAAAAAGAGATAAAGGATGCAATTAATGACGTAAAGGCCTCAATTCAAAGTACAAACAACCGATTAGACCACATGGAGAACAGAATCTCGCTCTTAGAAGATGATCATTCCAAAAATGAATGCATAGTTTCTAATCTAGAAAAAAATATCCAACAGCAGGAATCTGACATTGAAGAAATATGGGCCCATTTTAAGAGAGCTAACCTAAGAATAATTGGAATAGAGGAGGGAAAAGAAAGTGAAACCAAAGGGATCAACAATCTCTTCAAGGAAGTAATAGCAGAAAATTTTCCAAACATAGAGCAAGAGGGTTGATACACAGATCCAGGAAACTTATAGAACTCCCTTTAGACAGGATCGGAGAAGAGGATCCCCATGCCACATAATTGTCAAAATGACCAATGTGGAAGCCAAGCAGAGAATCTTAAAGGCAACAAAAGCAAAGGGCCAAGTGACATTCAGAGGCAAACCAATTAGAATCACTCCAGACTTCCCAAACCAAGTCATGAGAGCCAGAAGGGCTTGGAGTAACATATTCCAAACTCTGAAAGAAAACAACTTCCAGCCAAAAATTTCCTACCCAGCAAAACTTTCTATCAAATAAGATGGAAAAATAAGAAGCTTCCATGACAAACAGAAACTGAAGGAATTTATGTCTTCAAAACCAGTGCTAGAGAAAATACTCAAAGAGATTAACTACAAAGAAGAAATAGGTAACACACATCAGAACCAGAGAAACAAGATTTTTCATCCAACAGACAACTAAGATTGGTTATCTGTGGAGATTCATTATTTATGTTTGTCTTTTACCTATCTCTAAATGGTATTGTTTGCCTTTATTGTTGTTAATTTTTAGGATTTCTAGTTGGAATATTAATATACCTTCAGATATAGCATTTGGAAATATTTTATCCCATTCTATTAGTAACTTTTAATTCTGTTTACATTGTCTTTGGATATACAATATTTTTTTATTTTTTAGGGAGTTTGTATACTCTTCTGTTGCCTGTGCCATTGAAATCATATCCAAGAAATCACTGCCAATTTCAATGTTGTGAGGTTTTATGACCCAGATTTTCTTCTAAAAGTTTATAGTCTTAAGATTTATATTTAGGTCTTTTATCTATTTTGAGTTAATACTTGTATATGGGATTAGGTAAGGGTCCAATTTTATTCTTTTCCATGTAATTATTATTTTTCAACAATATTTAGTTAAAAGATTATTATTTCCACTACCAAATGTTCATGGAAACCTTGTCAAAAATAACTTGATAATATAGGGAAGAATTTAGCTCTAGGCTTGTATTTAACTCCAATGGTTTATATATCTGCCTTTAGAACAGTACTACACTGTTTCAACTACTGTAGCTTTATATGGTTTGAAATCAGAAAATATATATCTTCTAGCTTTGTTCCTTTTCAAGATCGTATTGGGTATCTAGAATCCATATTCCATTTTAGGATAGATTTTTTTCTGAAAAATAAATATATAAATATATGATAGTTTCACCTAAAAAATAGAAAAAAATATTATCTGGTAAGAAAGAAAGCAAAAAGAAATATTGAAATGTTATCTTTAAGTCATCAAAAGCTTGGTATCAGACAAATGAAACTGTTATGTGAGATTATCATTTTTAATTTTGGATAAATTGCTATAATACTAGATGTAAACCACTAAGCCAAGCATGGGAAGGAGGGATGGGGAGAGAATGGGGTGGGGATCGGGTGGGGGCTGACTGGGCGTTGTATGCATGTATGTCTACAAAAGTTTGTATACCACTATGATGTATGAATACAGTGCACCAATAAATAAAAAAAAAGATTCATGTCCCATCACATCACTCAACTTTTAATCCTTCAGTAACTCTCCCTTGTATTTGAAAGAAAATTCCCACTTCTCACACTGACCTGTAGGCTTGCACCATCTTCTCTGTCTACCTCCCACCTTAATTGCCCCCTGGCTGACCACCCTGCAGCCCAGACTGGCCTCTTGACAGGTCCTGGAGCAGCCCAGGCCTTTCCAGTCTGCAAAAGCTTGCACTTTCCCAGAACACAGGGCGCTCCCTAAAGTCTCAGCTAGAATATTGCTTCCCAGAGAGATCTTCTCTGACTATCCTATTGAAATATTAAGAATAACTGTGCTTTACTCTTTAACACAGAGCTTGAACATTTTGATCCAGGACCAACCAAACTCTGTGTGTGTGTGTGTGTGTGTGTGTGTGTGTGTGTGTGTAAGTGTGTAAACTGAATAGTTGCAAAACTACCTGGCCCTTTATAGAAAATGTTTATTGATGCCTCATCTAGCATACTGTCATATTTGCGTTCATAACACTGATCACTTTGATAATATTTTCCCTTTCAATTTGCTCATTGTGTGTCTGCTCTGTCTCTCTACGAGGCTGAAGAGTATTTCTGTCCCATTCTCTGTCATATCCTCAGTTCCTAGCTCAGTACCTCAAACAACTTATAAACCTGTTAACACTGTCAATTGCATGATCTGAAGAAAAGAATACTTATTGGAAAATAACAGAGTCCAAGTAACTTACAGTGTTTAGAATACAGTTTAAAAAGACTCCCCTAAATGAAATGCATTCTTTCAAAGCACAGTAGCACATGCCTATAATCCAGCTACTCAGGAGGCTGAAGCAGGAGGGTTGCAAGTTCAAGGGCAGCCTTAGAACCTTAGCAAGACCTTGTCTCAAAATAAAAAAAAAAATAGAATATAATGGGCTGGCAATGTAACTCAGTGGTAGAGCAGTTTGGTTGCATGAAGCCCTGCACTAAATCCGCAATACTACTAAAGCAAGAAAACAAACATTCTCAAAAGAAAAGAAAAGGAAAGTATTGCATGCTGGCATTTTCGTTTTTGTCTCTGCAAGGCGTGAAGGGGAGAAGCACTTTTTGTGATGCACAAAAGCTTGAAGTAGGTCACACTTCCAAATAGCCAATGAATCGATGAGTGCAATGCAACTTGACGGAAAGTGCAGATGGAGAACGCAGCCTGCCTTCTAAGTGGTAACGGAATGACCTGAACCGTCCGTAAAACATCCTCAGTGCCGGTGTCTCATGGTAAAATTAGTGGCTAGGTCTGAAGTGCACACTTGGACAGCACCTCTAGTTTCCACTGGGTCTTATGCTTTTTCTTAGCCCAACTGAATCTGTTCTTATATGAGTTGTTCAGGGACCGGTCAGACAGGGTTTGGAGGGGAGGGAGGTTCTCTCTCCGGCTCTTTTTCTTCTAAGATTCTCTCACCCCTTCAGCATTCATGTTGTCCCAGCTTCGTGTCTCTAATTTTTCATGCCAGAAAGACCTGGCTTCTCCCCACATGTTCCTAGTCACTGCTGGGCTCACAGTTTGGATTTCACTTAACCCAGGCTGAAGACTGGAATTCTTTTGTAGAATTCTTCACATCCTCTCCTGCAAGCAAGAATGCATGCACTCCCCCAGAGTCTCTTCACTTAGATACATTTTCCAGTACCTTCAGGTGTTGCTATTTTTGTACTTTGTTCAAGTTTTGCAGCTGTCATTAGGGTAAGTCATCCCATGGACTCTCATTCCATTATACACAGCAGCCAATCCTACTTCTCCTAAGGTTCATTGGATAATTTCAACATTGACTCATCTCTAGTTCTAGGGTTGGTTCATCTCTTGACTATGGCCATTTTTTTCTTTCCTGAGTTGCAAATTTGTTATTAATAAATAGTTGCCCTATTTATTATTCGTTATTTTGAAACAGGGTCTCACCAAATAGTAGCTGAGGCTGTCCTCAAACCATGATCTGTGTGTTGCAGCCTCCCATATGCTGGAATTACAAGCGTGTGCTACCGCACCTGGCTCTTTTTTATGCTTTTAATTTCAAGTATCTCATAACTTTTAATTGAGTACCCAGAATCATGTGTAGAAGAATGATGAAAATAGAGGTAAATGGTATTTACACCAGTTAGTGGCCTTCTGCCCTGCTGCTGAACAATAGTATGGTAGTGGGTTAAGTCAATATAGTTGGTAATTACACTATCTTTGGCATCTTGTGTATTCATTATGATCTTCAGTGTACCGCAATCTTGAACATTCCGGGCAGTGCATTGCTTTAACAAGTTTTCTAAGTCTTGGGCTCGTTTCCTCTCACCCTCTTTTATGGCAATCTCCCTTCCTTTCATGGTCTGTAAAAATCCATGTGGCCCATCTCTCCTCCAAGTCTTGTCACTGCATGGAATCAGCTTCTTCGTGTGACTTCCAACCTTAGGTCTCCAAGTTCCAGAAAAGTTATTGTTTTATAGATTATCTGGCCTTTCCCCTTCTTAGAACCAGAGTGGTGTTTTTATGCCATCGTTTCAGCAAAAGCAAAGAAAACAAATTCAGAAATCCACATTCTAAAACACAGTTTTTACTTTATTCTCAAAGAGGTAGAGATGAAGTTACGGTAGTAATGCCAATAAAGTCCTAAAAAAGAAAAGAGAGGCATTTAACTGACTGTTGGTGCTGCAAACTAGATGTTTACATCCAAAATTTATATGCTGAAAACTCCAGTTGAATTTGGAGCTGGGGCCTTTGGAAGGTGGTTAGGTCCCAAAGATAGAGCCCCGAGGAATAGGATTAGTGCCCTTTAAGAAGGCCCTGAGAGAAGGCCTCCATCTTCCACTTCCCAGGTTCCAGAACTATGAGACATACATTTCTGTTGTTTGCCAACAACCCGTGCTGTGGTTATTCTGTTATAGCAGCCCACACAGACTCAGACAGTTGGATAGTAAATTTGTATAACCAATCTGAGAAAGATTTGAAAATCTGTAAAAATGTTCTTAAGGTTTGAATACTTTGGCCTATATTTCCACTTTCAATAATCTAATCAGATATTCTAATAAATATCTTATGCAAGGCTATTCACCACATTTAATTAACTAATTAATTATTTATTTATTTTTGCGGGGCTGTGGGTAGAACCCAGGGGCATTTGCCCTCCAAGCTACACCCCCTGCCCTATTTTTTTTTTATTCTTTCTTTTGAAACCAGGTCTCACTGAGTTGCAGAGGGCCTCACTAAGTAGCTGAGGCTGTCCATAGACTGTGATCCTCTGATTTCAGCCTCCCAAATGCTGGGATTACAAGAGTGTGCCCCCACGCCCGGCTTGCTTGCTTGCTTGCTTGCTTTCTTTCTTTCTTTCTTTCTTTCTTTATTTATTTATTTATGCAGTACTGGGAATAGAATCCAAGGGATTCTACCTCTAAGTGACACTACCAGCCCTATATTTTTTTTTATTCTTTATTTTAAAACATGGTCTCACTGAGTTCCAAAGGGCCTCACTAAGTAGCTGAGGCTGGCCATGAACCATGATCCTCCTGTCTCAGCCTCTTGAATGTTGGGATTACAAGTGTGTGCCACCATACCCGGCTCACACTGTTATTTATAAGATGAAATAATGGAGACAACCCAAATTACCAGTAGTAGGGAAGTATTTTGAATTGATTTAGATCCATTCATATGGGAATATATTAATCAAATGTTAAAATTGTACTGGTAAGAACATTGAGTAGAAAAACAATCAAAATAATTTAGTATTAAGTATAAGAAACAGGATTATAGATATAATATACCTCACAACAATCTTGATCAGAAAGTTAATTAGTTACAAAGATTAAATGGGAACTTGACAATGAATAAATCTGGAAGTTAATATCTTAATCAAATATTCATAGTTAATATCACTCAGGAATGGGATAAAGAGTTATCATGCATGCATCTGTAACTCTGTGAAATGAAACGGGTACAAAGTTTTGTGCTATTTGTGCCAAGAACACAAAATCTGAATCTAATTATGAGAAGAACATCAGACTCAAATAAATAGAAGGACATTTTACAAACTAAGTGTCCTGTCCTTTTCAAAAATGTCATGGCCTAAAAAGTAATGCTGAGGATCTTTGTGTTTTAACAGAGTAAAGAAAAATGACAGTTTAATGACAAATGTAACGCCAAATTGGATCCCAAGCCCCAAACATGAAATGCATACACACATACAACCATGGACATACTCACATATGGCTATATATACACACACACAAACATATGTAAAAGCAATTTTTGTTACAAAGTATATTAGTGGTACAATTTAATTACTTGAATGAGGTCTATAGATTGCATTAAATTTCTGTAATCCTGTTAATTTCCTCACTGCATATTTTGGTTATATGAAAGAATGCCATTGTTTTTAGGGAATATATGCTGCTGTATTCATGACTAGATTAGAATCATGATGTTTGCAACTTACATCTAATTCTTGGATAGATTTAAAAAATTGTCTCCTTACGTGATACAATAAGAAATTTATATTTGGTCTTTGTCCCAGTTCCTGGCAAGAGCTCCTCAAACCCTTGTAATGTCCTGGGTCACGCAGCCTTAGGGGCATCTCTTGTTATAACATTTGGTTTGAGTCTTCATTTCCTGAACAAGAATTTCTAAGCCCCTTGGAATCTCTGGCGCAGAGAGTGGAGTCTCTTCTTGTATGCTAATGGGAAGACGGGTGGTGGAAGCCCGTAGGTAGCTTCCGCTTAGGGACTGGCTGCCAGCAGAATCATCCCTGTGATGGGAATTGGAACCTTCAGCCCCACCCGCAATGTCAGCCTCTGGAAAGGGGATGTGGGTTGGATATAAGTTCAGTCACCAGGACCAATGATTTAACTCATCATGCCTACTTAAGAGAACCCTCAGAAAGCCCCCGAAGGGAGGATGTGGGGCACTTCCAAGTGGGTGGACACGTGGAGGTACGGAAGGGTGACATGCTCCATATGGTATGAAAGAGCCATGTTCTTTTCCTTAAACCCGGCCCTACATACTTCCTGTACTTCATCTGGCTATTCATCTTATCCTTTGCGAAAAATGATAGATGTAAATAAAGTATTTCCCTGAGTTCTGTCAGCCATTATAACAATTATTGAAGCCAAGCTCGGGCTTGCAATTGGCATCTGAAGTGGGCACAGTCTTGAGGGACTGAGTCCTTTAAGTTCTGGGATCAGAAGCTAACTCTGGTACATGGTGTCAGACTTGAATCATAGGTCATCCAATCAGTGTATGCAGGGACCTGGGGAACTGACTGGTGAGGGAATACGTGCTTTTGGAGCCAGAAACATTATGAGTATATAAAGAAAAACAGGGTTTTCTTTTGTTAATCTCTATTTGATTTATCATCTTTAGAGAAAAGTATAAAACAGATTGAATAATTAACCAAATGTTGTTAGATACTGACATTTGAGAATCTAGATTAAAGGTATTTAAAAATACTCCATACTATCTTTGCAACCTGTTTATAAAACGCAAAGTGTTATAAAAGATCATGCTAAAATATAGAGAATATAGGCTTTGGCATGACAGTTGGAAACTACTATAATTCAGAGCTCATACTTTGACATTATTTCATGGTTAAATAATATGTACTATGCATGATGAAATACAATAAATTCTTAAGAAAGGTTTGATACTTTTGCCCCCCACACACACACACAGTAGACATAAACTGAAAGTCTCAATTGAAGCAAATAACCGCATTTATCTCTAAGCTGTATTTTTCCTGCTATCATTCATTTTCTTATTTAAGTGTTTCCATGTTAATAAGTTTGAATAATGAGTGCTTACTTTTTTTTTTTATTATTGGGTCCTTGGAATCTTCTTTCTTACAGTCCCAGAAAAGAAAAGAGAAAAGGTAGAGAAGACAGGGAGGGATAAGAAGGGAGAGGACGAGGTAAAAGAAATGATACAAGTGTGTACTTGGATGGGAACGTTTCTAAGGCTGCAGTGTCCTCTGATGCTCATAAAACGTGACTCCCAACATATCACCACGCAGCTGTCTCGAAGGAAATGCAGCTGTCCCGCCCTCTGGGTTTTACAACGTGGGGCTCAATGAGGTCTAACCTGGTGGCTAAACTCCAGTTCCATTCATGTCACCACACAAAGAGGAGCTCATTCTCCAAGGTGTGAAGCGGTGAGACGCTCACAAAGACAGAATGACAAGCCTCCACGGGTCGCCTCACCGCAGCAACTATGGGAAAAAGCAAAGCTGGCCCGATGCCGAACAGGTGACCAGTGAATCTGTGTCAACTCCTGTAATGATTCAGTAATTCATGGATACCTACTCAGTGTTAAATTTCCAGAAGAGTGCCCATGACCTCGAAATCCACAATTTCCTTCTCTGGAGATATTTTCACGACTGAACAGCACCACCAACGAGCTAAAATAAAGCCTTTACTCCATTATCCTCTCTTCCTGGAAGTTACTCAAAGGTACATAGAGAAGTCTCTTCCTCTGTGCCTTGTCTCCAGCTTCTGGAGAGATTTACACACCACACCTGGTGCTGCTAAACACATCACAGGGCTCCTATCGCCATTAACGAAACCATGTGCTAGAGCAGGAATAATGGGGAGAGGGAACGTCATCTGATTTAATTACTTAGTGGAGGGAAATTTTTTTAAAAAAAAAAAAACCCTGGTCTTTAAAAGGATCTTTATATTGTGTGCTGAAGGACTATCTGGATTCATTAAGTGCTGAGCTCTCCCAGGCTTGCCATTTTATGATACCTGTTCTGAAGATGGTTTATAGCCTCGGTGGGTGGGGGTGAGAGGGGTAACATCACGTCACCGCTGAGAGGTCTCACTGCCTTCTGTTTCTACTCCCCTTCCAGTTGCAATTTTCTCCTTCATTCATTGGCCATTGGGAGCCATGGTTTCAGGAAGACACACATCATAAAAAAATTATTTTTCCTGTCGTGGCTCACAGACAAATAAGTCAGGATGCAACACCTCCTTCCATTCCGTTAAGCCAAGTGCTTTAGGGAAAACAACCATTTGGGTTTGAGTTACATGGTCCTAGATATAGGCACTCCGTGTCGAACAGCAAGTCCACAGCAAGCCTGAGTGTCCTGCGAGTTTGTAGCCCAGCCTGCCTGGCAATGAGGAAGGAACCTGGGCATTCCCTCCCTGGGAAACACACTTCGGATCCTAGCTGCACCCATCACATGCTCACTGTGTGGCCCTGAGAAGGTCTCTCGCCTCTGAGAGTCTCACTTGTATTATCTGTGAAATGGGATTAATACCAAGTACATGTTAGAATATTTTCTTAGGATTGAAAATGGCTCATGTAAAGGATCTTGTACAATGTGGATGCTTAACAAGGGTAGTTGTTATAATTATTATTTCATGAAAATGTGAGTTATAATTATTTCTTGAAAATGTGGTTGCCCTTTGAAAATTTCCAAGAAAATAATTTTAATTCTCTAATCTAAATTTTTTTGTCAAAAAGCATTCAGAGGAGAAGGAAGGAAGGAAGGAAGGAAGGAAGGAAGGAAGGAAGGAAGGAAGGAAAACAGAGACAGACAGGCAGGCCCAGAGAAGTCAGTGGTGTAGATCCAGTCCAAAATCAGAGGCCCGAGAACCAAGAGAAAAATGGTGGGCATCCGCATCTAAATTTGAAGGTTCAAAATACAAGAGTGCTAATCTCCAAAGGCAGGAAAAGATGGATGTCTCAGCTGAAGCAGAGATAAGTTTACCCACCTTCTGCCTTTTATTCTATACGATCCTCAGCATATTGGATGGTGTATGCCTGAATTAATGAAGGCAATTCTCTTTATTCAGCCTATTGATTCAAATATTAATCCCTTCCAGATACCCTTACAAACACATCCAGAAATAAATTTTACTGGCTCTCTGGGCATCTCTTAGTCCAGCCCAACTGGCACACAGAATTAATGATCACACACAGAGAAAGCCCCAGAGAGGATTCTCCTCTCTGGGTGGCCTTTCCTGCAGCCTCTCAACAGCGGGCCTCCCTGTATTGAGACTGAGTCTTTTTAACACTTATCCTTGGCCTCTGGATATCTTTTATTTTATTCAAAGTAACGTTTGGAGGTCTGTGCCACTGGAATTTTGTTTGGGCTGGTGAAACTTTATTCTTATTTCATCTTCCTTATTGGGCAACACATATAATCTTGTCACCTATCTATTTTTAAACGAGGTCTAGGAAATGACCCCAGGGATTAAACAATGGCGAGGATGGTCACAGTCTCACTGTGGACCTGCCATCTTCTTTCTGGTCTCTTCTATGCAAACCTTCCCAGGATACTGAGCATTACCACGGTGCCCACCTCTGTTAAGCCATTGGGATAGATACCATGCTTAAATTGGTTTCTGAGTAACTTCAAGAAAACAAAGACCCACATGACCTCCTAAGAAAAAGGACTGTGACAATCCAAAGAACACTGAGCTGGAACAGAGCAAGTTTTCTGTTTACAGTATTCAAACACTCTGCAAATAGCAGCACAGGATGAGAGCCAAATGAGTGTGGATATTGGGGTTCAGCTGCTGTATGAGAACCCCAGAACTGCTACCTACCAGCAGTGCATGTATAAAATAGTACTCCTTCCTAGACTGTCAGGTATAAAGATGAGTTCATATTTTAAAAAAGATTTAGAAGAGTGCCTGTCATATCAAAAGTGTTATATTTAAATATTGGTTAGGTAAAAGCCACTATATCTAATGAACGTATTTCTGATAGACTATGTCTATTTCTTTCTCTCTTTCTTTTTCTTTTTTTCTTTTTTCTTTTCTTTTTTTTTTTTTTTTGCTGGTACTGGGGTTCCAGGAAGCCCTTCTACCTCTGGGCTACACTCCCAGACCTATTTTTACATTTTTTATATTTGGAAACAGGGTCTCCTAAGCCAGCGCACGCGGCTGGCTTCGAACCTGCGCGATCCTCCTGTCTCTGCCTCCCAAGCGCGGGGATTACAAGCGTGCGCCACCACGCCCGGCTGACTATGTCTATGCCTCCCAAGCGCGGGGATTACAAGCGTGCGCCACCACGCCCGGCTGACTATGTCTATTTCTAACGAGTCACTTACACCACGGAGGACAGTAGAAATAAATGGAGATCTTTGTTATTCCTCTTTGTTCATGTGTGTGTGTGCATGTGTGTGCGTGTGTGTGCATGTGTGCATGTGTGCATGCATCTGTGTGCGTGCGTGTGCGTGTGCATGCATGTATGCATGTGTGCGTGTGTGTGTGCATGCGTGCGTGTGTGTGTTTATCATACAATCAATTTCTTATTTCTCTCCATCAGTCCTTACATCAGCCATGCTTGGTTATTATTGTTATCAGCTGACAAAGGAGACTCATGGAGGTCAGGTAATGGCTCAGGTCACAACACTTGAGATTCAGAACTGGGATTCATGCCATTGTTACCAATACCCAGGGCTTCTTCACTCTCCACTTCTCCCAGTCTCCTAAGATACACTAATAAACCTAGAGCAAATCCTCAAATTCTGTCTTAAGAGGAAGATTCTAGAGGAATAACCAGGCGGATCTGAACAACAAAGGATACATAAGAGAAATTAGGCCAAAAGATCCAAAGAAGTTTTGTTAGAATGATAAGATCATGAACTTTTTCTCTATTTTTTTTCAAATTTCCCCTTTATAAAGCTATTACGTCTAAATAAAGCTTTATTTTAAAGTATCAACAATTGATAGATTTTTTTGGTGGTACTGGGGTTCCTGGAAGCCCTTCTATCTCTGGGCTACACTCCCAGACCTATTTTATACTTTTTTTAAAATTTGGAAACAGGGTTTCTTAAAGCCTGAGCAATCCTACTGTCTTTACCTCCCAAGAGCGGGGATTACAAGCATGCGCCACCACACCCGGTGAATTGATAGATTTTTTTATGTTCTATATTTGGACCAAATCTGAGTAAACTGTTTTACCTTTAGGAAGAGATTCAAATCCTTTCTCCCAAAATGAGGGGATTGTACCAGTCAGACTGACCTTCGGCTGGAGAGGGAGGCACAGGGGCAGTGATACCTACCCTTCCAGATGTCCCCTTTCTAAAGCAAAACCCAATAGTACTGTATCCATTCAAGTCTAGGAAGCATCATAGATAACTGTCAAGATCAGAGAAACTGCCTTAATTCCCAAAAAAGCCCCAGATCCTTTCATAAATGCCCTGAGATCACATAGAATGAGATGAAGGGGTGCCATGGGGACAGAATGGATGTCTTCCCAGCAAAATGACCAGTAAGGGGCCTCAGACAACACATAGTTCAGTCAGTCTAATGTTTGACCTTGCCAATCTGTGTTCTAAGTATGAATCATGTAGTGGAATGACTCACATAGTTGTTTTTGGTAGCTCAAACGCCTTTTATCCTATCCACTTAGAAAAGATAGGTGCTAAACCAGTGCTTTTTGGTAGGTTGGCATCTCTGTATCCCTCCTACATTTAGAGTTCTTCTAACCCAGTAAGTTGTGATAGGTGAATGAAAAGGTTTGTTGCTCTACTACACACTTGTACCAATCAGACTCACCTATCCAGACCTCTGAATCTGGGGACTGTGATGCAAACATGTAGACAGAGAGGACTTACCTAGTTCTCTCAAGGAGAAGAGCATCACCAGACACTCTCTAGGGTTGGCAAAGGCAGGGGAGCCTGTCCAGTGCTCAGAGCCATTGCCAGGTGGCTCAGGACAGTGATTTTATTTTATTTACTTTTTATCCTTTTATTGGTGCATTGTAACAATATATCAACGAGGTATAGAATGATAGGAAAATACATGCACATGATGCTCTGTGTCTTTCCCTCTGGCTCCCATCTTAACTCCCTCCCCTGCACATGTCATTGAGATTGGTATTGGTAATTTCACATATGCACATAGCATTATTTAAAGCATTATTTAAACTGTTACCTTCACTGTCTCTATCCCCCTTCTTCCTCCCCTAACCCTCTTCTATCACTCCATCAGTCTCTACTTCTGTATCTGAGGTCTCTTTTGTTACCCAATTTTTTCCTAGCTTCCACATATGAGAGAAAATGTAACTATGTGCTTTCTGAGACTAACTAACCTCACTTAGAATAATATTCTCAAGGTCGCCCATTTTCCTGCAAATGGCATAATTTTGTTCAAGGAGCAGCAGCAATGACAGGCACTTTCCAGGACAAAGACAGGGAGCCGGGGCTGTGGCTGCCCAGCGCGCAGGGCCATTGCCAGGCGGCCCAGGGCAGTGATTTTATATCCTCCCACCAGGTCTCCCTGAGTCTCTTCTTGTTCCCATGCCTTGCCCCCTTCAACTCCGTGAGATCACCAACAGAAGCCTTTGCTGGCACCTGGTGCTGATGACCTTACCAGTTCACAGTACAACTTCTAGTTTATCCACCTTACTTTCGAATCCCTTCAGGTTATTATCTTAACCTAGCTTAAACTTGCATCCAGTCTAGTTCCTATTATATCACTAAAGACATCACCCTTTAGCTGGGCATGGTGGTGCATGCCTATAATCCCCAGTTACTGAGGAGACTCAGGCAGATGGATCCCTAGTTCAAGACAAGCATGGGCAACTTATAGCTTATCTCAAAATAATAATAATTAATATAATAATAATATTAATAATAAATAACAACAACAATAGACTAGGCACAGTGATGGACACCTGTAATACCAATACTCAATACTTAAATATTTGGAAGGCTGAGACAGGAGGATTGCAGGTTCAAGGCCCCTGTGCAGTAGCTTAGTGAGACATCCTGAGGCTCCTGTCACCCACCCCCTGGCCTCCAGGCTCCTGCAGGTGCAGGCACTGGGCAGAATGCGGAGGTCCAGGCTTTGTGAAGAGCCCAGAGGAGCTCCAGGGTTTACTGTTTGAGAAGCTTCTCGCCTTGAGGCAAGGGCAAGGCCGGGTTGATACAGACCATCAGCAGAAGGAACCGGAAGAACTAAGAGGTCATTGTTACTCATAAAAACACCTGGTGGTGCAGACTCGTAATCCCCGAGCTTGGGAGGCAGAGACAGGAGGATGGCGCAGGTTTGAAGCCAGCCATGCTGGCTTAAGAGACCCTGTTTCAAAAAAAAAATATATGTCTGGGAGTGTAGCTTGGAGGTAGAAGGGCTTCCAGGAACCCCAATACCATAGGGGGAAAAAAAGAAAACCTGGTGGTGAGAGTAAAGAACAGGGATGCAGAGGTGGAGAGAGAGAACTTTGTGGTCAAAGAACTGCAAAACCACCACCTGTACCGAGTGCGCAAGCCTCCTTCCCACTAAGCTTGCAGACCGCGGGCTTGCGGACCTCCCGCAGGCCAAACTGCCCAAGATCCAGCAGGAAATCGTGATGCTTCACTCACAGTACCACAACCTGGTTGTGGAGAACCTGGAGTCTGAATCAAGCCCTGAGGGAAAAAAATAAATATAAGGTGGAGACAGAAATGGAGAACTGGATCCAGAAATATGACTTGGCGATGGCTGAGAAGGAGGGTGAGTATCAGGACCTGGAGCAAGTCCACAAGGAGCAGAAGTTGCAGCTGGAGGAGCTGAAGCAGAGGCTCAAGGAGCCCGTGGAGGAGGGGCCCAGGTCCACAGCGAGCGGGAGGTCAACTCCAACAAACAGATGAGGCAGAACATGAGCTCAGAGAGCCATGCACACTGTGCGGGCGGCCATACTCACCCAGGCTGGGTGGGAGGGCTCCCCGTGGGAGGGCTCCCTGGTGCTCCATGCTAGGGTCCAAGAAGAAGTGGGCGAGGGCAAAGACAAGGACAAGGGCAAGAAATGAGCCTCTGCCCACATTATTAAAAAAGAAACTAAAATCTCTAAAAATTTTAAAAATAAAAAGGGTGTTAAAATGCCCTTTGGTTCAATCTTCAGTACAACAACATTAAAATAAAAATGGCTGGAGAGATAAGCCAGTGGTAGTGACCCTGAGTTCAACCCCCAGTACTAGAGGAGGAGGAGGAGGAGGAGGAGGAGGAGGAGGAGGAGGAGGAGGAGGAGACTTGGCCCTTTATAATCGCATAATTCCATCTATCCTTAGACAACTGGCTTAAAAAGTTTGTCAATTCTTCCAGCATAAGTAGCAGTAATAATAATAGCTAACACAGCAAGGGTATCATTTGCCATATACTTGTAGACATTATATCAGATAATCTTAACTTAAACACAGACACATAAACATGAGCTGTGTATCTGTCAGCTTTCTATCACCATAGCAAAATTCCTGACATGGACCACTTAGGAAGTAGAGATATTTATTTAGCTCAGAGTTTGGGAAGTGGAAAGGCCAAACAGCGTCGTCGCCATGGGTAGAGATAGTGGGAGTGTGTGTAGGAGGAAGGAAGTTATTAAACCTGGAAGTAGGAGCAGAAAGGATGGGGGAGAAGGTTTGCATCTTTTAAACAATCAGGGGAACTCAAGTCTTCTGAGAACTTCCAAGAAGTTGAATGCAGACTATCTCAGGCCCCCATTGACCTAAATCCTTCTCTCTGGACCCCGCCTCCCAACACAGCCATCCTCAGCAACCAAGCCTTTCATTAAAATGGACCCTTGGGGCATACTCAAAGCATCCCCAAACCAGAGAAGGCTACCTCCTATTGTTATACCAGTTTTGCTGATTAGGATGTATACCCAGAGGACCACAACGTGCAGAAACGGGTGCCTGGCAGGGATGGGGACTGGATCCAAGTATGTCTGACTCCACTGCCTGAATTCAAACCACTTCACAAGCATGTCTCTCTGGGGCCAGAAAAACTGTTCTACTTCAGCCCCCAAAAACTGGGTCAGG
The DNA here is from genome assembly GCF_963383645.1 of Muscardinus avellanarius. Taxonomy (NCBI): domain Eukaryota; kingdom Metazoa; phylum Chordata; class Mammalia; order Rodentia; family Gliridae; genus Muscardinus; species Muscardinus avellanarius. The sequence goes on from NC_137794.1 coordinate 95,003,690, forward strand.
TTAACACATCAATTGCTATGGAAACATTTTATCTAAGTTTCAAAAGGCAAATAAGTAAAAGTTACCTGAACCTGAGAAATTTATTGAATCAGATTCTACAATTATTATAATATCTTTTCATAAAGAGGGAGGCAAAGCTGGAATAATCAACATTCCTTTGTGGTTTCAAATTTTTTTTTTAAAAAATGAGGAATTCAGAGGGAAAAAACCCTCCTCTTTCTTAAAGCTGCAGGTTCTCGTTAAACATTATCACTGGGCCATGTGACTTTACCAGAACCCAAGGCAGCCTGCTGGCACCGATTTCTGTGGATTCAAAATTCAAAGCTATTCTAATCAGCATATCTTTTGCTGATATCTAATAAGCTATCTTATTAAAATGTGGATATTTCAGCCATGGTAGAAGAACAAGTTTTAGAATGAATTCTACAAGGGGAAAAGACATAGAACAGTACCCCTGACTTAGACCATAGCCTCCCTTTATAGGACAAGCCCACCCACATTCCCTTGAAAGCCCACTGGTGTTTCCTCTCATATGTGGAAGTTAGAGAGACACCGGGAAACCAAAGAGACTTTAGCTATAAGAGAAGAAATGTCAGTGGAGCAATGGAGGGGCCTAAAGGAGGGGCTGAAGAAAACAATGAAAGAAACAGTGCAAATAATGCTATGTATATATATGGAATTATTAATGCCAGTCTTCATACCATGTGTGGGGATGGGGAGGGGGATACAGAGGGAAACACATACTCTGTGCTGTGTGCATGTACGTTCCTGTCACTCCAGACCTCATTATGATGTATAATTACAATGCACCAACTAGAGTACATTTTTAAAAAGCCGAACTGCCCTCCAATCCTTATGTGCATTATGTTTTGCCTTTTTTTTAAAAAAAATTATTATAACTAGCTCCTTTTGTTCCCCCATCCTCCAGTACTGGGGATTTAACCCAGGACCCTGTACAAAATGAAAAAGTACTCTCCACTAAGCTACATCCCCAGTATTTTTTTTTATTTTTTATTTTAAGAGAGGGTCTCGCCAAGTTGCCCAGGTTGGCCTAAACGTGCAATTATCCTACCTCAGCCTCCAGAGTGGCTGAGACTCCAGGTGTGCACCATACCCAGTGACCAGTTGCTTTTTGTTTGTTTGGTTTGGTTTTGGTTTGGGTACTGGGGATTGAAGCTAGGGAATTCTAACTCCAAGTGTCTCAATAAATTGCTGGGTCTGGCCTCAAACCTGTGACTCTCCTGTCTCAGCCTCCCAAGTACTGAGATTAAAGGTATGTAACACCACACCCAGGTCTATCAGCTGCCTTTAATGAGTTTCTTCTCTACTGATGGCCATTCTATATTTCCACTGGGGCGAGATATACAGCCCCCTGGGAGCTTGTCATGGCCCTAATAAGAAGCCTATATACTGGTCTGTTTCAAATTTACCAGAGCTTCACTGGATGTAATGAAAATGAAGAGATTCAGTAAATTTGCTTTCTTGTTGGACCCAAACTTAGATTATTTAAACTGGCTTTAAGACATGCCTGGTTTGTAATTCCAGTACTTGAACTAGGGCAATCACAAGTTCAATCCAAGCCTTAGTAAGGAAGGAACTTAGACTCTATTTCAAAATTAAGAATAAAATAGGGCTGGAGGTGGAATGTCCCTACGTTCAATCCTCGGTGTCCAAACCAAAAAAGCAGGCAAGCAAACAAACAAACAAAAAACCCTAGCTTTAATTTCTAACTCAGGAGAACAGAAATTTCATGTAGAAAAGAAAAGATGTTAAGAGCATCAAAAGGAGCAATTTCCCAAGGTTAGCCATCCTCCTTCAACCCCTCCTACTCTACTGTGGAGCATCCAAACACGGTCGAGGAATCCAGACCGTGACATTTCCAATGTTGTGAATGCTCTAATTTCTCTGAATTAAATTTCAGTTTCTTTATCTTTTCTCATAAGATTGTGTAGACTGTGGAAATCTCTAACATTGAGCCTCAAAGGTAAATGTTCATTAAAATTGGGTATTTCTCTCCTGACAAAAATATTTTTGGAAAATTTAATGTCTTAAAAATTAATATGCTTTTGTCTCAAAGTAAATTTCATAATAGGCACAAATCACACACAGCCATAGACACATAAACATTGACCACTCACAAAGCTATTATTATGTAAAATATAAGAACAGAACGTTTACTTGATGTCTGAATTGTTTGTTTTCTCTGGGATGTGGAGAGGCTGGTGGAAGGCAATGCAAGTAAGAAAAAGAAACAAGGTTTTTGACTTCTAATGCTTTTGAAGGGCAAATGCTAATTTGAAGGGCATTAGGCTAATGTTTTACAGGATAAGGTCGGCAGATCAAAATATATCAACAACTGCCCTCTGCCCCCAGTAGAATCAGCAGTGTCTGGATCATGAAGGAATAACTATGACGAGTCCCAATTGACTAATTAATAGCATGCAAAATAAAGCCATTGTGCACATATACATCAAAGAAAGCGCATCTGGCTCTTTGGCAATGGCAGGATAATCAGCGGACTGCAGCGGGGAATTTTTAAGGGAACAGCAGAGGAATCAAGCTGCATTACTCTTCTCCAAGGAAGCAACAGAGCAAGGTCACGTTATCATGCAGAACTGCCCTGGAACACAGCCATCTCCTCTTCCTTATTTAAGCTTTTATTTAATGCTGGAACTATTTATGGAGCACCTCTTCTGTGTCAAACATGTGGTTTGCCATTTGTGAGAAACAGTACACCAGAGCGGAGACAGGCAGGAAACGGGTCAGACAGAGAGGGTTCGAAAGCCAGCTCCGTTACTCACTAGGGTTTTTTGTTTTTTTGTGTTTGTTTTACCATGGAAAATATTAGATGGTTATCATCCATTTTACAAATGTTGAATGTACTATCAATGAATTTTTATGTATATTAATGCCAGATCATATAAGGCATTGGCATCATCTCAAAAAGTTCCCTTGGGTTCTTAACAGCCTAGCTCTAGAAGAAATGCTACTCTTTCTGCCTACATAGGTCTGTTTTTACCTACTCTTTCACTTGCTAAAGATGAAAGGATGTATACGAGACTGAGATAGGAGGATTGCACATTCTAGGCCAGTCTCAACAACTTAGAAAGGCCCTAGGCTGCCGGGTGTGGTGGCGCACGCTTGTAATCCCCGCGCTTGGGAGGCGGAGACAGGACGATCGTGCTGGTTTGAAATCAGCTGCGCTGGCTTAAGAGACATTGTTTCCAAATAAAAAAGTATAAAAAATAGGTCTGGGAGTGTAGCCCAGAGGTAGAAGGGCTTCCAGGAACCCCAGTACCACCAAAAAAAAAAAAAAGAAAAAAAAGAAAAAAAAAAGAAAAGAAAGAAAGAAAGAAAAAGAAAAAAAAGGTCCTCAGCAACTTAGTAAGACCCTGTTTCAAAATTAAAAAATAGGCCGGCCGTGGTGGTGCATACTTGTAATCCCCGCGCTTGGGAGGCAGAGACAGGAGGATTGTGCAGGTTCGATGACAGCTGCACTGACTGAAGAGATCCTGTTTTTAAATTTTAAAAAGTATAAAAATAGGTCTGGGAGTGTAACCCGGAGGTAGAAGGGTTTCCAGGAACCCCAGTACCACAAATAAATAAATAAATAAATAAATAAATAAATTAATTAATTAATTAAAAAAGAACAGTTGTGGGTGTAGCTCAGAGGCAGAATGTCACTGGGTTTAATACTGAATGCCAAGTGGGGGAAAAGACAACCCTGGATATTGCCAACCTTGGACATTTATGTCCTCTTTGATTTCCACCATTCTGTTGGGTGTGTAGTGGTATTTTATTGTGGTTTCCATTTCATTTCCCTGCATATTGGATTCGAGTATATCTTATTTGGAGGAAATAGCTGTTGAAGTCTTTTGCTCAGCAAGTTACTTTTGTTCTCCGAGCTTCCTCCATTCCTCATCTGTAAAATAGGGTCACTAATAATATAGACTCTGCATATGTTGTGAGAATTAAGCGAGGCAATGTATATAAAATGTTTAGCCCAGTGCCTGGCCATATAATGCTTAATAAATATTTATCATTATCTTTGAAAATGTTATTATTTTATATCACTGGGTGCAAAACAACAATAAATAAATATGGTCCCTGGACTTCTGGAACTCAATACCTGGCAAGAACTCAGTGCACACATGATCTAGAGACAGTCATCTAGGAGAATGATGTTTATAGACAGACGGATGGGAATTCATTGCCACACACAATGCGAGAACGATAACAACCATTGGTTATATGATGCTTGGCAATTTGCTAAGTACGTTTTATAGGCCATTTTTCATTTTGATACAACACTGAAGCTAAGAGGATTTGACTTTCCTTTCTGTTTCTAACTCATGAATGATTAAAGATGATCTAGCCATAAAGAAGCCATGGTTGGATTTAAAAAGATGTCTTTGGAACATCAGCAATGAAGACTTTCAATGGAACAGCAGCTGACACATAGCATGACTTCATGTCACTTGACTGAACCTGGTTCTCATCACAGTTGGAGAAAGTAATAAAACTTTAATGAGAATCAGAAATGAAGATGCAATAAAGCTCTTACCAATATGTAGAAGTGTATGGAAAGTTAGCCTAAATACAACTTACTATGAATAAACCATGGAGGTATACACCTGGATCCAACTACTTTAGAAGGCAAAATACCTATATAAGAAATAGTGGGATAACCAGCTCTTCTTAGAATTTTCTTCTGATAATATAGTTATTTATTTTATCTTACTTTTCTTTTCGGTGCTGGGGATCAAATCCAGATCATACTAGGCAAGTCTTTGATTACTAACCTATACCTTCAGCCCTATTCATTTTTTTAAAGAAAAATAAAGTTTTCAAGACATATAATAGTCATTCTTTTATTTTTTCAAAGCTATAAAATGCTTTAATGCCGTCTTTATTATTCTCTAACAGGTGCATATACCTCTTCATTTCTTTGAGGTATAATTAACATGAAGTCAACTGCATATATTTAAGATATGGGCAATTTTAAGTGTTTGTAGAATTTAGCTGACTACAGACAACTTTAAAGTTTTGGCATAGGTATACGATCATAGAATCGCCATCATGAACAAGATCATGAACACAGCTCTCATCTCCAAAAGTCCCCTCATTTCCCTTCACAGTGGTCCCCCAACTCGGTTCTGTTTCCCATCCCCAAGCAGCCACTGGCCGGCTCCTGTCATAAGTTAGCTTGAATTTTCTACAGTTTTGTGTAAGCAACATCATCCAGTAAATTATTTGGTGTCTGGCTTCTTTACCTCAGCATAATCATTCAGTGACTCATCAATGTCGGTGGAAGTGGTGATAGTCATTCCTTTTTATTGCTGAGTTGTTTTCTATTTTAGGGATAAACAACAGGGTGTTTCTTCATTATCTGTAGATGGACATTTGGGTTATTTCTAGTTTTTAGCTATTTTAAATAGGGCTGCTGCAAACATCTGAGCATAATTCATTGTATGAGTGGCACACGCTACCTGGAAAATGCTTTCTGGGTATATGTTTAATTTTTTTTAAGAAACGGACAAACCTTTTCCAAAATGTCCATACTTTTCTACATCCCCAACAGGAAATGTGAGTTCCTGTTCTTTATATTCTTGCCAACACTTGATATGGTCACTCTTCTTAATTTAAGCATCCTAATAGGTATCTAGAGTTACCTAATTATGATTTAAATTGCATTTCTATAATGACTAAAAATGATAAGCATCCTTTCAGATGCTTATTTTCCATTTTATATCTTTTTGGTGAACTATCTGATTAACTATTTTCCCCATTCTTAAAAAGTTCAGTCATTGTTTTCATATGTATATCTGATACCTTTAGTGTTGAAATATTTTCTTTCGCCGGGCGTGGTGGCGCATGCTTGTAATCCCCGCGCTTGGGAGGCAGAGACAGGAGGATCGCGCAGGTTCGAAGCCAGCCGCGCACGCTGGCTTAGGAGACCCTGTTTCCAAATAAAAATGTAAAAATAAGTCTGGGAGTGTAGCCCGGAGGTAGAAGGGCTTCTAGGAACCCCAGTACCACCAAAAAAAAAAAATTAGTTTTGAGGAGAGAAGTGTGTGAGTGTCCAGCTGTTTCAGCACCACATGTTGAAAGTTTGTTCATTCCCCACTGACCTTTTCTTTATACCCTTGTCAGTTATCAGTTGTCAACCTTGTCAGTTATCAGTTATCAGTGGCCAACTTTTAACCTCTATTCTGGTTCCCTTGCCTGTTTAACCACTTTTCTATCAATCTCACACTATTTTGGTTACTGTTGTCTTATAATAATACGTAAATAGGTAGTGCAAACTCTCCCAATTTGTTCTGTCCTATTTTTAAAAATCTATATGAATGTCAAAATCACATTGTCAATTTTTACAATAGCCTACTAGAATTTCTTTTTGTTTTGGTATTGAAGATTTAACCCAGGTCATTTTATTTCCAAGCTACACCCCCAGCCCTTTAAAAAAATTTTTTTGAAACAAAGTCTCACTAAGTTGCTGAGGTCCTAGATAAATCTCAAGTACTTGGAATACAGGTACTTATCACCGTGCTCAGCTAGAATTTTGATTGGGATTGCTTAGAATCTGTGGGCCAATTTAAAAAGAATTGGCCTCTTAATAATTTAAATATTCTAATTCATGAACATAGCATATCTCTATTTTAAAATCTTTAAATTTCACTGAGACATTCTTGTGGCTTTCAGTGTTTAGGTACTGCATGCATTTTACCTGATTTACCACTATATAGATGTGGTTTCCTGCTATTATTTTATAGTTTTCATTTCTGTTGTTCACTGTTCACTTACAAAAATTAATAAATTTTGTATATTTGCCTCACAATCTTAAATCCTGCAAGCCTGAAGAACAAAACTTGTAGTATCTTTTATTTTTATCTCTCTAGTACCTTATGTGCTCTAATAAAAGTCTAGTGACAATTATAGAAAGAATTTTTAACTGATAAAATATAGAAATAGCAAATATAAGAAGCATCCAGTATTTCTAAGGCTAAGATAGAGAACTCAAAATTAGGCTCATTCCAGTGCTAAGACTTTATTGGAGAAGACATGGCCACAACTCACTAGATGGTAGAAGAGTCATTGTGGTGCCACACTGGTAGAACTTTCTGGAATTTCACCTCAGAGTTGTTGGGGAAGGCATTTCAGGGGAGAAATCTAGCCGGAGGTGTTACTCTACGAAACTACCAAGTGGTGTTTGGAGTAGTTGCATCCTGCTGGCTGTTGCTGACCACTGCTGGAGATGCAGCCAGGCCGCAGAACCCCAGGACTGAAGAAGCCACCAGTACAACAGAGCGGGCTCTTTTTTTTTTTTTTTTTTAATACCTTTCACATCTCTCCTTTGCTGTTTGAACTTGTGGACCACAGTTAGGATTATCTTGTCCTTATCAGCTAACTCCAAGAGTTGCATCAGTTCTGCATGGGTCCTGATGTGTTCTTCTTTCAACGTGAGCCCTTAGTGAGCCCTTATTTCTTTACTCCTGTGCATGCCTGGGATCTTTGGTTGAATGACAGACATTGTGAATTTCCCCTTGGTGGGTGCTGAATATTTTATATTCTTCTAACTATTCTAGAGCTTTATTCTGGGATCAAGCTAAGTTACTTGGAAATGGTTTGATCCTTTAATGACTTGCTTTTAAAATTTAAATGGGACCAGAGCAGGTTTTTGCCTAAGGCTAATTACTGGCTTCCACAAACGCAAAACCTTTCTGAGTACTTCGCTCAGTGCCTCATGAATTATGACTTTTTTTTTTTTTTAAGTCTGACTTGTGGCAGCAGGCATCTACTCCCTGGGAAAACTAGTCCTTCCAATGCTTCCACTTAGGACTTTCCTGGTTTCTGGTAGTTTCCTCCTGTGTGTTTGTTGATCAGCATTTTCGTTATCTGGACTCTCAATCCCCTGAGGTTCTCTGTCTGTGGTCTCTCCAGTGGCCACTTTGTTCTGAGAACCCTAGCTGCCATGTGGCCTCTCCAGCATCTCCGTTTCATCTCCACACCTCAGAGTTCGTTGTGCTCAGCTTGGGTTCACCCTCCCTGTACCATGGATTGAAAAGTCCCCTGTCTTCGTTCATTTGGGATATCATAACCAAATGCCATAGGCTGTGTCATTTATAATTACAAATGATGGAAGGTTATAGCTCACGGTTCTGAAACCTGGGGAGCCCAAGATGGAGTGCCCGTAGATTTTGTGTCTGGTGAGAGTTCGTTGCCTGCTTCAGAGGGGGCACTTCTAACTCTGTCCTCACCCAGCAGAAAGAGAGAACAGGCTCCCTCAGGCCTCTTTATTAGAGACATTAATTCTATTTATGAAGGCACATCCCTTGTGACCTAATCATCTCCTGAAGGTCTCACTTCTTAGTAACATCACATTTTCATTAAGAGTCAACATAGGAATTTTGGGGAGACACTGACATTCAGATGATAGCATTCTTCAAAACCATAAGCTGAGGCAGTTATATGAATGATCATATTTATTCCTTATCTTTTAGAGATCACTCTCCTCCTTGTTGACTGATGTCAAGATTCTCAAAAGCTGCAATATATATATATATATATATATATATATATATATATATATATATATATATATATATATATATATATTAGTGGGCCGGGGCGTGGTGGCACACGCTTGTAATCCCAGCATTCAGGAGGCAGAGACCGGAGGATCTTGGTTCACAGACAGCCTCAGCTACTTAGCGAGGAGACCTCGCAACTCAGTGAAACCCTGTTTCAAAAAATAAACAAAATGGCTAATATAATGTGTGTAAATATACATACATACAGATAGATAATTGGGGGGTTGTTTTTTCCAATGGAAAGATAAATCTAATCTCTACTTCAGTCTTGGTCAAATATGGAAGTTCTATTCTTAAATTTTTACCCCTAAAGATTAAGAATTGAGGAGACTATAGAAGTCCATTAGTCTCAAAGATTTGCCCAGGCCATTGACAACATGGTAATTTCCTCTTAGAAGTAGGTATCTTGTAGCAATAAATAAGTACTTTCTGAAATAAGTCAATATGATCTTGAAATGTTTCAGTGCATCTTATTTCGATTTATCTAATTCGTTGGAATTATTATTTTGGGATTTGGAGACCATTCAGTATGCAAAAAATAAGTACTAATCTAAACATTTAAAGTTCCATCTTCTGCCAGGCGTGGTGGCGCACGCTTGTAATCCCCGCCCTTGGGAGGTGGAGACAGGAGGATTGCGCAGGTTCGAAGCCAGCCTCACTGGCTTAAGAGACCCTGTTTCCAAATAAAAAGTATAAAAATAGGTCTGGGAGTGTAGCCCAGAGGTAGAAGGGCTTCCAGGAACCCCAGTACCACCAAAAAAAAAAAAAAAAGAAAAGAAAAGAAAAGAAAAGAAAAGAAAACCATAAACTTCCATTTTCTAATCTCAGTTCTTACATTCAGTATCAATGTCCCCACACAACAGACTTAACTTCTCTTTATAGCTTGTCATTCTTGGCAGTTTTGTGAATATTAGAGCAACACTACTAAAACCACTTTTCAAATGGTAGGACACTCAAGAGAAGTCAGAAGACCAGGTTAAACTCAGCTCTGCCAAACCCCAGATGTGCATATTGAGGCAAAATTTGATTATATAGACTCTTTCCTAAGACAGCACTATGGACCTCATTTAACAGATTTATTGTTGCCTTATCTGAAAGAGCAAAAAAGATGATGCTTATGAGTATGCCTTGTTAACTGGAAAATACTGAATCTAGCTGAAAAACATTTTGTTCATTAGACAATAACAAGCCACTACAAGTTTGCTGTAATGAGATGTTATATAATGTAGAATTGCAGTGGACCCAAGACGATTGTGACTTCGTAATGTCACTGTTTTCCATCCATGTGTCCACTCATTCTACATAATGAGAATGATTTGTGATGTTCAAAGGACCATGCTCAATGCTAGATGGCTATAGTGAGAAAATCCAAACAAACTCTGGGTGAGGGTCATTAAGTCTTGAGGGCAAAATGGAAGTTAATAGGATAATGACACAAATGGCTATAAAATGACCACATTAGTAGGTCTATGAAGGAAAAGCAAACAGTGCTGGAGAAAACAGTTCACAAATTAGAAGTGTATATGGACAACAGGAATCCTCTTGTCTTCCCACATCTGATTAAAATAAATAAATACATTGTTAGGAGAAAGATTATAGGAAAAATCATCAGATCAGTATTTCTGTTAAAGACATAGGATTTCTACATCCATAATTGTGTCATCCCTGAGTGCTATTCAACTCTGAAATATTGGGTGCTCATTTTTTTTTAGTGGTACTAGGGTTCCTGGAAACACTTCTACCTCTGGGGTACACTCCCAGACCTATTTTTAATATTTTTTTAACTTGGAAACAGGGTCTCCTAAGCCAGTGAAGCTGGCTTCAAACCTATGCAATACTCCTGTCTCCGCCTCACAAACGTGGTGCTCCACCACACCCGGCTTGGGTGCTCGTTTTTAACTACCACATATCAGTTATTTTTTGTGTAAATAAAAGAGTGGTCAGCATTTTACATAAGCTAAAACTTGTGCATTCTTCATATGACAATACTATGGGGTAGGTTTTCCTTACTCTTTTTTTTTTTGGTCTTAGAAATTCATACAAAAATAACACAGATGAAAACCATAGGCTACAGTTAGAACCTTAATTTATCGTCATCCAAGAGTACATTTGTATTATACATAAAGAAGAAAATGGGACAAATGTTTGTGAAAATGGTACAAATGTTCTATCTAAATCATCTGCTTACTAAGTTCTTCCAAGAGATTGAGGGTTATATCTTACTTCTTTAAAACATACTTTCTCAAACTTTCTATAACCTCATTGATCTTTATTCTCAACTGGTGATCTAATCTTATACTTCATTTAAAAAGAGAAGAAACAAGATAGAAATTCTTTCATCCTCTCACCATTAAATCTACAAGTGGTATCCATGTTCTCTTTCTATTAGAGCGTGTATTAGCTTGCTAGAGCTGCCATAATAAAACACCATAGAGTGGGTAGTGTAAACAATAGAAATTTACTTTCTCATAGTTAAGGAGCTGGAATTCCAAATTCAAAGTGTTAGTGGGTTTGATGTTTTCTGAAGCATGTCTCCTTGTCTTGCATGTGGCTCCATTCCCACTGTGTTCATACAAGACCGTCTCTCTGTCCATGTGTCTGTGTCCTAATCACCTCAAAGACCTCTATCACACTGGATTAGGGCTCACCATTTGCCTTCACTTTATTGCCTCCTTATAGGCCCTATCTCTAAATACAGTCACATTCTGAGATGGTAGGGTTCAATACCTCAACATATAAATCTGAGGGAACAACAACAGGGTCCATAACACAGCATAAGAAGTACCCCTACTCCCATAAATGAACTCTCTCTCTTCATGCATCCTGAATCCCATTTTCTATCTCTTGAGGACTCCGTGGCTATATTACCCCTTTCTCCAGGGCTGTCAGTTTGTCCTCTCTGAGATCAATTTAAAGCCACACTCAGCTGTCTCCTTAAGGTAGTAAATGTTACCATTACTAACATAAGACATTTAAGAAAATGTTTCCCTTTCCCTTATCCCCACATCTAAATTTCTCAGCAAGTTTTGCTGGTTCTACCTCAAAAATCTACTGCAAACCTGTCCACTTTTCTCCATTTCTGTTGTATCACCTGGGCTGGTCACTACTTCCATCCATACCGAGGGCTACAGTAATCTAACTGTCCCCACTCACTTCTCTTACTCGGTGATAGATTTTTTTCTTTTTTTTAATAGCAGGAATTGAACCCAGGGATGTTCTACCTCCGAATTACATCCCCAGCCTTTTTTGCTTTTTATTTTGAGAAAGGTTCTTGCCAAGGCTCATCTTGAACCTGCGATTCTTCTGTCTCAGCCTCTCAAGCCCTGAGGTTACAGGAATGCTCCAACTGCTGCCAGCCGGAGTGAGAGAATACTTTAAAAAAACTTGTAAAAATGAATTCAAAACTTGGAGAAGAATTGCAATGAGTATATTCATTCATCTGATTACTTCTTAACTACTTATCTCCACAGATAAGAAACTCCTTGGGGGAAGAAGTTCTTTAGTTTTATTCACTTCTGAATTTTCCAGCATCTGGGATGTAGAAAAGGCTAGTTTTCACTTTGTGTTTCTTTTTCTCCTGCACTCTATTAGCATTTTAGTTTCAGGTATGAGCTGAAGTTGGGGGCAGCACATTTCTGAAGTGTGCCAGTTTAGATGGCCTCTGTTTAAAGCACTGGGCAAGATATCGACTCTGCCAATGTGACCGACCTCGTGTCTCCATGCAATTCTGCTCATCTTAGTGTTCTTGGGTAAGTGGCCTAGACCTTCTTTCTGTTACTTTGTGCTCTAGCAAATGGACACTTGGCCATTTGGCTATGAAAATAAGACATCCTTTTCCCACCCAATGCCAGTTTCATTGCAGACAAATGGGAACTAATAGCAGTTACTTTTTACAGTACCATTTATTATCTTATTACCTCAATCATAGATTTGAAAAAAAGAAGAAAGTATATACTTTCCCCATGGTAAGTATAAACAGACGTTGCTAGAAAATATAAGAATTTAACTATATTAGAATAAAATAATTTGAAAACAGAATTTTTAACAAGTTCATAGAAAACTTTCAAGGGCAATGTTCAAATGTTTATTGAATGGTACAGCTGCCAAGTAAGATGTGTTTAATGAAGATTATTTTTTATTCTTTAACTTATGGCTGCTTTCATTCAGCTAAAATATCCATATAACCTCAGTAGATCGTCAGGGTTTTTGCCTTCCTCAGAGCCTCTCTCATTTGTAATTGTTATAAATTGCTACCTTTGAAAGGAAGCTGAATTAAAGCATTGCCTGTAATTTTTAGATCTAGCATAGCAATACTATATTCTCACATGGAAATAAAGAAATGCTGTGAAATATTCTTTTCAATGGGAATTTGATGATACTATCTACTCAAAAGAGTATAATTTTAGTTTTTTTTAACCTCCACAAAAGATAAAGGCAGCTTTTCTCTTCCTCAGCTCATTATTCAACCAAACACCTAACCATCATTTATTGAGTTATAGACCTATCCTCTGTCATAGACCTGATGCAAACATCTTGCCCGCCTGAAACTCTGAATTCAGAAAAGAGTTCAGGCTCACTATGGCAAATACTACAATAGAACTAAGCATGAAGTCCAGAAAATAACTAGACTGACTGAGGCTGGGAAAGTGGGATGCCACTGCAGGAGAAGTAATGCTGTATTTGAGCCCCAAGGCTAGATGTGTTTGTCAGGAGGGAATGTTTTGAATGAGTAGTTTTGGCCTGTTGAACTTATGAAATCAAAAAGGTGAGAGAGGCCAGGTGTGGTGGCGCACGCTTGTAATCCCCGCGCTTGGGAGGCGGAGACAGGGGGATCGCACAGGTTCGAAGCCAGCCGCGCTGGCTTAAGAGACCCTGTTTCCAAATACAAAAGTATAAAAATAGGCCTGGGAGTATACCCTGGAGGTAGAAGGGTTTCCAGGAACCCCAGTACCACCACCAAAAAAAAAGTGAGAGAGAAGAGGTGGGTGACACTCACAATCAGGCTGAAATTAGTCAGTAGTCTTAAAGACAGGAAACTAGCCAACCTCAAGTTGTTGTTGTTGTTGTTGTTGTTTGTTTGTTTGTTTGTTTGTAGGACTGAGGATGGGATAGAACCCTGGGGCATTCTACCTCCGAGCTGCACTCCCAGCCCTATTTTTTATTCTCTATTTTGAAACAGGGTCTCACTGAGTTGCAAAGGACCTCACTAAGTAGCTGAGGCTGGCCGCAAACCATGATCCTCCAGTCTCAGCCTCCCAAATGCTGGGATTACAAGCGTGCGCCACCACGCCCGGAACTTAGTTTGGATTTTGAATGTCTTCCAAAAGTCTGTGTTGTTGAAGGTTTGGTCCCCAGACTGTGGTGCTATTGGGAGTTGGTGGAATTTTAAGAAGGTAGGACTTTTTAGAAGGAAGTTAGTTATTGGGGGTGTGTCCTTGAAGGGGATATTGGGACCCTGGTCTCTTTCCTTTCTTTGTTTTTGGGTTGCCACAAGTGTAGCAGGTTGGTCTGCCGTGTGTTCCCCACCATAAAATGCTGTCGCTCAGGGCCCAAAGCAACAGGTCCAACTAATCATGAGCCAGAACCAAGGAAACTGTAAGCCGAAATAAAGCTTTACTCTTTTTATTTACCCAGATATTTCCTTACCATAACAGAATGCTCACTAGCACACTTTGCTTAGAAGCTATGTAAATGTGCTATTGTCCAAATAGATTAAAATTAATCTTTAGTTTCTCTCTCTAAACTAAAACAAGTCTAGATAGGAAAACTCATACTATTTTCCACACCCAAGTGGATCACCTGTGTAACTCTCAGTGTATATATACCTAGATAAAAGACCATTAGCTTTGAACATTTAGAAAGATACTGTTGGTGGGAGTACAAATTAGTTCAGCCACTATGGAGATCTGTGTGGAGATTCCTAAGAAAGCTAGGAATATATCCACCATACGATCCAGCTCTACCACTCCTGGGTATTTTCCCAAAAGGGTTGAATCCAGAGAACTATAGCAACATATGCATGCCTATGTTCATAGCAGCACAATTCGTAATAGCCAAAATATGGAACCAACCCAGATCTCCATCAACAGATGAATGGATTGCAAAACTCTGGGAAATACACACAATGGAATTCTACTCAGCCATAAAGAAGAACAAAATAATACTATTTGCAAGAAAATGGAAAGTCCTGGAGAGCATTATGTTAAGTGAGACCAGCCAAGCACAGAAGGAGAAGGTACATATGTTCCCTCTAATATGCCCAAAGTAGGGAACGTAGAGGATACCAGTGGTACTCCAGGAAATGGAGGGGAAATACCAGCAAAGCTTGAATGGAAAGATAGGAGAGGAGAAAGACTGAACTTGATTAATGAGGGTCTACATCCGAATATGTGTAAAATTATGAATATGGTATGGTTACCCTGGACATTCATTGGTGGGAGGGGGGAAGGAAAAACAGGGGTGGGGGGGAGAGGGCACCAAGTATAGTTTAAATTAATACCATTTATGTTCAGTACAAAAATAAATAAAAAAGAAAGATAGTCACAGATTTAATACTTTTCTCTTTTATAACATGGCCTACTTTAGGCCCAGAAATGATAAGAATTTTTAAGGCAAAGTGAAAACAGAAACAGATTGTTTTCTAGAAACTACAGGAAGGAAATGCTTGCTGGAGCATGGATTAAAGAAGGCCACTGTATCACATTCAGCCAATTCATAGCAGTTTCTTCCGTGAACTCAAGGGACCACTTGCATCAAAGTGAGCTGAGGAAGACTGTAATGTAGACTGATTCCTGGTTTCCACCAACATTCAATCAGGATATCTAGAAAGGAGGCTGGGGAATTTTAATAAGCTAATTATCTATTGGCTTTATTAAAAAAACTAATTTTTTAAAAATGGAGTTTTCAAATAGCCTAAACAAAATTTAAGTTATGAAACCCTAAGAATTCACGAGTATCACAGGTATGTAAAAAACAGTCAGAATCTGTAGGTAACAAACAATATAGAATTTGTAAGGAAGTCTTCCTTTTATTATTTATTTTTGTAAAATAGAGGACAATTTGTGATTTCATCTTCATTTAAAATAAGAAATATTTCTTTTGAGAGTAGTGAGCCCACTTATAATTAAATTTAGATGTTCTTTTTCTCTTTACTATTATGAAGTAAAGTGATTATTTTTAGTCTTTAGGGCACTTTGCTCTCCAGATAGAACAGTATGGACATATATTGCTGCCTGATGAAAAATTCTCCATCATGACTATCAGTAAGGCTTGATCTTTGGTTTATATCCCTTGTCACACTGTAAGTTCTGATATGATTAACTCATTCTTCTTTGAGACTAAGATAACTGAGTTAGAACCAATATTTCTTTTCTTTCTATTTATTTATTTATTCATTTATTTTGCTGTACTGAGGATGAAACCCAGGAGCATTTTACCTCCAAGTTACACACTGAGCCCTATTTTTTATTCTTTATTTTGAAACAGGGTCTCACTGAGTTACCAGGAACCTCTCTAAGTAGCTTAGGCTGTCCGCGAACCCTGATCCTCCTGTCTCAGCCTCCCGAATGCTGGGATTACAAGCACGTGCCACTGTGCCCAGCTAGAACCAATATTTCTGATTGGTCTGTTCCATCAGTTCATTTTTATTACATATTGAAATTTCCACTGAAGAGTACAAACCAATCTTTTACCATCTAGTGAAAAGAAATTCAATTTGGCATATGGTACTATTCATGACACAGTTCCAATTTGTACCCAAATGTCCCCTGATTGAATTGAAACATACACCTTGTTTGTATTACAAAGTCTTTATTAGATATACAGCTTTTTCGGGCTTAGTAAACAAACAAACAACAAAAAAAAAAAAACCTGGGTGAGGAGATTGCTTTAAATTACATTTCTATTCCCTCCAACTGAAAATCTTCTTTTAAGCTCCATAAAATTTTACCTCTACTTCTGTAATGGCACACGCCACTTCATCACATGCATCAGCATGCATGTATTCAAGTAGAACCTGTGATTATTTATGCTTTATAGAGATTAAATGTGTGAGTTCATTTATCTTCGTAGACTTCACTGCCTGATTGGAACCTAAAAAATAAATATCAAAAATATTTGTTTAATAGTAAATGAGCTCTCATCATCTTGACAAGAATCAGAGAAAAGCAAGTTTACACCTGCAAACCTAAAGCAGGTTCAGAGTTGCTTTCAGGTTCCATTTTGGACCCTTATTAGAAGCCTGCAATAAGTCCAGCCAAGGCCAAGACTTCAGCCCAGTTGTTTCCACTCTTTCTTGCTAGTTTATGCCTTAATTATTAATAACAATAATTAACATGTACCAGGGTCATTTATATGGTTGAAAATTTTATAAAATTTAATCAAATTAGTCAAAGTCACAGAACCTTAAGTAAGAAGAGCCAGTCATCTAAATTGACTCTGTTTGACCAAAGAGCCTGAGACAACCGCCTGACTATCCGACTCCACTGTTGACTCTTGTCTGTCTCTCCATTCTGCTCTCTGTTTAGTTCCAAAGCAAAACATATTTACAATATATATTTAAAATATCTAACACCAATTTGTGATACTTCATGGGATTATTCATTATCACTCACCTGTGTATTACATTAATCCATTCATGTAAGAGTGGGGAACACTGCTACATGGACCAAACACGTAGATACGTCATTGTGTTATATCCCAAAGCCAAAGTATCCAAGTGAATTCAAGGGAAATTATATCTACAGCTAAGTGTCCTCTGAAATTATTTTGGAGATATTAAGCTCCAAAGCGATGGGGGATAACATCCTCATTTAAAATAAGAGAAACCAGCCGGGCATGGTGGCATAACCACAAATAATAATAATAACAATAATTAATAATAATAATAATAATAATAATAATAATAATAATAGAGAAACCAAAGACTCAGGAAGTGGTGTCTTGCCCCATGTGGCACAGTTAAGAAGTAACTCTCAAATCCTTCTCCCTTGATCAATCATTTAGTCTAATATTCTCCCTTTGAATGGTGTGGAAAGGTGCTATGTCTGAACATCCGCTATGCTTTTGGGGGCTTTGTTCTTAACTTTCTACACTGAAGAAACTGTAAATATTCAGTTTGTATCTACTTCCCTTGGACCGGGACTGACGTTGTCTGCATTAGCTGAGCATCTGACACCTGTGTCCAATTAGTGATCATGTTCTGTTCCATCTTTCCTTCTGTCCCACATACTCCCAAATATTTATAATTCTGTGCTTCCTCATTAATGTGCAGATTCGCCTCATTCTCTTGTTCTATTTATAAAATTCATTTTTCTATTGATGTTTTTGATATCGAATATTTTTATTTCACAAACATAAGTAGTCTCTTCAGCACTAACACCTGTACCAATGAAAACACACAGCAGGAAATGAACCGACAACCACCTTCTGATCACTTGACCCATAGACAGGTCCTCCCCACGGCTTAACCAAATTTCATTCTCAGCTTGAAGGAACACTGGTCACGTAACGTATTAATAGTCGAAACCCCTGCCAGCCACACATCTTCAATGGTTGTTATTTTCCCAAGGGGGTTTGAATTATGCTTAACATGCTTCTCACAGGGAAGAATTTTACTGAATTCTCTCCTCTCTGATTGTGACCAAAAAGAAATAGGATGGAAAAAGAAGCTTGCTATTTTAGTGCCAGTGGAGGCTATATTTGGAGAAGAAGCTTGTGTTCTATTGGAGACTAATTTGGGAGAAGATTACAGTGGAAATTAAGGATAACTAAAATGGAGGGCATCGAGTACATAAAATTGGAAATGTGACTTTTACCTATTACTAGCCAAACTGGGAAATACTAATGCCAGTTCTGTCATATTTGTCAGTGGTCTTTTGAAGATGCTATGGATTCTGTATTAAAGACACAATACGCTCACCAGTTTGAGTCTTCACTTCCCTCAATTGAGAACCTGAAGCCTACTTTCAAATCATAATTTCTGCATTGGAGAAAGTGAAATGTTCCAGGATGATAAATGAACAATAATTTACCACCTGAAGAAATGGCTCCCTTGCTGCCAAACATTTTTTGGGGTAGGCAGGACATCGTTGATCACGACCATTCACTCCTGACATTTTCCCAGTCTGGAAAGGAAAGCAGTGAATGTTTGACACACTATTACATGTCTCCCAGATGAATGATAACACTGTATGAGCTTCATTTCACTTCAGAAGAGATTTAACACTGGAGTTAATGTTTTACCTCTAAAATGTAAAGGAAAATGTTTTATGTTAAGGATGAGAGCAATGGAGAACTGTGGGCCATGTAGGCATCATGTTGACTGTGAGAGTTTGCAGAGTATACAGCAAATTATTTCTCTCAATTAAAAATGATGTTTTTAAAAATCAAAAGCAACATCTTTTCATTGCAGAGATGTAGATAGCTTACATATGGCCCTTCATTCTCTGTGATTGGCTAATCTCATCTAACATAATGTTCTCCAAGTCTTTCCATTTTCTTGCAAATGATGTCTTTTTTTTTTTAGAATTCTATTGTGTGTATTTTTGTAATCCATTCATCTATTGATGGACACCTAGGTTGTTTCCATAGTTTGGCGATTGTGAATTGTGCTGCTATGAACGTGGGTATGCATATGTTACTATAGTTCTCTGGTTTCAACCCCTTTGGAAAGATACCCAGTAGGGAGTAATTGGGATACAAGAGGGACTCCAAATGATGAGGAGAAACTTCAAGGAGCCAGGGAGGAACTGTAAGAGTAGGAGTGGAGAAAGACAGGTTCATTAATAGAACTACTACCATAGACCATATGTATACATGTGGATATGTACCAACGTCAATCTGGGTACTCTGTATTAGGAGGGAGGGAAATGGGGGCGCACGAGGAGCGTGTGCATGCACGTCATTGTCAACATGATTTAGATCATGATGTAAGACTATAATGCACAGAAAAAGAAAAAATATGAAATTATAAACCATCTGTGTTAGGTTTTGATCACTTCAACAAAATACCTAAGAAAAACAATTTAAAAAAAGGGAAAAATTATTTGGGCTCAGGATTTCAGAGGACTAAGGTTATGGACAGCTGGTTTCACTGTTTCTAGGCCTGTGCTGAGGCAGAATATGATGGTGGAAGGGGGTGGCAGAGCAGAGCTGCTCAACTCTAGGTGGCCAGGAAGTAGAGAGAGAGAAAGAGAGAGAAGGACAAGACATACCCTTCCAGGGCACAACCACAGGGACATACTTTCTCCAATTAGACCTCACCTTCCACCCCCTCATAATGCTATGAAACCATGAATGAATCAATGGGTTAATCCATTGATAAGGTTAGAGCCCATGATCCAGTCATCTTCCTGTAAGGCCCCACCTCTGAACACTGCTGCACTGGGGGTCAAACCTTCAACACTGAAGCCTTGGGGGTATTCTGCATCCAATCCATCACACCACCCATGATTCCAACATGTAGAAGAAATCGTGTGGTCTGTGTCCTTCCAAGAACTTTTTCAATGCATAAACCTGTACTTTTTTCTTTAGTAAATATGGAACATATGATTAATAAACAAGTTTTTAACCCAAGTATATGTCATGAATAAGTTTTTCATAAAATTAAATATGGATTTTCACCAAAGAAAATAAAAGTATCTAAGAAATTTTTTAATCTAATTTTTCTTGAAGATTACTTTTTATAGTAATTAATAGTTCCATGATTAACAATAACATAACTTAACAGGTTTTATTTTTAATAGTATTGCTTTAAGTGGAATTCAAAATATCAAACTTCCAGGGCTTCTCTATATAACAAAAAATTATCTATTTGAAGTGGAAAGTTCCCACCAAAAGTTTTGAAAATGTTTTAATCTCTTTAAAATTCGTATTACTTACTCATATTAACAATATCATATGTAAAAGTTTCAATTGAAAAATGAATTATTATATTTATGGTGTACAACATGAGGTTTTTAAAAATGTATGCATTGTGGAATGGCTAAATCAAGCTAAGTAACATATGCTTGACCTCAGATATTTATATTGTGTGTGGTAAAAATATTTAAAACTTACTTTCTTAATTTTCAAATAGATAATACATCAATATTATCTATATTAGTCATGTTGTACAATAGACCTCTTAAATTTATTTCTCTACCAACTATAACTTTGTATCCTCTGACCAACATCTCCCCAGTGCTCTCTCCACCTCAGACCCTATCATTTTTTGTGTGTGTGTGGGTTTGGGGATGGAACCCAGGGGCATTTAACCTCTGGGCTACACCCCCTGACCTATTTTTTATTTTATTTTGAAACAGGGTCTCACTAAGTTTCAAAGGGCCTCACTAAGTAGCTGAGGCTGTCCACGAACCGCGATCCTCCGGTCTCATCATTCATCTTTCCACTTCTACGAGGTTGACATTTCTGAATTTCACATATAAATGAGGTCATGCAGTTTCGTTTTTCTATGCTTGCCTTATTTTACTTAGCACAATGTTCCTCAGGTTCCTCCATGTTATTACAAGTATCACAATTTCCTTCCTTTTTAAGGCTGAAATATGTATTATATACATACATATATAGCATACATACATCTATGTATGTGTGCTACATTTTCAACTGTGTATAAATATACCATATTTTTCTTATCCCAACTCATCCATTAACACCTGGGTCAATTCCATATTGTTGCTACTGAAAACAGTGCTGAGCTGGGTGTAGTGATGCACGCCTGTGATCTCAGGACTTGGGAGGCTGAGAAAGGAGAATCATAGGTTTGAAACCAGCCTCTGCAACTTAGTGAGGCCTTCAGCAACTTAGCAAGACTTGTTTATGAATAAAAATTAAAATATGACTGGGGGTGTAGCACAAAGGAAAGATCCCTCTGGGTTTAATCCCCAGCACAAAAGAAGGAGGGGAAGAAAGAAAGAAAGAAAGAAAGAAAGAAAGAAAGAAAGAAAGCAAGCAAGCAAGCTGCACTGAACATGAGAGTGTATCACTTTACTGATTTCATTTCATCTTCAATCTTTTTTCCATATGTGTATATATACATATATGACATGTATATTACATACTTATTCCCTTTGAAATCTCTCTCCATATATATGTATTCATATGTGTATTCATATATGTGTGTATATGTGGAGAGATTTCTTTCTCTCTAAATATATGTATAGGCATGATTGTTGTATTATATAGCAGTTCTATTTTAATTTTTTTACACACTTCTGTACTGTTTTCCATAATGGCTGTACTAACTTTTATGTCTATCAACATTACACTAAGACCCCATTTTTTCAACATCCTCACCAATACTTGTTATATTTTCACTTTTTGTGATAATAGTGATTATGACAGGTATAAGGTGATACCTTATCACTGTTTTAGTTTGCATTTTAGTGGTGATTAGTGAGACTGAGAAGTTTTTATATACTTTTTTTTTTTTAGTACTGGGGATGGAACCCAGAGACATTCTACCCCCAAGCTACTCCCCCAGCCCTATTTTTTATTCTTTATTTTGAAACAGGGTCTCACTGAGTTGCACAGGGGCTCACTAAATAGCTGAGCTGTCCTTGAACTGCGATCCTCCTGTTTCAGTTTCCCAAATGCTGGGAGTATAAGTGTGCGCCACCACGTCTGGCTTTACCTTTATATCTCTTCTTTTGAGAAATGTCTATTTATGTGCTTTGTCCATTTTCAAATTGGGTTATTTCTTTTCTTGCTGTTGAGTTGTTTGAGTTTTTTGTGTATTTTGGATAGTAACCCCTTATCCAAAGTACAATTCACAGCTATTTCCTCCCATTCTGTATGTAGGTGATCTTTTCACTATATATTAGCTGTTTCCTTAATGGTGAGAAAAGCTTTTTAATTTGATTCAATCTCATCTACCTATTTTTGCTGTTGCCAACTGTACTTTTCAGGTCATACCTCAAAATTATTGTTCGGAACAATGTCACAGTTTTTTCCCCTATTTTTTCTTTGAGTAGGTGTATGGTTTCTAATTTTATGTTTAAATCTTTGGTCCATTTTGAGTTGATTTTTGCATATGATATAAAACACGGGTTTAATTTCATTTTTCTGCATGGGGATAGTCAGCTTACCCAATTTATTGAAAATGCTATCCTTTCCCTATTATATATTCTTGGAATCATTGTTAAAAATTAAGTGACCACAAAAGTGTGCATTTACTTTTTGGCTTTCTATTCTCTTCTTTTCATCTATGTGTCTGTCTCTATGCCTGTACCTCGCTGTTTTGATTACTATAGTTTCATAGTATATTTTGAAATCTGGTAGTATAATGTCTCCAACTTTGTTAGCTACAAACAGAAGCAAATTTTGGAGTGATTTTTTGTTTTGTGGTACTGGAGATTGAACCCAGGGGGATTCTACCTCTGAGATATACCTCCAGCCCTATTTTGTATTCTTTATTTTGAAACAGAGTCTCATTAAGTTGTAGAAGGCCTCATTAAGTGGCTGAGGCTGGCCACCAACCTATGATCCTCCTGGCTCAGTCTCCAACTACTGGAATTACAAGTGTGTGCTGCCATGCCCTATTTAGGAGTAAATTAACCACAGAAGTGAAGATTTGTGCACCAAAAACTATAAAACACTAATGACAGAAATTTAAGAAGACACAAATAGAAAAATATGTATTTGTATTGGATGAATTAATATTATTAAAATGTCCATGCTATCCAAACATTTTACAGGTTTGATGTAATCTTACCAAAATTCCAATAACATTTTTCACCAGTCTAGATAAAACAATCTTAAAAAATTCATACAGAAGCCGGGCGTGGTGGCGCATGCTTATAATCCCCACGCTTGGGAGGCAGAGACAGGAGGATCACGCAGGTTCGAAGCCAGCCGCGCGCGCTGGCTTTGGAGACCCTGTTTCCAAATAAAAATGTAAAAATAGGTCTGGGAGCGTAGCCCGGAGGTAGAAGGGCTTCCAGAAACCCCAGTACCACCAAAAAAAAAAAAAATCATACAGAATTACAAAAGACATAGAGCCAAAACAATCTTTAACATAAAAGTGGTTTTCAACTAGTAAACAAATGTGTCCCAAAGGATAATGTGCAGTTCAATTGTTCTCTTCTTTGGGCATGTTTTGCGTTTTCAGTTTGCACATTCTGGTACTATCTCAAGTGATTCATCATTCATTATTCATTTCACAGATATATTTCTGAGAGATTTCTACTTCAGACGTATAAATAAAGTGCTATATCTGCTGGAAAAAATAGTAGTAAGCGCTTCTGAAAAAATAAAAAGAAGTACACTGGAGGGGAAGGTAGGAATGTGGTTACTCTAGATGAGTGCTCCCACCCCATGGTCAAACTCAAGCTTAGTCCTCAACTTGTCCACTGGGTCATGTCTTCGTTTGCCCTCGCAGTGACAGCACTTTATGGAGTTTTATTTTGGGGTATATGTGTTAGGGAGCTGGGCATTGCACCTAGGACTTCCTGCATGCTAAACACATGCTCTACCACTGAGCTATCTATCCCCCAGCCCCTGTTGTACTTTAGTAATCTCCCCTCTTCTCCCACCATCAACTCTTAATTCTCCTAGTCTCTTAGGTCATTTCTATTGGTATACAAACATATATACAAACTTATACAGTGGTCTTCCCTTATCTACTTTTTTACTTTCTCCTGTTTCAGTGACCCATAATCAACCAGTCTGAAAAATGATATGGAAACTTCCGGAAAAAAATTGTTGCCCAATTTTCGAATGTTCTGAGTAGTTTGAGTAAACCTCATGCTGTCCCTCTTCATCCTCCACTATGCAGTGTAGAAGCCCTGTATATGCTGCCTGCCCACTGGCCTGTCAGTAGCTCTCTTGGTTATCAGATGACTGACATGACACTACAGTACTTGTGATCATGAAAACCCTTTTTTACTTAGTCACACAGAGGGAGAGTAGCAATTCTGGCGACTCAGATATGCCAAAAAGCCATACAGTGCTTTCTTTGTGTGAAAAGATGATAATTCTTTAACTAAAAAAAAATAAATGGTATGTTGACGTTGCTAAGAACTATTGTACAATAACATGTTTTGAGAGCAAGAAAGAAATTACATTCATATAACTTATAGTATATTTTATAAACATTCTTATGATTGTTATTAATCTCTTACTATGCCTAATTTATAAGTCAAACTTTATCCTAGTTTTGTGTGTATAGAGAAAAGCATAGCCTATACAGGACACAGTGCTATCCTAGGTTTCAGACATCTTCTGGAGGTCTTGGAATGTTATTTCTCATTAATCTCAAAATCTTCCAGGACTCTCAGAGCACAAAGGAGGTACACTTACCATGTCTTCCTCTTCCTCGTGGACTCTGCATGTATCTTACCTCTCATCACTTTGCACTATGATGACCTGCTTCTCGTCTTAAACTATAAGGTCATCATAATACAAAGTGGTGACAGGTATGGAGCGTATAGAGTACAGTGTCATAATATATTGAGTCCTGAGTGCCTAGACCAGTGTCGAGAAAATTGTAAATTTATGAGAACTATTTCTGAGTAAACTGAGTCTTAAAAGAAGATCAGGAAAACATTAGAGGCCAAGATAAAAACATTTCAGGCAAAAAGAGCAGAATGTATGAGAGCACACAGGCTAGAAAGAATGTCACAGTTAATTCACTACCAGTCGTTTAGTAGGAAAACAGTGGGCATGTAAGGTAGAGGGTAATAAAGCAAAATTTAGTTCTAGTTCATTAAGATTCTCTTACTTAGCTGGATGTGGTGACACATGCCTATAATTCCAGCACTTTGGAGGCAGAGACTGGAGGATCACAGTTTCAAGGACAGCCTCAGTAACTTAGTGAGACCCTGTTTCAAAAAAAAAATATGCCAGGCTTGGTGGCGCACACTTGTAATTCCCGCGCTTGGGAGGCTGAAACAGGAGGATCGCGCAGGTTCAAAGCCAGCTTCAGCTGGCTTAAGAGACCCTGTTTCCAAATAAAAATATAAAATAGGTCTGGGAGTGTAGTCTGGAGGTAGAAGGCCCCTCGGTTCCATCCCCAGTACCACCAACCAACCAATCAATAAATAAATAAATAAAAATAAAGTAGGACTGAGTACATAGCTTGGAGGCAGAGTGCCCCTGGGTTCAATCCCTAGTACCACAAAATGTATACCTATGTCAAAGAGATTGGACTTTGTCTTATTCAAAGTAAAGACTCACCGGATAAATATAAGCTAGATAGTTAACTAATCATATTTTTATTGTAATAATACTAACAGACATGTATTGAGCTCTCCTCAACCTCTTTCAACCAGAAGGACATTAATACGATATTTAAAACATGTACTTGCTCAAGGTACATAGCTAAGTCGATTATACATTCAAAGTCAGGTTTGTCCAAATACAGAAGACACGTTCTAGACTCAGCAATGGGTCCTGAGAGACCACTTTGGCAATGATTTGGTGGACTGGAGCAGGGTACCAGTCAGGAGGATGTGGCAATAAGGTAGGTGAGAAATGCCGACGGCACAAACTAAGCTAAGCTCTTTGACAGCAAGGACCACGCCTTGTTCACCACAGTCTGCATGATGTGTCCGACACAGTCAGGTGTCTAACAATTATTTTCTAAATAAATGAAAGAGCGACAACCAGAACAAAAGCAGCAGCCCGTCTAAGAAGCAGAGTTGACAGACAGAAGCCAGGGGCGAGGATTGGTAAAGGCAAGATGCTAAAGAAAGCTGGTTTCCAGTGAAGGCTGAGGAGGAGTTCGAATGCTGTTAACAGAGGTGAGAAGCACTGGAGACCCCCGGTGGGGGTCTGGCTGGAACGATGAATGAGGCGGTGGCTAGGAGACAGGTCCCAACTTAAGTCTTGTGACAAGGCTCAAATGGAGACATCTGGAGGACAGCTAGAAATATATATTTGGAGCTCAGAAGGGAGATCCAAACTCAAGATAGTCATCAACATATTGGTGGGCCTTAATATAGAGGCTGAAGGAACAAAACTTGAGGATAAAACTTCATAGGCAAAATGTGCAGGATGAGAAGACGTCCAAGGATCGAATCTGAACTCAGCCACATTTTCGGGGTGAGCAGAGTGTGCTGAGCCTGTGAAAGATGCTGGAAAGCAGTCAGAAAACAGTGCCCACAAAGCAAAGAGGAGAGAGCCAAGGAGGAGAGAGCGGTCCCAGTTGGATTCCACAAGGGTCTTTCCATAAGTTCTTCAGTCAGGGGAGAAAAGAAACCACTGCAGGTGCTTTACTCAGAGAGATCGCAGCCATTGATTCGCTGCTCAGAGTTGTTGGAGGGCTACAGTGGCAGTTTTGAGGCTGGACTATCTGATCAGTGCATTAGGCGACTGTCTCTTCACCTCAGGACCCAGGCCAGTGGCTCCCCCACCATCTGACTGCCTATGGGCTGATGTGTAAAGGGGAAGAAAATGAGGTCAGAGGAAGCCTGGTTACCTAAAGCTGTTGCCCAGAAGTGGCATATGTCACCTTCTTCCATATTTCATTGAACAAATAAATCAAATGATGACACTGAATAACTGTCTTCACAGAGAGAAGACGACTGACAAGTTATTTAGCTTACTGTATCCCATTTTCTTCATTTGTAATACATCTAGCTAGAAATGTGGTTGATCTATAAACTTTAAATAGATATTAGACATCGCTTTGTTATTTTTTAACCCTTTTTCCCTTTCCCTTTTCCTTCTCCACTGCCTCTCTTTTGGCTTTAGAAATGGTGTGTTCACCCTGCATTTTATTTAGGTCCTTTTATGCATTCACTGTCCAGTGAGGTCAGCCTTTCTCTCAACCTCCCACCCCATGAATCCAGTTAGAGAAAGATCAGCAAATCTCTCATCTTCCTTGTCCAAATGAATAAAATTTTGCTCTTAAAATATTTCAACGAAGGAAAACTATAAAACAATGCCTAGTAAACTTCCCTGTACACCTACCTCCTTCATGGGTCTCAGTGGCCTCTGCAACATGCACTAAAACCAGGATGGAGCAATTGATTCCTTAGGTCTGTTATCCACTACCACAGGGATTTTCACTCCTAAACAACCTCTAAACTCTTGGAACTGCATCTTCTCCATAAGGATCATTCTCTTCTCTTCTCTTCTCTTCTCTTCTCTTCTCTTCTCTTCTCTTCTCTTCTCTCTCTTCTCTTCCCTTCTCTTTTCTTCTCTTCCCTTTCTCCATTCTCTTCCCTCTCCTCTCTCCACTTACTCCTCCTCCTCCTCCTCCTCCTCCTCCTCCTCCTCCTCCTCCTCTTCTTCTTCTTCTTCTTCTTCTTCTTCTTCTTCTTCTTCTTCTTCTTCTTCTTCTTCTTCTTCTTCTTCTTCTTCTTCTCCCCCACCTCTCTCCCTCCCTCCCTCCCTCCCTCCCAGGAAACTGTATGCCTTTCTGATCTTATTTCTGGAAGAGAAATGTCCTAAGTCCAAATATTGGGGTTGAGGGAGGTACTAGGAATTGAACCCAGGGCATCTACCTCAAGTTCCAGCCCCTGTCTGGTTTTGTTTTTTGTTTTAAAACAGGGTCTATCTAAGTTGCTGCAGCTGTCTACAAACCTGTGATCCTCCCATCTCAGCCTCCCAAGTACTGGGATTATAGGTGTGGGCCACCATGCCCTGCCAACTTTGCACACAATGAGGGCCAGTCAACAAATAACCGGTCGACAATTACAAACATAATTATAAAAGCAAAAAAATGATGGGGAACTATTACATTCACCAGTGAAGACAGTGATGCCTCAGCAACGCAATGCAATGTAGACTCCTCTACAGGAAGTTAGAACACGGACAAGCAGGGGAAGCTCTAGAAACTCTCAAAGGTGCTAGTTGAGAATACTGTACCAGTGTTCATGTCCTGATGTTGATCATCATATTACAACCAGATAAGATGCTAACATCAGTGGAAGCTGGGTGATGGATATGAAGAAAATGTCTACACACTTTTTGACTTTTGTGTAAGTTTAAAATTAGTTCCACATGAAAAGTTAAATAACATAAGTACATAAATTGTAACCTTGTGTCATTTGGGACTTTGCAGAAATACTTTAACATTTTAGTTATACAATATATTGTTTGCTAAAAGAGCAAGACAGATATTTTCCCTGTTTAAGGGGTTCCTGTTTTATTCATAATTTTGTGTGTGTGCATGCATATAAGCTCACATCTGGATGTTGAATATGATTCAATCCTCTTTTTATACAGACATAGTCAAGTATTTGTTTTACAGATGTGTTGATTTACTTCGTTTTGTAACACTAAGCTATCCCTGTAGTTCTGAGCTAAGTCCTCCCTTTGTTGCTATTTATTTCTGAGGTGTATTGCTGGATTTTGTGTGCCGATGTTTATGTGCTAACTCATTGTTTTCATAAGTTGTGGTTTTTCTCTGATGAACGACTCATTCTCTTTACTCTGCTGTCATTTGTCTTTCTTGCGCTTTTATTCTTCTGGTGTGCAAGTCTAGTTGATCATTATTTTTCCTAGATTTTTAAAGGTTTAGTATACTATTGCCATCTGGCCTTTACCGTTACTGATGAGAAGTTTTACTGTCAATTTAACTACTATCTCTTTAAAGGTATTCTGTTCTTTTTCTCAAATATTTTGTTGTTGTTGTGTTTTGTTTTGCTTTTTGTTTGTTTCTTCTTCATCTTTCACATTCTGTCATCTCTCTGTAATGCATCAAGGTTATTCAGGGTCCAATCTGAGAGTTATTATATATCTTAGTCTAGAGAATTATCAACAATTATCTTTTAAAATGTTGTTCACCTACATAAACTCTTATTTTTCTTTGAAATTATTTTGAATATAAATTAGATATTTTACATGTTTTTTTAAAAATCCCTTGTGCTGATTTCTGAGCACTTGAACTAAATTAGTCTCCCAATGTACTAGTTTTCTTTTAGATATTTCTAAACTATAGCTTAATCAATTTACTGTGCATTAACTTTTTTTTTTTTTTTTTTGGTGGTACTGGGGTTCCTGGAAACCCTTCTACCTCCGGGTTACACTCCCAGACCTATTTTTATACTTTTTTAAATTTGAAAACAGGGTCTCTTAAGCCAGCGCGGCTGGCTCCGAACCTGCGCAATCCTCCTGTCTCCGCCTCCCAAGGGCGAGGATTGCAAGTGTGCGCCACCATGCCCGGTGTGCATTAACTTTTTGTACTGGGGATGGAACCCAGGGGCATTCTACCTCCAAGCTACACCCCCAGTCCTATATTTTATTCTTTATTTTGAAACAGAGTCTCACTGAGTTGCAAAGGCTCTCACTAAGTAGTAGCTGAGGCTGTCTGCAAACCACAATCCTTCTGTTTCAGTCTCCCAAATGCTGGAATTACAAGCATGCGCCACCACACCCGGCTCTCCATCTTTCATTTAATTTCTATGTTTTCTTTTATGTTTTAAACAACTCAATTACTACTTTATAGGACTATTTTTCATAATCTCAAACCCGTTGGGTGCTTTTTATTATTTCAAATACTCATTCCTTACTGTTGTACTTGCTATTCATCTCTCTTTTTAAAGATTATACTTTTATTGATACATTATGATTATACATCATGATGGCATTCAAATGATACAAGCACAGGTCAAGCACTTGTGCACACAGCTGTTGGTGTGTTTCCCTCTAGATCCCACCAGGCTCCTCATACCCTTTAGTGAGACTGGTAGTGACACCTTCATATAAAGCCTTATTTGAACTTCTTCCCTCCTTAAGCCTCCCTTTCCTCTCCCCGCTTCCCTCCCCCTACCCCATTTCACTCTTCTCCTGGTCTCTCTCCTCATTTGTCTGAAGTTCTGTACCCTATTTTCCCTCTAGCTTCCACATATGATAGAACACATATTACCTTTGACTTTCTGAAACTGGCTGATCTCACCATAATATTCTCCGGTTTCATCCATTTTCTTACAAATAACATGACTTTGTTCTTCTTTGTAACTGAGTAAAATTCCATTGTGTGTATATGCCATCTGATCTCATTTTCCTGTGCACTTGGTAATTTTTTTCACTTTGAGTTTATCTTCAGAACTACACATGTGTGTTTATGTGTATACTTTTGGTGAAGCCCCAAACGCCTTGATTGTAGGAGATCTTTCTAGTGATAAATTTTATATTTTGTATGGTACTGTAGGTATTATATCCCTCTGGGACCAAATTTTATATCCATGCTCTTATTACAGATTCAATTGTGCCCTCCAAATCAATAAGTTCAATTTATCATCCCGAGTATGTGTCACCTTAATCGGAAGTCATTCTTTGCAGATTTAATCAAGTCAAATGAGGTCATATTGAATTGGTATATGCCCTAAATAGAATAACTAATGCCTTTAGAAGAGGAGGAAGAGGGAGATTCTGATAGAGACACAGTAAAGAGGCCGTGTGACAGTTGAGGAAGGGATTGGAGAGGAGCAGCCACTGGCTGAGGGAGGCCAAGGATGTCCGCCACTGCCAGGAGCTGGGAGAGAGGCGCACACAGCTTCTCCCAGAGCCTCCAGAAGGAACCGTCCCAGCCCAGGCTTTGATTTCAGGGTTCTGGCCTGAGAACCCTGAAATCCTTCAGAGCTGTGCCAGAATCCATTTCTGCTGTTTTAAGCCACCCAGCTTGTTTTATCATGGCACCCTAGGGAACTAAGATGGCCCTGGCTTAGGATTTCCAGCGAGGACATTAAAATTTCAGTTTCCAACTTCCAGAGCTTTTATCTGGGCTAGCTACCCCGTGGCGCTGGCTTACACTCTCACTCTTTGATTCTGAAATCCCACTTTTTTTTTCCTTAGCACTGGAGGTTTTCCATTTTTTTTTTCCTAAAGCTGACTTAGGATTATAATTAATGTTATCATTTGGTTTTAAATATTTTATCCAGCACAGGCAAGTGTAACTAAAGGAAAGATATCTCTGCTCTCTCCACTGTATTCTGGACCCTATAATCGGACTCTCTTACAGGTATAGAAAGGAAATCATAGGAGCGTGCTGGTAGGGAGAGTGAGACACGCTCAGGCCCAGAAAGTCAGTGTGATGGGAAGTGGGAAGTGTGTAGAGATGCCAAGTGTGTCTTCGGGCTCTTCCATGCCATCAATTATTCTCCACTTAGAGGAAGCTCTTCCCATAACCAGAAAGACCCAGCCCATCTCTCTTGGCCTCATCCTCCCCAGCCCCTCTTTTCCTAAACCCCACTCAGTCCTGGGAACATAGTTTATTTCTTCCAATGCAGCATTATTTTATTCTAGCCTCACAGGTAAATTTTTCCTTCATTAGATATTCTTGATTTCTTTCCAGTACCTAAGTCCTACATGCCCTTCAGAATGTCTGTGGATGCGAAAATCCCCTCCAGCTACTAAGTCAACAGTGGATGAGAGGAAGAGAAATGGAAAGCATAGAACATGATATTGTGAAAGAAATAGATGCGCAGATGGCCCTCAACTTACATGGGGCTAAATCCCCAGTGAGTCCCCAAGAGCTGAAAAGAAGCCGGGTGTGGGTGCGTGCTTGTAATCCTAGTACTTGGGAGGCTAAGACAGGATGATCACGGATTTGCAGCCAGCCTCAGCTACTAGGTCTCCTCAAATCAACAACAAAGCACAACCCACCAGGAAGCTTATTAATTAATAGACTATATTCAAATATATGAAAAATATCTTTTCGGCAAATATATGTTCATTAATTTATTCTTTCATTCTCTCATTCAACAAATATTTATTATATTATTTCAAAGTCATGAGATAGGATTTGCATGAGATATAATGTATTTCCATCATGTTACTCACCTCAAGGGATTTCTGGTCTGGTAAGAGTATTTGTAAATTCTGTTGCCTGGATAACCACACATACTATGTAATAGGAGAATAACTCTTCCTATCAAAGTACAGACAGTACCTGGCTTCCAGTGGTCCAACTTACCATTTTTCTACATCACAATTGTATTAAAGTGATGCACATTCAGTAGGAACCATACTTAAAAGTTTAAATTTTTATCCTTCCCCTGGCTAACAATATGCAGTAAAATCCTTCTTCATCATGCTGGGCAGTAGCCATGATTTGCAGCTCCTGATCAGCCTGTTGATGAGGAAGAGAAACAGTCAACTCTATAGCGCACTGTGTTGGTAAGGTATTGTGTTAAGTGTAGTAGACACATTTTCAATGTATGGTCTTTTCAATTATTTATTTATTTATGTATTTATGTATTTATGTATTTATGTATTTATGTATTTATGTATTTATGTATTTATTTATTTATTTATTTATTTATTTATTTATTTATTTATTTATTTTTGCAGTACTGGGAATTGAACCCAGGCACATTCTACCTCTGATGTACATCCCCAGCCCTCTTTTTTTTTTTTTGATCAGTAGAATTCATTTGTCTTATAATTCCGTGGTTATGTCTCCTTTTTTAATCTTTTATTCTCTACCCATTTTGTGTCTTGATGTGAGCCCTCAGAGAAAGGTGCTTGCTCATTCTCTGTACCAGGGAGGGCTTAGCATATTTTTGGCACTCATTAAATGTTAACATCAACAAGAGCATCATGAAGAACGGTTACACAAGAGGGAAGTAAACAGAGAGGCGAGAGTTGGCAAGCTTCAGATGGATGCTCGCTCTTCTTTCCCCAATCTCGGTGATTACGGAAGGTATTTATTTTCTCAGCATCTTTTAACTCTTTCTGGGTCTAAATACAGGGCTAAATGATTTGCAAAACTCATTTTTAAATGAAGAATTAATCAAGAATTCAAATCTTTTTCTCACTGCAGCAGCTATTCCAAAAATCATAAAACAAGGTTTATTCTTTCAGAACCACCAAGGTCAGCAGTATCCATATTGGCAGCAGCCTTACACACAGCTCTAGTTTTCCTTCATCCAAATAGTGAAAGGACGGTGCTGTGAGTATAGCCAAGGAGCGAAACCACCTCTCCCCTGTCTATGGCAAAACAGAGAAATCTAAAAAAAAAAAAAAAAAAAAAAAGCAAGATTCAGCTACCAAACACCTTGTCTCCATCAATGGTTCTGGCTGGATCAGCTGCTTTCTGATTCTAATTAAGTCTTCCCCAAAAATTTATATGTCAGCAGAAGTGAGAGAAATCAAGGAAGCATTTTTTTCTTGGCTACAGCGAAACTTTTTGTTGGACAAAAACACATGTGAATGAAGTAAGCTTTTAAGCACTCACGGGTTTTTTTCCATCAATATGAGGCTAATAAATTAAAATTGGAAATTTTTTTCCTTCCATCCTCACAAGATCTCCTCGATCGCCTGCCTACTATTTGCTTCAGTTCTCTCCCTCCCACCCGGAATGAGGGAAGACAGCTGGCAAGCTCTGAGGGCTTCATTAAAGCAAGCCACAGCATTCGGAGAGAAACAGGCTCCTGCTAAAGGAAGTTCGATGTGCTACCTTCAGGTTTATTTTTTAAATGTGCAAAAGGAAAGGGGATGTTTTGAAGAGAGTGTGTTTTGGGGGGGAGTCTTCAGAATCTTCAAAGTCAGTGTTTGTTGGCATCACAGCCAAGTGTTAGCACAAAAGCCCTAAAGACATGGAAATGAGAAGACTGAATTCGATATTACCCCCCATCCACGCACGCTCCTCAGCTTGAGCGGTGTGGAGCACCACTGAGGCAGACAGGTGGGTGTTCTCCAAGGACAAATATCACAAGCCTTTTACTAGGTAAAAGCCTGCACTCTGCGTAAATCACAAAACTATTTTTCCCAGATAGCTCCTTAGTCTACAATATTAATATCCTATTTGCAGTAAGTGTAAATATATTATAGACTGCAGCCCTGTCATCCTTCTTGTTTTTTGAAAAGGAAAACATTCAGGAGTTTTGCACTGGAATCATTTGGACATTAAGTGCTAGAGACAGAAGATCGTGAAAATCATAACATTATAGAAATCACTAAGGGAAGAGACCTAGATTAGGGCTTATATACTCAAACATCTACAGATCTGATGAGAGTGCCATCATGCCCGTGTACAACACTGAGTCATGGCGAGGACTATGGAGGGTACAGCTCAGTTCCCACCTCACAACTATAGTTTTTGTAAGTCATCAGATAAACATATGTTCAAAAAATGCATTGAAGACCAAGAAAGAATCACCTATAAAACCTTCAAAAGGCTTTCAATTGAGCCGGGCGTGGTGGCGCACGCTTGTAATCCCAGTGCTTGGGAGGCTGAGACAGGAGGATCACACAGGTTTGAAGCCAGCCTCAGCTACTTAGTGAGGCTCTCAGCAACTTAGTGAAACCTTGTTTCCAAATAAAGTATAAAATAGGCCTAGGAGTATGACCCAGAGTTAGAAAGGCTTTGGGTTCAACCCCCAGTACCACCACCCACCAAAAAAAAAAAAAAAAAAATAGGCTTTCAACCTGCAACATCTTGTGTGGTTTTGTAAAAGAGTCACAAAAATTCTGGTTATTTTCAGATTTGGAACCAAAAAGGACACTCTCCTGGAAGATTGAACAAGATCGGCCATGATGATCTGATGCCTACCCCGTTTCTGCAGCCACATCTGCTTGTCTTTACGGTGCACACACCGGATGTAGGCACATCAACCAAAACAGAGATCTGCTTTACTCCTCTCACTACAATGAAATCCCATGCTACAAATGTTCCCCTGAGAAGCCTAGAACTGTTGTCTATGCTAAAAAGAAAAGAGTACATCCTAATAACCCTGCTGCTGCTCCATAGGAAACTAGACCCCAGACCCCAGAGTTCTCAGTTGAGTTCAAAAAGCAATGAGTCCTCTGCAGGGCACAGATGTTAATCAGTGGTTCATCACTGAAGAATTAATGAGGTGTGGGTGGTGGAAAGAACATTGCTGGGGCTAAGACAGGCAATCCTGACTTTGCTATCCACAGAGCATATTACTTGGTCTATCTGAACTTCAATTCCCCCCTTTATAAGATAAAGTAATTGTATCTGTTTACGAAGGCTGCCATAACTATCTACCACCATTTGGTGGCTTAAGAAACCAGGGATTCATTGTCTTACCATTCTGGAAGCTAGAAGTTTCAGATCAAGGTGCCAGCAGAGTCGGTTCTTCCTAATGGCTGTGAGGGACGATCTCCCAGTTTCTGGTGGCCATCGTTGAGTTCTTGACTCCTGCCACATCACCCTGATCTCTGCCTTCATCTCCATACGGTGTTATTTCTGTGCACATGTCTGTCTTCTTTTTATAAGGGTACCAGTCATAATAATTAAAAACCTGCCCTATTTCAGCATGACCTCATGTTCACCAATCATAGGTGCACTGACACTGTTTTCAGAAAAGTCCGCAATCAGAAATGCTGGGAGTTAAGTTTTCAATGGATAAATTTTGGAGAGTGTTAACCAATCCATAAGGGCAATACCTACCTTCAAGAGTAGCTATCCAATTAAATGAAGAAATAGCCATTAAAAATATGGAGCATTGGCTGGCATGGTAGTGCACACTTCTAATCTCAGTATTTAGGAGCCTGAGACAAGAGGATCAAGATTCAGAGACAGCCTCAGCTACTTAGTGAGGCCCTCTGCAACTTGGTGAGAACTTCTTTCAAAATAAAGAATAAAAAGTAGGGATGGGGATATAGTTCGGAGGTAGAATGTCCCTGGGTTCCATCCCCAGTACCAAAAAATAATTTAAACTAAGGATAAACACTGAGAACCATTTGGAATCAACGGATATAATAAATATTCTGTTTATTGGTTAGCTATCTTCCAAAACCAGAAATTATATATATATATATATATATATATATATATATATATATATAGTGTGTGTGTGTGTGTGTGTGTGTGTGTGTGTGTGTGTGTGTGTGTGTGGTACTGAGGATGGAGCCCAGGGGCATTCTACCTCCAAGCTACATCTTTATCCCTATCTTTTATTCTTCATTTTGAAATAGGTCTCACTGAGTTACAAAGGGCCCCACTAAGTAATAGCTGAGCTGTCGGTGAACCTGTCAATCCTTCTGTCTCAGCCTCCCAAATGCTAAGATTACAAGCATGTGCCACCATGCCCTGTTTCCATGCTTATCCTTAACTCTGAAGTACAGCCTTGTGTTGTATCTCCTCTCATCCATCTACCACCTTGCTCCTTGCTGTGAGTGAGTTTCCTAAATTTAGAAGTAGTCATATTATTCTCCTGCATAGTTTCTCAGGGGTTCCCCATCCCTACAGAGAAAGCCTAGTCCTCCTGGTATGACATGGTGGTCCTGTCTCCATGGTCTTTTTTTTTTTTTTTTTTTTTTTTTGGTGGTACTCGGGTTCCTGGAAGCCCTTCTACTGCTGGGCTACACTCCCAGACCTATTTTATACTTTTTTTTATTTTTGAAAACAGGGTCTCTTAAGCCAGCACGGCTGGCTTCAAACCTGTGTGATCCTCCTGTCTCAGCCTCCCAAGCACTGGGATTACAAGCGTGCGCCACCATGCCGGGCAGTCTATTATTTTTTAAATTTTATTTATTTATTTATTTATTTATTTATTTATTTATTTATTTATTTATTTTTGGTGGTACTGGGGTTCCTGGAAGCCCTTCTACCTCCAGGCTACACTCCCAGACCTATTTTTACATTTTTATTTGGAAACAGGGTCTCCTAAACCAGCACGCACGGCTGGCTTCAAACCTGCGGGATCCTCCTGTCTCTGCCTCCCAAGTGCGGGGATTACAAGCATGTGCCACCACACCCGGCTGGTCTTTTATTTTTTAAATAAATTTTTATTGGTGCATTGTAGTCATACTTCTTAATAGGATAAAAAAAAACTTGAGATATACATGCACACATCACCTAATCAGCCCTTACCCAATCCCTGACCACTACCCTCCCCCTCCCTCCTTCCCATGCTTGGCTTCCTGATTAACTTTGATATGTTTGTTTAAGTACATCATTTGCTTTAAAGAATTTCCCTCTTCCCCCCTCCCATCCCCTCAAATAGGTCACTTTAATTGCTCCTCTATAGGATCTCTTCTTCATCTAGAGTTCCTCCTGTTACCCATTTCTTCCTAGTTTTTGCACATTAGGGAAAGCATCTGATTTCTTATTTTTTGTGACATTTCACTGCAAATGCCATAATTTTGTTCTCCTTTATGGCTGGGCAAATTCTATTGTGTACACATCCCAGAGTTTTGTAATCCACTCATCTGTTGAAGGACATCTTGGCTGGTTCCCCAGTTTGGCAATGGTGAATTGTGCATCTATGAACATGGTTGTTCATGCATTCGTTTAGTATTTTGGTTTTCATTCTTTTTGGTAGATACCCAGAGGTGGTATTGCTGGGTCATATGGTAAGTTTGTTTTCCTTCTTCTGCGGATCTTCCATACTGTTTCCCAAAGTGATTGCATTTTTTTGTGTGTGTATGTTCAATTCCAACTTTCTTTTTTTTTACTTTATTTTATTTTTTATACATTTACTTATTTATTTTCAGAAAAAAAATCTATCCTAACATGAAATATGAACTCTAAACACCCAAAACAATCTCGAAAAAGAACACAGCTAGAAGATGTGCAATTTCTGATTTCAAACCTTATAAAGCAACAATAATCGAAACAGTATAGTACTGCTATAAAGGCAGATATATAAACCTCCATGGTCTTAACCTTGCCTAGTTCTTCAACCTCATCCCCACCTGGAACCTTCACTCCATGCAGGCCGAACCCTGTGCTGTTTACTTCTCTCTTCTCTATCTTGGGGCTTTTCTTCACTGGCCTTTTAAAGTTTGGAAGGCACTTGGCTCGCCGTCCACCTGAAATTCTCAGTCATCTCTTATGTCTCAGCTCAAACATATCTTTAATGAAGTCATTCCTGACAGCAGCCTGTGAAGCTGGCTGTGGCTTCCTTCGTGTGCCTCTTGAGCCTTGTTCGTAGAGTGAACCTACGTCCTTGGTTCTCCTTGGATGGTCATCTTTCAGGTTATCGCCTCAGTTCCCATATAAGTTAGCCCAAGGTAGCGCCCTGCTTTCATTTTCAAAGGTGTTACATTATAGATTGTAAGTAATTCCATCACTTTATCTATACAGTGTTTCTTTGTACCTATAACCTTTAACTAACTTCAGGATTGGTCAGCTGACTTTAAGAGAGTAAATTCTTGTGAAAACAAAGACATTATCTTCTTCATCTTTTCCCCAGTCCTAGAACATTTTAATACATTGTAGCTCAAGCAGTCATAATACTTAATAGTTTTAAAAGTAAAAAAAAAAAATCGGCCGGGCATGGTGGCGCACACTTGTAATCCCCGCACTCGGGAGGCGGAGACAGGAGGATCACGCAGGTTTGAAGCCAGCCTCACTGGCTTAAGAGACCCTGTTTCCAAATAAAAATATAAAAAAGAGGTATCTGGGAGCGCGGCCCAGAGGTAGAAGGGTTTCTAGGAACCCCAGTACCACCAAAACAAAAACAAAACAAAAGTAAAAAAAATCTATTAAACTAATCTACTTAATTATATAATGAATTAGAAAATTTAAATCATGCAGTCATTTCTTGATGTATTTTATTTTCAACCTTTCCCTTTTCCTAGCTGTCTCATCCAGGAAGACTCAGAACTGAAGAAGAGTAAAAGAGCAAAGTGGAACAGAGGCACCCCCACTTGAGGGGGTCAGGGATGGGTTGTGTTCAGTCCACACTAGAGAATTTTTGCAGGAAGAACACCTGTGGAATTGGCTGTGCTTAGCAGTGGGACTCCGAGCTCAGCTATGGGGCCCTGGAGGACTCAGAAGAGATCTGTCTCTGGACAAAACTTCAGTCCTAGGATGAGCTTTGAGGGAGAGGAAAAACCCTGAGAAAGAATTCCTGGATGAAAAGGATCTAGTTCACTAAGGGCCAAGGAAAGCTGTGACTTGAGGGTCATCTAGTAGTTGGATACACATTCTGACTGTCCACCAAGGGGATCCTGGGATGAATTTGGGATTCTGTCAATTAGTGCTGAGCCCTTTAAATCCTATATTTGGGAGGATTATTTGATCTTAAGTCCTACTAAATGTGACATGTGGGCTGTTTAAATGTCTTATATGTGAATTAGTCTTTATCTGGTAAAAGTCAGAGTCTTCAAGAGGGTAAACAACGGTAGAGCCATTTGAAATATAGGTCATTTGAGGTTAGGAATGAGGAGAGGACTGATACCAACTTCTTCCAGGAATTCAGCAGAAACATCACTTTCCATACTTAGATAGCAATTCTTATATTGTTTTTCCTTTGGTTATTGGCAGTTTTGTTTAAAGAGTTGACTTTGCTACCTAAGATCTGTTTGTCCTTTGTATTCCAATAAGTAATTCCTTTTACTTCATTTTATTTGTATATTAATTGGATGACACTGATGATGCAAATAAGAAGTCATGTCTAATATCTAGGTAAGAATTGTGATTTAATTAATTTCCTGGAAAAGGGAAAAAAGAACTCTTCTTTATAACTAGGTAGGCTACAATATAATTTTCATATGCAGTTCAAAATTCATTCTCTGGCCGGGCGTGGTGGCCCACGCTTGTAATCCCCACA
Organism: Muscardinus avellanarius; assembly: GCF_963383645.1. Classification (NCBI taxonomy): domain Eukaryota; kingdom Metazoa; phylum Chordata; class Mammalia; order Rodentia; family Gliridae; genus Muscardinus; species Muscardinus avellanarius. The sequence goes on from NC_137794.1 coordinate 95,043,696, forward strand.
CTTGGGAGACAGAGACAGGAGGATTGCGCTGGTTCGAAGCCAGCTCGCTGGCTTAAGAGACCCTGTTTCCAAAAAATGTATATATATATATATGTCTGGGAGTGTAGCCCAGAGGTAGAAGGGTTTCCAGGAACCCCAGTTCTACCAAAAAAAAAAAATTTCATTCTTTTAACATTTCCCTTACTGTCCTCTACTCCACAAGGCTTACCTTAAAGGGGTCTACTGACCTCTGCTTTCTAGTCTTGTTCTATAAGTGGGAAGACTGGCCAGATATTAGAGAATGGGAGGACTAGGAGTTAAGAGTTGCCAGGATTTGGCCTTGTACTTCTGCCAGAATTCCTACAACCATAAGATTATTCTTTCCTTATAGCTCTTGTTTCAAAGTTCTCTCTTGTCCCTTCAGGCCAGAAAGTGTCAACAGAAACCCTTTTGCTTTCCTAAATCCACCCTCTATCTTTATGAACTGATACACCCCAGATTTGGTCCTAGGAAGAGACCCCAATATGAAGATCAGTGGACAAGAAGTATGCCAAGGAGTACTCTTGGGATTAAACCTATAGGAAGGAAAGGAAGGAAGAAATTGAACCAGCATCAAACCACTGGGAGCTCTGAAGTTGCGGCACATCTTCAGCCGAGCGAGACAACTGTCTTTTGGATTACAGAGTCTAGGCTCTCCAGTCTTGATGGGAAATGTGGGCAGTGTAGTTCGAATGCCATATTGATGGAGCAACCGCTCTCTAATTTTCAGATAGTGCTGCCAGATGAGCTCCTGCAGACAGGAAAGGCAAACCCAACCCAGAAATATGAAGCAATACTCACTATAAAGAATGAGTGACCTTGCTAGAAGATAACCAGTGTCCCAACTTTCCACTAAGTGAGTGATTGGTCTCAAGGGATAATTCCATGTTCAAGTGGGGGTGGAGGATTATAGCTGGTTTTGTTGCTGGCTGATTAGATATTTTCCAGCACCAGTGGCTGTATCAGTGAAAGAGAGTAAAAACACATTACTTGGTCCATACATGGCCTATATTTCAGATTCTAGAGCTCTGTCGTTACTGGACCACTCACTAACTTGAATGCTGAAATGTCAGAAGTTAACTGATATCAACTGGCCAAGTTCTGTTCCATCTGTTAGGTGATGTGGTGGGCTTATTCTTTCAGAGTGTTTGTTTTCTGGTGATAATTCACATGTAGGAAAAGATCTTCATACTTCTTTCACTGCCTAAGTCCATCCATGGCTCCGTAACCCAAAACTCGTTATTACTGACATTTTAAAATCAAATACTAAGCCATTTCCTCATGTATGAATCTATATACATTGTAATCTGAATAGGAGGGACAAAAAGGGAAGGGAGACTGGAGAAGAAGAGAGAAGGGAGAGAGAAGGAGGGAAGGAGAGAGAGATGAAGAGAGGGGAGAGGGGAGGGAGGACAGAAAGAGAGAGAGAGAGAGAGAGAGAGAGAGAGAGAGAGAGAGAGAGAGAGTGAATGAATATATACTGGTGAATCATTTCATGAAAGAAGACTTGAGCAATCAGAAGGCTGAGGCAGGTAAGAATTGTATATTCCCAAACAGTTCCTACTGAAGCCCGAAGACTCTTAAAATGTTTTGTTTAATATATGAAGTACTCAACAGAACAAATAATGCTGAAATTAAAGTTACTTTAAACATCAAATATTTGACACATCCATAAAATATCTTTTATGAACTTTTCAGCTAATTAAAACAGGCAGATGCAGCTTTCTAAATGCAGTAAGAAATTTCAATTAAATTTAGGAGAAGGCGCTGCGCCCGCAGCCGCAGGCTCAGCTCAGCCACTCCGAGTAGCACTGCGAATCTCACTCTCATGCACCATTACGGTACACCGATAAAAGAGAATTAAAAAAAGGAAATTGCCTAAAAGAAGATCGTAAGAATACTCAAACGGTCGAACTATCTTAAACCAGCGGGAATCCATAGGATTCATTTTTGTTTAAAATAATATAGATTGGGGGGAGCCGCGGAGCGGAGCGGCCTGAGCAGCCGGAGCTCAAGAGAAAACAAAGCATTCAAGGGATGAGGTAAACACGAAGTTTAGGGGACTGAGGTAGGCCACTCTTGGACATGCGGTCCGTGGTTGACTTGAAACATCATGTGCAGTGTATAACTGTACTGTTATGTGGAACAGAGGTAGAATATTTTGACATGAGTCAATACGATTGGGAAGTTTCCTGACGTGGTCCATGATAGCAGCTGCTTAGTCGGGAACACTACTCCCTCTTCCTACCTTTTTCTACAGAGAAGTAGTTCTTGGGGAAAATGAAATGGAGCAAAAGACGGCACACACAAAGAGCACTCTGAACGGCCGGACGCACTCTGGCTGCAGGAACCACCAACTTCTGCCCGTTGTGGATCCGGTATGAACACCGGTAATCGTCTGGGAGCTTGCAACCAATCTGAGCCTCCACAGCATCAAGGTCTTCTTCCCGAGCACCTTCTGCGAGGCACACCAAAAAATGAATTATGGATACACAAAGAGACTTCAAAAGGAAATAGAATCTATCTGCTAATCACCGAAACAACTTGGGTACTGGAGATGGAAGCCAGGGGCACTGTACCTCAAAGCTACACCCCCAGCCCTATTTTTTTTAGTCTTTATTTTTTTTGAAACAGAGTCTCACTGAGTTGCAGAGGGCATCCGTGAACCGTGATCCTCCAGTCTCCGCCTCCCGAATGCTGGGATTACAAGTGTGCACCACCACGCCCAGCGTCTTTGCTCTTAACACTCTTTTTTTTTTTTAAGTTTATTAAAAAGATAGAAATACAGAAGACAGTTATAGCCCCATGCCACTCAGGAGTGGCACAGGGGGGTGGTTTGAATGAATTCACCCTGCTCTTAATGCATTCTTAATGCAGTTTGTTTCCAAATATTTGACTGTCAAGCATTTACTTGTACTGAAAGTAGAAGAGGATGCTGATACAGTAGGCAAAGTTTTCAATTAAAAATAATCTTTAGGCCAGACCCCTGGAGAAACCGGGCCCAGTAAGACGCTGGGTTCTGGGCGGGGGTCGCGCGCGGGGCACGCCAGCTGGGGCCCGGGTCGCGGGACTCTGGGCCCTGGCCGAACTGCAAGTAGCACGCCAGACCCCTGGAGAAACCAGGCCCAGAACAGAAAAAGATAAAGAAAAATATCGGAGAGGAGGTAAGAAAGCTGTTATGGATGCCAGGACACTGGAGATGCAGACAAAACTTATCTAAATGCACTGGAACTTATGGAAAAATTCGCCGTGAAAGAGGACTGCTATTTCTCTATATTGTTAAGAATCTCAGACATCACCTGTAAGGAGAGAGTTTAGCGGAGACCAAGGAGAAAGGCGGTGTTGAAAGAGTTCTCCGCGATGGTGGTGGAGACTTGTATTCAGGAGAAGCAGAAACCGGATCTTACCAACTTTATTTTTTTGGAGAAATTACACCAAATGTCGAATGCTACCATCACGCTTGCTTAGGAACACTGGACAACATTCAGAGTGAAAAAAGAGCCTGGGAAGGATTTGAAACGGTGGAGGCAGTGGCAATGCCATTGGCCAATACTCAGGGGAGGCAGAGATCTGATACATTACACCTGGAACCTTTGAAATAATAACCACAGAGACAGTGATCAGAACCTGCTGAGGGGTTAGGCGGGCGCTGGGGCCAGTGGCCGACATCGGAGCTTGCTGTGAGGAAAGGACACTACCGAGGCCTCCGTGGCCAGGATTGGAACCTGCCGAAGGGTTAGACTGATGCTGGGGCCAGCGAGGCTGGCATTGGAGCCTGCCATGAGGCAAGGCTTGTGCTGGGGCCTCCGAGGTCGGGTCCGGAACCTGCTGAGGGGTTAGGCTGGTGTTGGGGACAGTGAGGCCGGCATCGGAGCCTGCCGTGAGGCAAGGCCAGTACTGGGGCCTCCGAGGCCAGGATAATAGCCTGCCAAGGGGTTAGGCCAGTACTGGGGTCAGCGAGGCCAGCATCGGAGACTGCCGTGAGGCAAGGCCAGTGCTGGGGCCTCCGAGGACGGGACCGGAGCCTGCTGAGGGGTTAGGCCAGTGCTGAGGCCAGCGAGGCTGGCATCAGAGCCTGCCATGAGACAAGGCCGGTACTGGGGCCTCCGAGGTCAGGATAAGAGCCTGCCGAGGGGTTAGGCCGGTGCTGGGGCCAGTGAGGCCGGCATCGGAGCCTGCCATGAGACAAGGCTGGACTGGGGCCTCCGAGGCCGGGATAAGAGCCTGCCGAGGGTTAGGCCGGTACTGGGGCCAGCAAGGCCGGCATCGGAGCCTGCTGTGAGGCAAGGCCAGTGCTGGGGCCTCCGAGGCCAGGATTGGAGACTGCCTTGAGGCAAGGCTGGTACTGGGGCCTCCGAGGCCAGGATAAGAGCCTGCCGAGGGGTTAGGCCGGTGCTGGGGCCAGCGAGGCCGGCATCGGAGCCTGCCATGAGGCATGACCAGTGCTGGGGCCTCCAAGGCCGGGATCGGAGCCTGCCGAGGGGTTAGGCCAGTGTTGGGGCCAGCGAGGCCGGCATCAGAGCCTGCTGTAAGGCAAGGCCGGTGCTGGGGCCTCTGAGGCCGGCATCAGCCTGCCTTGAGGCAAGGCCGGTACTGGGGCATCCGAGGCCGGGATAAGAGCCTGCCGAGGGGTTAGGCCGGTGCTGGGGCCAGTGAGGCCGGCATCAGAGCCTGCCTTGAGGCAAGGCCGGTACTAGGGCCTCCGAGGCCAGGATAAGAGCCTGCCGAGGGGTTAGGCCGGTGCTGGGGCCAGCGAGGCTGGCACCGGAGCCTGCCGTGAGGCATGACCAGTGCAGGGGCCTCCGAGGCCAGGATCGGAGCCTGCTGAGGGGTTAGGCTGGTGCTGGGGCCAGCGAGGCCGGCATCGGAGCCTGCCGTGAGGCAAGGCCAATACTGGGGCCTCCTAGGCCAGGATAAGAGCCTGCTGAGGGGTTAGGCCAGTGCTCGAGCCAGTGAGGCCGGCATCGCAGCCTGCTGTGAGGCATGGCAAGTGCTGGGACCTCCGAGGCCAGTATCGTGGCCGGCTGAGGGGTTAGGCCGGTGCTGGTGCCAGCGAGGCCGGCACCGGAGCCTGCCATGAGGCAAGGCCGGTACTGGGGCCTCCAAGGCCGGGATTGGAGCCTGCCGAGGGGTGAGGCCGATGCTGGGGCCAGCGAGGCCGGCATCGGAGCCTGCCTTGAGGCAAGGCTGGTCCTGGGGCCTCCGAGACCAGGATAAGAGCCTGCTGAGGGGTTAAGCCATTGCTGGGGCCAGCGAGGCCAGCATCGGAGCCTGCCGTAAGGCAAGGCCGGTGCTGGGGCCTCCGAGGCCGGCATCAGCCTGCCTTGAGGCAAGGCCGGTACTGGGGCATCGGAGGCCAGGATAAGAGCCTGCCGAGGGGTTAGGCCGGTGCTAGGGCCTCCAAGGCCGGGATCGGAGCCTGCCGAGGGGTTAGGCCGGTGCTGGGGCCAGCGAGGCCTGCATTGGAGCCTGCCGTGAGGCAAGGCCGAAACTGGGGCCTCCGAGGCCAGGATAAGAGCCTGCTGAGGGGTTAGGCCGGTGCTGGGGCCAGCGAGGCCGGCACCAGAGCCTTCCATGAGGCAAGGCCGGTACTGGGGCCGGCATTGCAGCCTGCCGTGAGGCATGGCCAGTGCTGGGACCTCTGAGGTCAGTATCGGAGCCGGCCGAGGGGTTAGGCCAAGTGCTGGGGCCAGCGAGGCTGGCACCGGAGCCTGCTGTGAGGCAAGGCCGGTACTGGGGCCTCCAAGGCCAGGATTGGAGCCTGCCGAGGGGTGAGGCCGATGCTGGGGCCAGTGAGGCAGGCATCGGAGCCTGCCTTGAGGCAAGGCCGGTACTGGGGCCTCGAGGCCAGGATAAGAGCCTGCTGAGGGGTTAGGCCGGTGCTGGGGCCAGCGAGGCCGGCATTGGAGCCTGCCTTGAGGCAAGGCCGGTACTGGGGCCTCGAGGCCAGGATAAGAGCCTGCTGAGGGGTAAGCCGGTGCTGGGGCCAGCAAGGCCGGCATCGGAGCCTGCCGTGAGGCAGGATCAGTGCTGGGGTCTCCGAGGCCGGGATCGAAGCCTGCCGAGGGGTTAGGCCGGTGCTGGGGCCAGCGAGGCCGGCATCGGAGCCTGCCTTGAGGCAAGGCTGGTACTGGGGCCTCGAGGCCAGGATAAGAGCCTGCTGAGGGGTTAGGTTGGTGCTGGGGCCAGCGAGGCCGGCATCGGAGCCTGCCGTGAGGCATGACCAGTGCTGGGGTCTCCGAGGCTGGGATCGAAGCCTGCCGAGGGGTTAGGCCGGTGCTGGGGCCAGCGAGGCCGGCATCGGAGCCTGCCATGAGGCATGACCAGTGCTGGGGCCTCCGAGGCCGGGATCGAAGAGTGCTGCGGGGTTAGGCCGTTGCTGGGGCCAGTGAGGCCGGCATCGGAGCCTGCCGTGAGGCATGACCAGTGCTGGGGTCTCCGAGGCCGGGATCGAAGCCTGCCGAGGGGTTAGGCCGGTGCTGAGGCCAGCGAGGCCAGCATCGGAGCCTGCCTTGAGGCATGACCAGTGCTGGGGCCTCCAAGGCCGGGATCGGAGCCTGCCGAGGGGTTAGGCCAGTGCTGGGGCCAGCGAGGCCGGCATCGGAGCCTGGCGTGAGGCAAGTTCACTCCTGCGGCCTCCAAGGCCGGGACCAAAGCCAGCTTAGGGGTTAGACTGGTGCAGGAGCCAGCGAGACCAGAACTGGGGCCTCCCATGAGGCAAGGCCGCTGCTTGAGCCAGCGAGGTCTGGATCAGTCCACTGAGTAGCCAGGCCACTACTGGGACCATCAAGAGTGGGATCGGTACTTGCAACGCAGCATGCACAGAGAAATATCGCAGAAAATATAAATCAGACGCTTCTCTTAATCAGCAATAACTAGGAGGAAAAGGGCAACAGGAAGAGGTTGAGCTATAGAAAGGGCCCTATAGTGAAGCAACTAATGTGACCAATCAGAGGGTATGTAATACTGGAGGACGCAGCCTCTTTAAAATGCAGGAGGTACATAAACAAATGTATCAAAGTAAATCACCAAAGAAGAGTGGGATGGAGGGAGGGGGAGGGAATGAGATGGGGGCTGGAGGAGGGCTAATTGGATGATGTGTGCTTGTATATCCTCTCAAGTCTTGCACTTCAATGTGATTGATATATGACAATGCACCAATTTAAAAAATAAATTAATAAAAAAAAATAATAAAAAAAATTTAGGAGAATGCAAAACAAAGAATGCAGGTGCATGCGGTGGTGCATGCCTATAATTTCAGAACTTGAGCACCTGAGACAGGAGGACCATAGGTTCAAGGACTGGCTCAGTGACCTAACAAAACTCTAAGCAATGTAGTGAGACCCTATTTCAAAACAAAAAGTAGGGCTGGGGATGAAGCTAATGGTAGAATGCCCCCAAGTTCAATCCCCAATACAAGTCAGAAAGACAAGGAAGGACAGAAAAATAAAGTCCTTCTCTGTAAAGAAATATGGCAGGTGGGAGAAGAAGAAAGAGAAATGTGCAGAACTCCCACTTCACCCTCCCTCTTCAGCTCACATACGAAATACATCAGGACACAGAGAATGGCCGCATCCTTCCAAGTCCAAATATTTTGAAGGACGCAGGGTTTCCCCTCTGAAGTTTCCCCTGGCATTTTCATTTTTCTTTCCAGGTGCAAATCATAGCTTCACCTCATAAATCACAACTTCGGTATTTGCTGAAGAGCAAATGCTCTATAGTGTGTTAATGTCTTCTAGTCATTTATTACTTCTCATTCTTAGTAAGTTTTAGTTGAGTGCTTTGCAAAATGCTGGGCCTACATGGAAGAGCAACACAACCTGTTTGAGTCCAAATATAATTATATATCATACCTGTAATGATAGGAGAAGTAAAGGAGCTTATAAGAGCAGATATCAGGAGTATTTTCCCAGGCTGGTGGGAGTGCCATGGTCGGGTCACAGACTTGACATTTAAGATGAGACTTCAAGGGTACTAGGAGGAAGGCTTTCACCCCCAGTGCCATCTCTCTGTTCCAAGCCACTTATCTCACCTGGTCTCCTTTCCAATGTGTCTCCTTGCTTCCATCCTGCACCTGGACAGTTCCTTTTGAGAACACAATGCATGTGAGTCACACTTCTCCTCTGATCAAAGCTCAGCAAAGGCTCCCTAACTCACTCCAAGTGGAGCATAGGGAGGCCCCATATGATCAGATATATCAAGAGGTAACTTTCTAACCAATTTCAAGCCTTTGCTCAAACTTTACTTTGGGGGGGGGGTGTTCTTTACTGACAATTCTATTTAAAATTGGTGCTTCTTTTCCTTAGGCACTTCCAGTAACAGGGCATTACTACACACACACACACACACACACACACACACACACACACACACACACTCATTATACAATTCTCTTTTCTATAGCATATATCTCTTTTGTTACATCACATAATTTACTTATGTATGATATTACATATTGTCCTTCTGCTCTTACTAAAACATAATCTTTATGAGGGCAAGGATCTTTGTATGTTTTATTTTTTGATGTATTGCAAGAGCTCCTGACAGTCAGGATGCTAAATAGATGCTCAAAACAATGCTGAATGAATCAACTGCTCCTTTCCGTTAATAAAGCCTTGCTGCCATGATGTGCTGTTACTACTCACAAGCATTTGCTGTCCTTTCCTACAAAGTAACTCAGTCATAGCCATGGTGGCTTGTTTAACCAATGAAATATGAGTAGGAGAAATATGTGTTATATTTAATCAGAAGTTCTAAGGACTTTCATATGGTTTGGCATGATCTCTTTTTACCCCTTTCTTGTGGAAGCATGTGTTGAGATGGATCTTCCATGACCTTGGATTCCAGAGGGTCTGCGATGAGAGGAATCCTCTTAACAAATCATAATGGTCATACAGTTTAATAATAAATGAACTTCAGTATCTAAGCAGGTCTGAACTGATATCAAATCAGAGTCTGAGGTCTCCATCAATATTATTGTATCGATAAAGTACAATCTATTTTATTAACAATTTTGCCAATAATGTTCTGAAAAATTAAGTCAAAATATCTGAGAGTCATACTAGTATTTTAGAATCAAGAGGAATTAACATGGCTAGGTGTGGTGGCCCATGCCTATAATCCCAGTACTTGGAAGTATGAGACAGGAGAATTTTAAGGTAGAGTACAGCCTCAGAAACTTAGAAAGTCTCTCAGCAACCTATTGAGACCCTGTCTCAAAACTAAAATTAAAAAGTGTCTGGTGGTGTAGTCCAGAGGTATAATGCCCCTGGGTTCAACCTCCCATCTCTCTCTCTCTCTCTCTCTCTCTCTCTCTCTCTCTCTCTCTCACACACACACACACACACACACACACACACACACACACACGGATTACAGTGGAATAGAAGGCATTACATGGATTCATTGTTTGTTGACACATCGAACTTGAGGAATACTCTGTGGTACTAGAGGTGTATAGTGATGGTTCACTTCCTGATGTAGCATGTACACAACAGCCAGAAAGGTAAAGCAGACGTGGCATGTGAGTGATTGCAGTGTGAGGGAACCTGCCTAAACCAGGATGAGTGTGGCATCAGGTAGATTCAGCTTTCTTCATAATAGCACTTTTCATCTGTTTGTAGAGCATCGTTTACCTGTCTGTATTTCCCATAATAGATATAAACGACGGCCACTGAGTCTATAAAAAGACCTAACAGGTCATTCTCTCCATTACTCAGAAGACCAGGATGAATGCAACTCATTAAGCTTAGCCCCAAGGATACCAGTGGGCCCTGGATGACTGGAGCTCCAGATCAATTGCCTCTAATTGAAAGCAATCTTGTCTGATTATCCCAACAAGTGATGCAAATATTTTAACTTTTGAAGATATGCTGTGAGATAAAATATTCAGATATCATACAATATAAAGAGTGATTGAAGAAAATGAGTGGCTACTGAAGCCATATAAGTTTCAATCCATTATACTTTCTAGTCTCATTAAAAAATAAAAATAGCTTGGAATGGTAGCACATACCTGTAATCTACTTGGGAGGCTGAGACAAGAGGATTGCAGGTTCAAGGTTAACTTCAGCAACTTAGCAAGATTCTCAGCAACTTAGTGAGACCTACATTCAATATAAAAAATAAAATAGAATTCCCCTGAGTTCAGTCCCCACAAACAAACAAATAAATAATAAAAATAAAAATGTCTGAATCCAGCCATAATGTACTCATAGGTTGTATCTTGGGAATTCAAAGTCATTATGCTTTGGAAATTCTTTTGAAAACCATTGCTTAATTCTCTAACCCCAAATGCTAAGTGGGATCAGTCAGTCACAAAAAATAAGAAACTGGATGCTTCCCCTAATATGCAGAAGCTAAGGAAAAATGGGTCATAAGAGGAACTCTAGATAAAGAAGGGGATACCATAGATGAGCAAATAAGGCGACCTAACTGAGGGGATGAGAGGGGGAAGATGGGAATTTCCTAATGTACATGATGTACATTCACAATCTTATAAAAGTCAATCAGTAAGCCAATCATGAGAAGGAGAGAGGGAGGCGGGAATTGGGGAAGGGCTAAATGAGTGATGTGTGCATGTATGCCTGTACCATCTTGTACTCCATTAAGATGTATGACTACAATGCTCCAATAAAAAAAATTTTTTAAAGAATTTTACAGGGGTTCTAATGAGAAAGTATTCTATGACTTTAATTGAATTTTTCTACTTATACAGAGAAAACATTCCAAGATTTAAGCAGGGGAGCCAGCTCACGGAAATGTCTGCTTAGAATTCTGTAATGATATCAACTGCCGTAGCCCTCCATTTCCACCCATGGAGGCAGACGAGCACTCAGTATGTCATCCAGCAGTCAGGGAAGACTCGGATCCATTTCTCTTGGTAGCCATGTTTCCACCATTTCCATCCCTCTCCATTACCACTTTGTTAAGGGTCCAGAAAATATCTGTTGGCTGACACATTAGAGTAATTGAGAAAAAAGGAAAGAATATGCATATTCATGTTCCACTCTTTCTCCATCCAAACCTGGCCTGAGTTCCAGCTCATGCTGTTCCTTATGAAAGAGGAGCCAATCCTACATGGTCACAGGTTGCTGTCACACTTATTTTGACCCGGCATCTCTAATGGCTTACTGTGGATGAAATACCCAATAAAAGATATCATACCAGTCTCTTACCGTGGATGCAGCATCCATAAAATGTCCTTGAATAATTGGAAATATTTCCAAAATGCAAAGACATGGGGGCATACATTTCTACATCAAGGATTGTGAGGTCTGGAAAAGGTTATAGGTAACTCAACTGAGTATATATTGCCTACAACATGTGTAAGAAATTGGGCAAAGGACGCACGTGCACTTTAAGAATAATATATTATGGATCTTAGGGACTGTGAGCACTGAGAAATGAGTAACCTACCAAAAACAAGAAATAATTGGGTTGGGAGGGTATGGTGTACCACTTTTTTAACCCCAATTATAGTTACAAAGTCAGGTAACATCCCCAGATTAAGAAGCACTTTTTTTTTTTTTTTTGGTGGTACTGGGTTACTGGGAACCTTTCTATCTCTGGGCTACACTCCCAGACATATATATATATATATATATAATTTTTTTTTTGAAAACAGGGTTTCTTAAGCCAGCGAGGCTGGCTCTGAGCCTGCGTGATCCTCTTGTCTCTGCCTCCCAAGTGTGGGGATTACAATCGTGTGCCACCACGCCAGCTAAGAAGCACTTTTAACATCTCCGTGAAGGTATCTTCAACACCGCCTCCTGTGGCATTTCATGAGTGGGCTTGTCTGAGTGTAGGGGATGGGTAACAACACATTTACCTCCTGCTAGAGCCAGGGCCTACAGATGCATAGAAGACAGCCACACACTCCTGGGTTCCAATCCCTGAAGAACACTAGAACATATACACACATACACACTGTTCAGAAGAAAAAAACAAAACAAAATTAAAAAAAAAAAAAAACAAGTGAAACTTCAACTTCGTTCCAAGTCTGCCTGGGATTGAGAGTAGTAAAGGGTCCGCTGCTACAGATACTTTTAAATGCAGCCAATCTTGTAACTAGTTCAAGAAGTGTCTGGATGTGATCGTGCACACCTGTAATCCCAGTGCTTGGAGGTTAAGACAGGAGGATCACAGGTTCAATATCAGCCTCAGCAATATGTAGTGAGACTCCTTAGCAACCTCGCCAGACCTCGTTTAAAAAAAAAAAGAGTTGGGGGTGTATCTCAGAGATGGAATGCCCTTAGGTTTAATCCCTAACACACACACACACACACACACACACACACACACACACACACGGGGCGGGGGAGACAGAGAGAGAGAGAGAGAGAGAGAGAGAGAGAGAGAGCCAGCCTGGAAGATCTCCTTTATTCCTTTGCTTGTTTTCATGTAGAACAGTTTTTTTCATGCACACACACTAGTTTAATGTGAATATTTTAAATTTCAAGATATACTATTCTAACCCCATTTATTAAAGGAACATATTTATCCAAATGTTATTTGTTAAAGATCATTTATTGAAATTTTCTATTTCCTTTATTGCAATCTGTATATATTCTCAGAATATTTTTCAAGTGATCCTGTCTCCCCAACATAATTAATAAGTGGCATCTTTGGAGAATTGTAGAGGAATCTGTGGTAATCGTCACACTTTCCCTGTTTAGGGTCACCCATAAGGCCCTGCTCTGAGAGAACAGTCCTACATGCACGCGTGTGCACACACACACTCATACACACAGTGATTTAAGGATAATGCAGCCTTTTAGCATATAATCCCACTTCTAAATTTAAAGCATATGGTTAAATTCTGATTTTTTTAAAGCCAATTTGTATGCTTGTTGTGCGCAAAACTGGTTTGACTTAACTTGACTTTTCCCAGCTGAAAACTTTTCTCAATTGCCGTCATTAATGGGAAACAGATTAAGAGACAAATTTCAAATGAATGCTTGACACCTTTTTCTGAAAGGAAGAAAACAGAAGGCAAGCACTCTGCCGGGGCTGATTTGCAGGGCTCGCCGTCACCAGTGCAATCCTTATCCCTCCACATTTATGTAACCAGTGCTGAAAATGTGCTGGGTTGTGAAAATCTGATCAAGCCCACCCTATGAAAATTTCAGGGTCACATCATTTACTGGAATAAAATTGCTCTTTTTGCACATAAATTACCTACATGTCTTTAGATTAAATGCACCTTCCCCCCCCAAAAAAAAATTCCACATCATTATTGAATTGTAATTTTATACACTTAGACTGAAATTTCCATTCTGTCAGAATCACTCATGTTACCCACAGTTTCAAAAAGACCAAAATCATTTTACTGTAACTATATTTTTTTTCCATACTAGGCCAAGGATGAATGCGGTTACATTGATTTCTCACAAATGAACCTTAAACCCCTGATTTGAAAGGAGAAAACCACTGTTTGCAATTATTTTCAATCTGAAGTATGTTTAATTGACTTTAAAGACGCATTGCCAGCTCATTTGCAAAAAATAAAAAACAAAAAATTCCTGAGCTCCCTCTTGTTTCCGATGCCCTTGAAGAAGCTTGAACGTGAAAGAACTTCTTTCTTTGCTAGCTTTGCCTATTTTACTTTTCCGAGTGTTTCCCTAGGAAAGTGAGAACTCCTGACCTCCCATTGGTCTTCCTTTCCTCCACCTCCATCATTGCTGTCTCAGGTATGACAATGTATAAGCCACGATTACAATAGCCCTAGCCCAGGTCCAGATTCAAGATGGCAATGTTTGCCATTCCAGTCCTGATTGTTCTATTAACAACAGATCTCTGCTCCCAAGGGCCTTTAGAGTAGGGAATTATTGTCACATACTCAGTTAGACATAGCCAGCTGTGGTCCACAGGAAGGTTACTTTGCCTTAGCCCTCTCACAACCAACATCTGCTCTGGGCACCTCCCATTTACCCCAGAGCAGCTCTCCTTGCCTGACCTCCCCGTGTGCACCAGAAGCCCCCTTCCACCTGGCCTCTGGTTGGGTTCAGCCACAGAGCGCACTGGCAGGAGATCAGAGAGCAGGAGGAGAGTGCGTTTAGGGTTTGTTCATCTCGCTCCATTGTTGCTGGGTGGTCACTAGTGTTGTTTGAGTTTTTTTTTTTTTATTTACCTTCTGGTTTGTTTACTACAGCTTGTAGCCTTTGCCAGGAAGACCTCATATATTCCCACTGCACCCTCCATAGAGTCCATTCCCTTTTCCCTCTCTTTGCCCCTTTGTTCCTTTGGCCCAGAGCTGGTAAAATTATGCCAGCATGCTTTGTAATTTTGTTTTTCCTTTTCTTTATAAAACTCACTATAATGGCTTCTTTGAATAAATGATCTATGTCCCACTAGGACAAGCGCTGGAATTGCCATAAACAAGACCTTTTCCTTGACCTACATCTTCCCAGGATACAGAGTGAAAGCTGTACCGCTAACTGGACACTAATTTCATAAGCCACTTGTAGATAGAGAAGAGGATAGGAACTCACTCGAGTGTAAGAAAAGAGGTGGGTTCAACCATATGGTATTTCATTTAACCTGACTGAGGCCCCAAGAATAGCTGATATGATACACTTCCTTTAATGCCTTACCTGATTTTCCTGTGGCCCTAAGTACTGAGATAAAGTGCACCTATTTGCATGCCTGCACCTACATTTCTTCTAAGATTAAAAGATCAATTAATTGGCCTAGCGTGGTGGCACACACTTGTAATCCCTGCACTTGGGAGGCTGAGAAAGGAGGATCGCACAGGTTCAAAGTCAGCTTCAGCTACTGAGTGAGGCTCTCAGCAACTTAGTGAGACCCTGTTTCCAAATAAAATATAAAATGGGTCTGGGAGTGTAGCCTGGAAATAGAAGGCCCCTGGGTTCCACCCCCAGTGCCACCAAAAAAAAAAAAAAAAAGATCAATTAATTGAAGGTACACATCATTGAAGTTGCAAATGTGAATAAGCATAGCTGTTGTGAGCAACATAAGTAAATATATGAAGGGAATATTAAACACCCCAAGATTCTGCTTTGAAAAATGATGAAACAATGATGGAATAGTCCAAAGGTGGCTCACTCCAATGCGATCTTCTATCTGCTTCTAGAGATGGAAGCAAAGGGGAAGGAAGAGACCGAACACTGATACTGAATCAGAAAATTGGGGCTAAGTTCCTCTCTCATAATAGCAGTGCTACTGTTATAGATATAAAATGGCCCTTGACGAGCTCAGAAGTTGTTGTTCACATTGGATGTAATTGAGCCCTGAGGGTTGTAATCTCATCAGTAGATAAATCTCTTGTTACCTAGGTGGTAACCTAGGCAGGAAGGATGGGCTGGAGAAGACAAGGCGTGTCCTTGAGGTGTGGCCTTAGGGAGTGTGCTGTTGTCTTTGACTCCCCTTGCTTGCTTGCTCCACCATGTTGTGAGGACCAAAGCCCTGTGCTCTCCCCCTCTCTGGTTCCTGCCACCACGTCCTGAGATCCTCTGTCCCCAGTCTCACCTGGACGGAACCCAAAAACCTTCAAGGAAGCCATGAGCAAATAAATCTTCCTTCTTCGATGTTGTAAAGTCAGTTCTGGGGTTATAGCAATAAGAATGCTGACTGAGACAGGCTACTTTGAGCACATTAGTTTTAGAGAGGGGATTAGGAAGTAGGTCTCTAGGATACAATGCCACCATCCAATATTCTGCTAGGAATTTGCTTCCCTTCATACAAACAATGGTTTCATAATCATTGGGTTCTCTACATCTTAGCTACTATAACCAGTTTTTGAAATTTAAAATATTTAAATAAATGATAGATTAATATTAAAATAGGGAGGCTAAATTACAAGTCTCAAATAGATATTATTTCTCAACTAGATAGGAATTACCTCCAACTAATGAATTCCAAATTCGCCCAATATAATGCCAAACAAATCTCATAAATTCAGCATTTTTATTCTAAACATACCTAAACACCTATCTTTTCACACTGATATTTAATCTAATACATTCTTGTCACTAGATCAAATATTCTTCAATTGTAAGATTTCTGGTATATTCTTTCCTCACACACATAAACTGAAAGGGATTCTTTAAGAGAAGGCTAAATTTGGCCAGGTATGGTGGCACACACTTGTAATCCCAGCATTGGGAGGTGGAGATCGGGGGATTGCAGTTCACAGACAGCCTCAGCTATTTAGAAAGACTCTTAGCAACTCAGTAAGACCCTGTTTCAAAAAATAAAAAGACTAAAAAGTAGGACTAGTAGTATAGCTCATGTGCAATGCCCCTGGGTTCCATCTCCAGTACAAAAAGAGAGAGAGCGCTAAATTTAATCTTTCTTTGCTGTGTGTGTATGTGTGTGTGTGTATGTGTGTGTGTTTGGTGGTACTGGGGTTCCTGGAAGCCCTTCTACCTCCGGGCTACACTCCCAGACCTATTTTAGTTTTGGAAACAGGGTCTCTTTAGCCAGCGCAGCTGGCTTCATACCTGCGCCATCCTCCTGTCTCCACCTCCCAAGCGCGGGGATTACAAGCGTGAGCCACCACGCCCAGCTTCTTTGGTGTTCTTTTCTCTTATTGTTTTGAAATTAGGGATTCCCAAACTTCTTGTCCTTTCTTCTACACTTCTTATTGTATTCTTTCAAAAATCAGGTCATTGGTTTCCTTCACTAATAACGATTAAATTCAGTTGGAGACTCTCAAGAGCTTACCAAAGACCCTCTTCTTGTTGACTGGCCCTTGCCTTGATTTTTTACATACTCTATGAAAGTTTTCAGGAATTAATTTTTTTATATGGCACTAGTTCAGTCCCCACTGAATCAAGATTTTTAAGTTGCATTGTATAAAACTCTTGCTGGTTTAGTCAGTAGTGCAAAAATTTATTTTATTTATATTTGCTATTAACCAATGAACAAGATCAAAACAGCTAGAAAGTAAGCCAGTTACTTTAACAGGAGTATGTTTCTTTATTTTCTCAACATTTGTCACTCAAGTAAATAATGTTTGCAACTTACACCTTTAGAACAACCAAACATACACGGGTGGTGGCGCATGCTTATAATCCCCATGCTTGGGAGGTAGAGACAGGAGGATCATGCAGGTTCAAAGCCAGCTGTGCTGGCTTAAGAGATACTGTTTTCACATAAAAAAGTATAAAATAGGTCTGGGAGTGTAGCCCATGGGAGTGTAGCCCAGAATTAGAAGGACTTCCAGGAAACCCAATACCACCAAAAAAAAAAAAAAAAAAAAAAAAAGAACAACCAAACATGGAAACACAGCAACAGCAGGTCACAAGTCAAGAATGGCTTCTTTGCTGGGCTGTGCACACATGTAGTTCCAGCTACTTGGGAACCTGAAGTGGGAGGATCATTTGGGCCCAGGAGCTCAAGACCAGATTGGGCAACTAAGAAGGTCCATTAAAAAAAAAAAATTAGTCACTCTCTGGTTCTGAGCATGCCTTCTGAACACTTCTGCTTGGGCTTCCTGACATCACTGCTAATGCCATGTTACCAAGACCAAATCCACTATGTACAAGACAATTCTCTCTCCAATACACTTATTTCTCTTAGAAATTTCCATTGTCTTTATAATCCAAGATATGTTCTATTTTTCATATTTCTACCTTTCATCTATATATCTGATCAACTACTTTATACTCTAATTGATAGAAAGTTCTTCAAGATCTCTACCATCATATTGCAAACAAAATCTATGATACAAGAAAACTGTACCATTTTAAGAGGCAATGAGCTAGAATAACATTCGAAAATTATCAAGAATAACATTCCAGAACTCTTTAGAAACAAATGCAAGCTGCCAGAATAATAATGATGCATGTAACATAATTGGTCAAATAAAATAATTTAAAGTGAATATTTTGAAGATCTTAAATCTTCTTACATATTCTGAAGAACTGTGCTTTGGGCAGTTGTTCTTAGGCCAGGCTGTGACTTTATCTCACTTCTTTCCTTTTTAAAATAATTATTATTGGGGTTCCAGGCAGGGGTCGCGTGCGGAGCACGCCAGTCGGGGCCCAGGTCGCGGGATTCTTGGCCCCGGGTCGAACTGAGCGTAGCACGCCAGACCCCTAAAGAAACTGGGCCCAGTAAGACGCTGGGTTCCGGGTGGGGGTCTCACGGGGCACGCCAGCCGGGCCCAGGTCGCGGGACTCTGGGCCCCGGGCTGAACTGCGCGTAACACGCCAGACCCCTGGAGAAACCGGGCTCAGTAGCCTGGGTTCCGGGCAGGGGTCACGCGGAGCACGCCAGCTGGGGCCCGGGTCATGGGACCCTGGGCCCCAGGCAGAGTAGTGCGGATCACTCTGGACCCATGGGGAAACCGACTGGGTTACAGTGCTACTGAGTGAGTGCCTCATCCCACTACCTCCTCAAACCACATATACTGTCTTCTCTTATTAAAAAAAAAAAAATGGAACAGAAAAAGAAAAAGAAAAATATCGGAGAGGAGGTAAGAAAGCCGTTATGGATGCCAGGAAACTGGAGATGCAGACAAAACTTATCTAAATGCACTGGAACTTATGGAAAAATTCCCCATGAAGGAGGACTGCTATTTCTCTATATTGTTAAGAATCTCGGACATCACCTGTAAGGAGAGAGTTTAGCGGAGACCAAGGAGAAAGGCGGTGTTGAAAGAGTTCTCCGCGATGGTGGTGGAGACTTGTATTCAGGAGAAGCAGAAACCGGATCCTACCAACCTTATTTTTTTGGAGAAATTACACCAAATATCAAATGCTACCATCACGCATGCTTAGGAACACTGGAAAACATTCAGAGTGGAAAAAGAGCCTGGGAAGGATTTGAAATGGTGGAGGCAGTGGCAATGGCAGTGGCCAGTACTCAGGGGAGGCAGACATCTGATACATTACACCTGGAAATTTTGAAATAATAACCACAGAGACAGTGATTGGAACCTGCTGAGGGGTTAGGCGGGCGCCGGGGCCAGTGGCCAACATGGGAGCTTGCTGTGAGGCAAGGCCACTACTGAGGCCTCCGTGGCTGGGATTGGCGCCTGCCGAGGGGTTAGACAAATACTGGGTACAGCGAGGCTGGCATCGGAGCCTGCCATGAGGCAAGGCTAGTGCTGGTGCCTCCGAGGTCAGGTCCGGAGCCTGCTGAGGGGTTAGGCCGGTGCTGGGGCCAGCGAGGCCGGCGTCAGAGCCTGCCGTGAGGCAAGGCCGGTGCTGAGGCCTCTGAGGCTGGCATCGGAGCCTGCCTTGAGGCAAGGCCAGTACTGGGGCCTCCAAGGCCGGGATAAGAGCCTGCCAAGGGGTTAGGCCGGTGCTGGGGCCAGGGAGGCTGGCATCGGAGCCTGCCGTGAGGCATGGCCGGTACTGGGGCCTCCGAGGCCAGTATAAGAGCCTGCCGAGGGGTCAGGCCGGTGCTGGGGCCAGCGAGGCCGGCATCGGAGCCTACCGTGAGGCAAGGCCAGTACTGGGGCCTCCGAGGCCAGGATCGGAGCCTGCCAAGGGGTTAGGCCAGAGCTGGGGCCAGCGAGGCTGGCATCGGAGCCTGCTGTGAGGCAAGGCCGGTGCTGGGGCCTCCGAGGCCAGGATCAGAGCCTGCCGAGGGGTTAGGCCACTGCTGGGGCCAGCGAGGCCGGCACTGGAGCCTGCCATGAGGCATTGCCGGTGCTGGGGCCTCCGAGGCCAGGATCAGAGCCTGCCGAGGGGTTAGGCCGGTGCTGGGGCCTCTGAGGCCAGGATAAGAGCCTGCCGTGAGGCATGGCAGGTGCTGGGGCCTCCGAGGCCTGCACCGGAGCCTGCCGTGAGGCATTGCCGGTGCTGGGGCCTCTGAGGCCAGGATCAGAGCCTGCCGAGGGGTTAGGCCGGTGCTGGGGCCAGCGAGGCCGGCACCGGAGCCTGCCATGAGGCAAGGCCGGTACTGGGGCCTCCGAGGCCAGGATTGGAGCCTGCCAAGGGGTTAGGCCGGAGCTGGGGCCAGTGAGGCCGGCATCGGAGCCTGCCGTGAGGCAAGGCCGGTACTGGGGCCTCTCAGGCTGGTATAAGAGCCTACCGAGGGGTTAGGCCAGTGCTGGGGCCAGCGCGGCCGGCATCGGAGCCTTCCGTGAGGCAAGGCCGGTACTGGGGCCTCCGAGGCCAGGATAAGAGCCTGCCGAGGGGTTAGGCCGGTGCTGGGGCCAGCAAGGCTGGCATCGGAGCCTGCAGTGAGTTAAGGCCGGTCCTGAGGCCTCCGAGGTTGGGATCGGAGCCTGCCTTGAGGCAAGGCCGGTACTGGGGCCTCCCAGGCCAGGATAAGAGCCTGCTGAGGGGTTAGGCCGGTGCTGTGGCCAGCGAGGCGGGCATCGGAGTCTGCCGTGAGGCAAGGCCGGTACTGGGACCTCCGATGCTGGGATAAGAGCCTGCCGAGGGGTTAGGGCAATGCTGGGGCCTGCGAGGCCAGCATCGGAGCCTGCTGTGAGGCAAGGTCGGTACTGGGGCCTCCAAGGCCAGGATAACAGCCTGCCGAAGGGTTAGACTGGTGCTGGGGCCAGCGAGGCCAGCATTGGAGCCTTCGTGAGGCGAGGCCAGCATCGGAGCCTGCCATGAGGCATGACCAGTGCTGGGTCCTCCTAGGCCGGGAGCGGAACCTGCCAAGGGCTTAGGCTGGTTCTGGGGCCAACGAGGCTGGCATTGGAACCTGCCGTGAGGGTAGCCTGGTGCTGGGGCCTCCGAGGCCAGGATTGGAATCCTACCAAGGGGTTAGGCCGGTGCAGAGGCCAATGGCCAGTATCAGAGCCTGCCGTGAGGCAAGGCCACTCCTGTGGCCTCCAAGGCTGGGACCGAAGCCAGCTGAGGGGTTACGCCAGTGTAGGGGCCAGTGAGACCAGAACCGGGGCCTCCCATGAGGCAAGGCTGCTGCTTGAGCCAGCGAGGTCTGCATCAGTCCACTGAATAGCTAGGCCACTACTGGGGCCGTCAAGAGTGGGATCGATATTTGCAATGCAGCATGCACAGAGAAATATTGCAGAAAATATAAATCAGACGCTTCTCTTAATCAGCAATAACTAGGAGGAAAGGGGCAACAGGAAGAGGTTGAGCTATAGAAAGGGCCCTATAGTGAAGCAACTAATGTGACCAATCAGAGGGTATGTAATAGTGGAGGACGGAGCCTCTTTCAAATGCAGGAGGTACATAAACAAATGTATCAAAGTTAATCACCCAAAAAGCGTGGGATGGAGGGAGGGGGAGGGAATGGGATGGGGGCTGGAGGAGGGCTAATTGGATGATGTGTGCTTGTATATCCTCTCAAGTCTTGTACCCCAATGTGATTGATATATGACTACAATGCACCAATTTTAAAAATAAATTAATTAAAAAAATAAAATAAATAAAATAATAATTATTATTATCATTATTATTGTTGTTGTTGTTACTATTATTTGGTGAGGTCAGCTCATTCTATTTTCCATACTAGTGGTGAAATATAAGATGAAACATGTAGGATGCAGGATTTTAATCTCCCTTGCTTTGTGGTACTATCTACCTAAATGGTAACTCTAACCTATCATTAACCTAACTACTTCTGCCTACCTTTGTAGTACTTAAATGACAGAGGGTGAAGTTAAACATGATTAATTTGTACCTATGTAAACTGACCCCAAATTACTCTTTTTTTATAAAAACTTTATTTTAACCATATCTATTCCCTAAATTTAATATAAATGAGGAGGAATTATAGGAGAAAAAATTTAAATAATACCACTGGAGAAGAACTTCATTGTCTCACAACTCTATAAATAAAATAGCCTCCCATTTGTGTTCAGCTTCTGAATGTAGGTTATATAAACTCAGGTTTTCATAAGCATTTTAACGTGCAATGTTTACCTCTAGCACCTGAAATTTAAGTCCTGATTCCTGGACTTAAGATCCTCCATAATTGGAGCTCATCCATGTATTCAAACTCATTTTCTATCACTCCCTGATTATTTCAGGTCACAATTATGAAAAGCCAACTCATTGGTATTGAGAAGTAGGGGTCTTTGCTATGGTTCTACCTAACCATATGGTTTAAAAGCCTTAGGAAGTGGTTTATGAGAAGAGTTTGAAAATATTTGGAAAGGGAATCTAGAGAAGCCCTAAATTGTTAATAAGCAGAGTTTAATGAATAATTCTGGTAGTAAAGCTCAAAATACCAGGATGAAGATATGAATGTAAGCAGTAAAGACTGTGCTCATGGTGTTTCAGATGGGAATAATGGCTCCGTAAGAGAATTGGGCTAGAGGAACTCATGTTACATTGGGACAGGGAACTTAACTACATTTTTTTCATGTCCTAAGACTTTGTATAGGTCCAATTTAAAGGTGATGGACTAATAAATCCAATATTGGGAAATTTCAAAGCAGCATAGCATTCAGGCAGTAGTATAGTAATGCTGGCAGCTTTTAGACAAGTTTATAGTGAGAACTGGAAGCAAGAAGAAAGACAAAATTATTTTTTAAATTTTTAGCTTTTAAAAAAAAAAACGTATAAATTTAGGACAAAGGGAGGTATAGTTGCCGAAGAGATTAATGTCATTACAGAGAAACCAAACACTTTTTCTGAAGACAATAGGACGGACGCATTGAGAGTGTCTCAGGAATCAGCAACACCATCATAGGCTCAAGGGTATAAAAGCAAAAACTTGTTTGAAAGATTTTCCTTTGCAAAGAAAGCACCAGGGCTTCCTGCTCCCATTGTGCTGCTGAGGAAGCTCTTTCCTCAGAATTTATTTCACCATGATCAGTTGCCTAGGTACTTAGGGGCTACTGAAGCCATAGTCTAGGTGAGCCTGACTACTGCTCTTGCTGGTGGCAAACCTTGGTGTTGCTGATGTAGTGCTGATTTTGCAGGCACAATGAGTGCAAGAGTTACATGATTGTGGAGTTTTCCACTGAGAAGGCCTGTAAGTCAAACACTGCATGTCAGGGTAGAATGCCTACAGACATCCCCTGAGAGGGTGATGCATGAAGTTTTGAGAGTGAAGTCAAAATTGCAATGGAGACCCCAGGAGTTTAGAGATGCCAGGAACTTGAAACCGTTTATGAATAAACTGTGGCCAATCAACAGAACCAGCCCAAGAGAGAGGCCATGTGCACCACAACTGGCAAAGCCATAGTGGCAGGGCTTCCCCAGCACTTTGGGACCTAACTCTCAGATGCTGACATTGTGCTACAGGATTTAAAGTTTTCTGCCACATTTCCATCTTGCTTGGTCCCACCCCTTATTTCTATGTTCCCTTATTCATCTCTTTTGGATGGAAATGTTTATTCAGTTCTATTGTATGTTAGATGTATATAGCTTGCCTTTTACTTTTATAAGGGTTCACTGCTAAGAGGTTGTCTTGAGTCTCAAGGAGGACTTTGCACTTGAACATTTTAGCAGTGCTAAAATGGTTAAGATTATGTGGACTCATGGAGATGGACTGAATGTATTTTGCATTGGGAGGTAAGCATGGCGTTTGGGGACCAACAGTGAAATGTTATCTAGAAATTGTCATATGTTGAAGGCTTGATCCCCAATGAAGCAAGGATCAGACCTCATTACTGGATGAATCCACTGCTAACTAAATGAACTCCTGGAAGGTGGGTGGAAACTGTAGGTAGATGGGGCAAGGGAAGTAGGTTTTTGAGGTTCTGCCCTTGGGGATGTATCTTGGCCCTGGTCCTTTCCTCTGTATTCAGGCTGCCATGATGTGAATAGCTTTCATCTGTGAGTGTTTCACTCCTCCCATGATGTTCTGCCTCATCTCTGGCCCAGAGTGGGAGAACCATCTGACCATAGACTGAAACCATGAGACAAATAAACTTCTTTTTTCCAAGTTGTTTGTGTCAAGCATTTTGACAACAGTGACAGAAAACTAACATACTCCCTTTTATGCATCAGCCAATCTCCTTTACTCCCTACAAGGCATATCCCTACTTTTTTGTTTTGTTTTGCTTCTATTCTATTGGTCTCCTTTTTTATTTATTTATTTTTTGGCCCTACCTTCTCTGGTTATCCTAATTAAATCCTTTTTTGCTCTCAAAGAGCCTAGTTAAAGACTGAGAAAATTCTGATAGTTTTATATGCGACCAGTTTCAGATAACTACAGATGTTCTTCATTCTTTTAATATTTTCCTATTCTACCTCCAATTTAAATATTTCTGTGCTCCCCTTGATTTCTTATTGATGGTACCATGTGATTTAGCACTTCACTTAA
Organism: Muscardinus avellanarius; assembly: GCF_963383645.1. Lineage (NCBI taxonomy): Eukaryota > Metazoa > Chordata > Mammalia > Rodentia > Gliridae > Muscardinus > Muscardinus avellanarius. Next base: position 95,067,885 of record NC_137794.1, read on the forward strand.
CACCCTTATATTGTTCCAGAAGTAATGTATGTGTGCGAGTCTCATCACCTCAACGAGGCCGTAATCAAGGACTGTGAGGAAAGTTATTTGTTTTTATATATCTATGTGTGATTAAATTTGTTTTAACATATGTTGTGCATAAAAATAACTCTGGTCTTTTCAAAAGATGCTAAGTGATTAAATCATTCACCTAGAATCAAATTTGAAGATTTGCATGCCTGATGTTATCAGAAGATGGTTAGCTGAGTGTGGTGGGGCATGCTTGTAATCCCAGCATTCGGGAGGCTGAGATAGAGGATCTTGGTTCACGGACAGCCTCAGCTACTTAGTGAGGCCCTCTGCAACACAGTGAGACCCTGCTTTGAAATAAAGAATAAAAAATTGGGCAGGGGGTGTAGCTCAGAGATCAAATACTCCTGAGTTCCAGCCCCAGACCCGCAAAAAAAAAAAAAAGATGGTTTGCATAGACATAAGGTATGCTGGGCTCTCAGAATTTGGAGCAGATAATCTCACATGTGGGCAGGAAACTTAGAACAAGGGATGCTGCTAGAGGAAGAAAAACTTCAGAGCAGCAATTTTGATCTAAGAGGAGGGTTGGTTCCAGGAAAAGGCAACTGAATAATTTGAAATACAAGAAATAACTCAATCAGTGGGGTGGAAAGTGTCTGAACTCTAAACATTATTGTTATGCAATTTTCATGGGGACTTTAATCATTTAAAACAGAAAAATTGTAATAAAGATATGTAGTTGCCAGTGGTAGAGAGGGAATTAGGTCAAAGTTATTCCCTATCCTACAAAGATAAGTTATATTGCAAGTGGAGCTTGAGTTGTGTCTGTTGGGTAAGGGGTCTAGGGGTGAAAACCCAGCAGTGGGAAAGGAGAGGAAATAACAGCCTAGAGGGAGAGGCACTAGCGAGTGTCATGACAGGTGAGAGGTGGCAGACAGGTTGGCTGAGAGGCAGCTTGAGAAAGTTTTGGCAGCATGTACCAGGTGCCTATTTATGGGAATGGAGCTCAGAAGCAAAACGCAGCCTCTCGAGGGTCTGGAAGGAGCTAGCAGGAGGCTGGTTCCAGAAAAAAAAATTGGATGTAAGGTTCAAGGCAATCACCTGTTTACTGTCATTTGGAAAACAAAGCAAGTTTCAGTGCTGCAGCTGAAGGACTCATCACCGACCACTGGCTAAAGCCCCTGTAATGCTCAGACCAGAAAGAAGGGTTAAACCTTCAGGTAAAGATAAAGAAGACAGGCTTGGACGCAGGAAGTCCACAAAGACAATTGGCATGGCCACTTCTTTTGATTTGCCCTTAGATAGTAAATGTGTGACGCATAGAAGATGGACAATGTGAATTCATTCATGTTTATTTTAAGGTCTGTATTGTACTATATGTAATTTGACATTTCCCCAGGGGTCTTTACTCATTAGATACCAGAGCATCTGTCTTTGTGTTGGTGCTGGTTGACTTTACGGTCAAGCTGATTGGGCCAAAAGATAGCCAATTAGATGGTCAAGTATTATTTTGGGGGTATATCTATAATGGTGCTTCCAGAAGAAATAAACATCTGAATTGGTGAACTGAGTAAAGCCGATGGCCTTCCCTGATGTGGGTGTATACCATCCAGTCATCTTAAGGCCTAAATAGAATTAAAGGACAGAGGAAGTCTGACTTTTCTCTCTACCTGACTACTAGTGGAGATATTGATCTGTCCCTGGCATTTCTAGTTCTCGGGCTTCAGATTCTGATTGGTTTTCTGATTCTCAGGGTGACCAGTTACCCCACCAGTTATACTACTGGTTCTCTAACTTGTAGAGGGATAACTGTGGGACTTCTCAACCTCAATAACCATGTTAACCAATACTTTATATTAAATGCACACACCTACAACCCATTTGTTCTATTTCTCTAAAGAACCCTAATATACTCTTTTTTTTAACAAAAGGAATTATTTTATTTTATTGATGCACTGTAAAATTATACATCATAATGAAGTTCAGAGCAATAGAAACGTGCATGCACACAGCACTTGGCATGTTTGCCCGGAACCCACCCTACGCCCTCCTGTCCCCGTATGTAATATGGAAATTGGTATCGATAGCTTCGCAGATGAACATGACGCTCTTTGGACTGTTTCCTTCATTAAGCCTTAGGGATCTTTCCAAAGGAACTGAAGTTGCACTATTAAAGTGACACATGCATACCCATGCTTATAGCAGCACAATTCACAACAGCCAACCAAGGAGCCAGCCTAGGGCCATCAGCAGATAAATGGATTGCAGAACTATGGTTGTACTGTTCCTTTTTTAATTTTTTTATTGGTGCATTATAGTCGTACGTCTTGATGGAGTACAAGATGGTGGAGGCATACATGCACACATCACCCAGTGAGCCCTTATCCAATTCCCATCCCATTCCCTCCCGCTCGCTCCTTATCATGTTTGGCTTAGTGATTGACTTTGATATGTTTGTGAATGTACATCATGTACATTAGGGAATTCCCCTCCTGACCCTCCTATCCCCCTCAGTTAGGTCACCTTATCTGTTCATCTACAGTTTCTCTTTCTTGTCGCGAGTTCCTCCTATGACCCCTTTTCTCCCTAGCTTTCACATATTAGAGAAAACATCTGATTTCTTATTTTTTGTGACTGACTAATCTCACTTAGCATAACATTCTCCATTTCCATTAATTTCCCCATAAATAACATAATTTTATTCTTCTATATGGCTAATTAAAAATCCATTGTGTATATGTCCCATAGTTTTGTAATCCATTCTTCTATTGATGGACATCTTGGCTGTTAATTTAGCAACTGTGAATTGTGCGGCTATGAACATAGATACACATGCATTAGTTTGGTAGTTTGGTTTCCATTCTTTTGGGTAGATACCCAGAAATGGTATTGCGGGATCATATGGTGGGTTCCTTCCATTCTTCTGAGGATCCTCCAAGAAACTAAAAGGCAGATAAACACGTGAGATTGCATTAAACCATACTTTCCTTTTTAAAACATAACACCACTTACCCTGGAGGTCATGGGCAGAGACAGGGCAGCCTTTAAAAAAAAAGCAATAGTGTCCCAGTAGGCTTGGGTTTGCTGTCCATATTCTTGCGAAGTCGCAGAGGTCATTCTATACGCTGCCTCTGAAGCCAGCCCCTAGTCATTAGGAGGCTGAGCATGCTACAGGTGCTTGGTAAGCACCTAGGGGTACTTAGATTGCTCCGAATAAAAGTTTATAAAAGTGTTCTCATGTGCAAAGGTTACTTGCAGGAGGCCCTTCACTAAATAGAAGGCTTGTGTCCTGGTTGCAAGAATTTAAATGTTACCATTTTCTTTTAGGAGATACAGGTTTTCCTTTAAATCCACATGCATTATTCATTTGCTTTAATTCTGTGGTGCTGACCTGGAATTTCAGAGCCTGGCAATGCTTCTGCATACCGAGGATCTTCTAGGAATAAGGGCCAGTCTGAAGCATCAAATACCATAAAGCCTCATATATCTCCATTTCCCACTTGAGTATGTGAGGAGACTTCACAAGCCTTCCCCACACTCTTCTCCGCAATGAGATTCATCTACCGGCATTGCTCTGAGCATAGACTATGTCCCATCCCTGAAAATACAATACATGTATAAATATTTAATAAAAGCATAAATTTGAAGAGCTTCTGGCCGCTGGAGAGGAAAAATGCTGCATAGAAGGCAAAAACAATCTTCATTTGAGGAGATTAAGAGTGCTAAAGAAATGGCCGTGGTATCATACAACTCTATGATAAACAAATACTCCAACCTCCCTTCCCCTCTTAAAAAAAAAATTAAAGGAAAAAAGAAAATATATAGCAAGCTTGCTCCCTGCAAGGTAGTGAATTGAGTACAGAATATTCTGGAAGTTGGTTCAAGTCTGAAGTAAAATCCAGGCTCTGACAGCGCCAAGCCCTGTCTATAGCCTCCTTTGTGAATCCGCCCTGCCCCTCAGGAAGACAGATGGCGCAGGGCACGACACTTACGTAACCACAACCTGAGCTGGGCAAGACTTGCCAGAGGCAGAGGAACAAGGCTGCCTCAGAGGAAAGATAAATTGGGCACTCTTCAGAATCCACTGCAACTGCTCTCCCTGGCAGCCCAGGGGACCGCAGGGGGGATCAGCATCTGCCAGCACGCAGGCAGCCAGCTGTGCGACCTTGGCGAGGCAGCCTGGAACCACAGCCAGGAGGTTGTGTGTCATTAACTCAAGCCTCTGAGCCCCAGGGCGGCTCCCAGTTCCCCCAGACTGTTCCTAGGACCTGGCAGGAGCTGCCTCATGAAGGTTTAGAGAATCTGCATTCCAGTGCTGCCTGGAAGCAGGAGTGTTAGTCAGCCTTCCCGAGCACAGAAAGTACCAGACTTGCACGCTGCCAGCTTATAAATAAATGATCTAGGAGAGATGCAGAGGGTCACGGCTGCCCAGGCTAATGGCAGCGCCTGTGTTTCTGCTCCCAGGAGAATCAGAATGAAATAACAGAGCCCCAAGGGAATCTAGAAATCAAGAGTTATTTAGAGAATTAATCTGTTGCTACTAAGCATTGCTACTAAAGACGCATCTCATGGATAAGTCATTCCCTATTGTGAGATTTGTTTTGATCAACTTGTCTTCTGCAAACTTGAGATCATGAACACTAAGAAAATCTGTACTCTGTACTATGTTTGAGGGTAAAAGGGATGTTTAGACAGACATGGTGGCACATTCCTATAATCCAGTACTTGAAAGGCTGAGACAGGAGGAGTTCAGGTTCAAGGCCATTCTCAGAAATGTAGCAAGGCTCTCAGCAACCTAGCAAGACCCTATTTTAAAATAAAAATAAAAATAAAAAATAGGCCTGGGGTGTAGTTCAGAATTAGAATGCCTCTGAGTTCAATCCCCAGCATCAAAAATAAAATATAATAAAAAACCCTCAGCAGTTTAGGGAATTGTACAGATTGCAGAAGAGGTAAAATAATGTTTTAAGATAAATAGAATAGTATCTAATATTTCTCATCCAAAAACCATTCAGGAACTGACCTCACATATATGGGAACAAATGACTTTATTTCATTTCTTCATTCTGAGATCTCTGCTCCCCAAATTCAGATTTTACTCATTATGGGAGTCTTGATTCAGTGGCACTTTCAGTTATACTAACTTGTATAGCTTGAATAGAAGTCTACTCACTGCTATAAGAATGTTTCTATAAAAAGCTCCAAGTTTTCCACAAGCGATATAATAAAGTGAATTTTTAGAAAGCAATGTATGTAAATTGTGGGTACCTTATATCTAGTTTATAGGGTACCAGTTATCTATCTGTGTTGAGTACAATGCATATAACCAAACAGAAATGTTCTCCAAATCTCATATTCTACATTATCTATTATTTATATATTTGATAGTTTATTGGGCACTTACAAGGTGCTATGGGTTGAAAAGTAGAAAAGTACATAAACTGGTGGTACATGCCTGTAATCCCAGCACTTGGGAAGGTAAAATAGGAGGACCACAGGTCTGAGACCAACCTGGACAACTTTTTAAAACTATTTTAAAATAAAATTTATCTTATTTAAATTATTGGGGGTATAGTTCATTTGTAGAGTACCACTGGGCTCCATCCCTGGGTTTGATCTCCAGAACCACAAAAAAATGTGTAAGAAAAAGTTGTAGCTCTTAAGACATTTTTACTCTTAAGAGATAATTGCCATAAGATTCACAAAGGGCTTCTCAAGAATACGATGTTTCTTGAGAAGGGAGATCTTGGGGGAAGAATAAAATAAAATTTTCAGGAAGAAGTAGCTGTAGTCTTATCTTGAAGAACAGGTGTGTTAAACGCTTTGGTCTGAGTATCTCTGTCCTCCTCAAGTTTTACCACCCAGGATGATGTATTAAAAGGTGGGGCCTGTGGGAGGTGATGAGGTCTAGAGGACAGAGCCTCATGAATGAGATTAGCATCCTCTAAAAAGAGGCCTGAGGAAGTCTATTCACTTCCTTCTGTCAGGACCCAGAGAAACTGGCAGTCTGCAACCCAAACAATAGCTCCCAGGAGAATCCAACTGTGCTGGCACCAGGATCTTGAAGTTTTCATCCCCTGGAACTGTGAGAAATAAGATTCGATTGTTTGTAGACTACCTAGTTTATGTTGTTTTGTTATAGAAGCCCCAAAAGACAAAGTCATTAAACTTCTTCTGAAGGACATCCTTGCATAACACTCTCTTAGAGGGTGAGAGTGAGTCTGTTGTTTGGTGACCATTTCAAATCATTAACTGTTACTACACTCTGAAAACCCCCTGGACAATACTATTAGCAACCTTCCCCCAAGACTCTCTCCCACACCACCAATTCTACTTGTCATTTGATTTGCCATTTGGACTTGCATGGGATTTTTTTTCATTAGAAGTAATGAAGTAGAACTATTACTAATTATTCTGATACCAGTAGGTCCATGGTTTAGAGATACCTGGTACTACCAAAACCTTGACATGTTTTTGTGATAGATTCCTCCTCTCTGAACTAGTTCCCTTATAATCTCTTTGTGCCTTCGGGATCAATAGAGCTCCTAGACCTCCCAGATGAACAATCAATGACATTTAGCTTTTTTTTTTTTTTTTTTTGCGGGTTTTGGGGACAGAGCCCAGGGGCATTCGACCTCCATGTTACACCCCCTTCCCTAATTTTTTTATTTTTTATTTTGAAACAGGGTCTCACTAAGTTGCAGAGGGCCTCACAAAGTAGCTGAGGCTGTCCATGAACTGTGATCCTCCAGTCTCAGCCTCCCGCATGTTGGGATTACAAGCGTGCACCACCACACCCAGCTAGCATTTTAAAATATTTAAGCGCACTCATTAAGTTAGGGGATATTTCAAATTTTATATAGACATAGAATTTTCTCAGCAAGTACACATGTGATTCAACAATATTAAGTACAGATACTCACCAACTTACAATGAGGCTATTTCCTGATAAACCCATCATAAGTTGAAAATATCACAAGTCAAAGATATATTTAATGCACCTAACCGAGAAAACACCTATCTGAGTAGCACAGTCCACTGTAGAGTATCAGTTGCTTCCCCTAAAATCCTGGGACTAACTGGGAGCTGCAGCTCTCTGCTGCTGCTGCCCAGCATCCAAGACAGAGTGCATATCACTAGCCTTGGAGAAGATCAAATTCAAAGTACAGTTTCTTTCATGCCATTGTGAAATTGAAAGATCATAAGTCCAAATCTTGTCAGTACCAGTTTGGATTAGTGCTTCTAAACTGGCAAGCTGGTATGATGCTGTGCAATGAATGGGCTAAAGGTTTGTTTGTTTGTTTGTTTGTTCGTTTGTTTGTGGGTCTGGGGAGGAAACTCAGAAGCATTCGACCTCTGAGCTACACCCCCTGCCCTATTTTTTATTCTTTATTTTGAAACCGGGTCTCACTGAGTTGCAGAGGGCCTCACTAAATATCTGAGGTTGTCTGCGAACCGTGATCCTCCAGGTCTCAGCCTCCCAAATTCTGGGATTACAAGCATGCCCCACCATGCCTGGCTAAGGTTTATTTTTAATGGTAGTCAAATTGGATCTAGGGTTGCCAAAGTGGCTGGGCCAGTGGCCTCAGATCAATGGCATCAATATTAATTTACCTAAAAGCCATGATACTGACCTAGTCATGGGTAGGTGATGCCTGTGCTGCCTAGTGCTACTGCAGGCAGGCTGTCAGCATAGGAACAAAAAGGAGACAGAGATACTGAGACTAGAAAGTCACAGACACTGGGACTTAGAAGGAGGTTCAAAAAAATGATGTATCCCCTCACCCAGTTGCTGACTAAGCTATACCCTGATATATAATATTCTGTTTGGTGATGTCAGACAAGATCAGCCTGTCTTTGTAAAGATAAGGAAGCAAGAACTAAATATAAGACCTGGAGTCTAGAGGGTGGGAATGTCTCATTTCAAACACTCCACTACATTCCTCTAGAGTGTGCTGTTTTCTCTTTCACTTTACAATAAATCTCTCACCTTTGCAATTGAGTTTATGACTCTTTATTTCTCTGCTGGTTCGAGAAAAAGGCCCCATGGTAAATTCCATACTGTAACAATACTTTACCATTTTCTAAAAGTGTAAGATTTCAAAATATTGGGAAGCCTCAATTTGTTCTTCTTCTTAATGGGCCCATCTCATCTACCCTTGACTTCACATTGTGCTGGGTCTTGGGCGAGATGCAGGCCAAGCCCTGTGCCCCACAACAGCTCTCATCATTCCAATCACATGCAGATGCTGCTTACAAATTATGTTTGATGCTGACAAATACATAGCTGTGTTTGATTATGATGGTAAAGTCTCTGCTCTCACACTCATCTGAACAGTGGAGTTGAATCAGCTGAAATCCACTTTTTTCTCCTTCATGTACCTCAAAACAACTCCCACTTGCCCAATACCAGCAGAAGCAATTGGGAAAAAAAGGTCTTTGCCATAAGTAGAGAACTTTGATTCGTTCTGATTCATAAATAATCTCATAAGAGATTTAGAAAAAATTATATAATGTACAAATTGGTAGCATTCATATAAAGCTGTTACCAATGTAGTATTAAAGCTCAGGTTTTTTCACATGGGAAAACCAGTTGTCCAAATCCTCCTAGGGATGATAGCAAGGAAGGACAGGAAAGGAGTACAGAGGAACCATTCAGTGTAGACAAGTGTTGGTGGTGATGATGGAGTCCTCTAGGGTCCTGGACTTGGCAAAGAATAGAAGATCTGCTGAAAAAATGAAACTCAAATTACTACAATGCAAGCTGGGTGTGGTGGTGCACGCTTGTAATCCCAGAATTTAGGAGGCTGAGACAGGAGGATCTGGGTTCGAGGACAGCATCAGTTACTTAGTGAGGTCCTTTGCAACTCAGTGAGACCCCGTTTCAAAATAAAGAATAAAAAATAGGGCTTGGGGTGTCACTTGGACGCAGAATGCCCCTGGGTTCCATCCCCAGTACCACAAAAAAAAAACCAAACAAACTACAATGCAGGCATGTCACCACTATCACCTCCCTCCCTCACCCTGGAACCCTGGAAAACTAGCATCTGTTTACTAGAGTCCAAGGGTGTGAGGAACATTTGAAGCCACTTCATCTCAGCCATTTGATGCCAGTCTTTACCCATGTTTTCTTTATTTTAGATATGGAGTTCAGAAATCACAACTGGCAGTTCTCTCTTTCAGTTTGCTTGACAAAGTCCGTTGAGCCTCTGAATGATAGACCATTGACCCAGATACAAGGAGTTCCCTCAACAGGCCTACAACCAGAGTTATTATAAACAATAAATGAGATAACACGTGGCATTCACCCCTAACATAGATATTAGATACTCAATAAATGCTCATTCTATCCCTGAAAACCTTAACTGTAACATAATGAAAAGACATTGGTCTTTACCCAAGTGTCCCAAATAGCGTATGGCAGTCTACAGGACTGTGTTAAGTATATACTACATGCTTTCACAATTCTGAGAGATAACCTTATTTAGTACTTTCTGTAGTCCTGTATGATTGTTATCTCATTTTATAGATGAATAAGCTAAAGCTCTAAACATCCACATTCATAAACTAGGTCAGTGGTAGTTCAACTCCTCCTACCCTCACTTTCTGTGGATGAGAGAGTCTCATGGCAACATCTGTTTCAACATCTGCAGGGTGGTATCTGCTATTTTAGGCAAGAAGGTCTCAGTCTCCTGTGTCAAAAGCCCTCCAAGGCTCTTCCCAGACTATGCATTCAAGTAGACACCCATGTAACAGGTATCTATGAAGCACTTCCTATATACCATGGTTCCATTACAAACACTGGCAAACTGAGTCCCCTGAAGATAACTTCCATATACTAGCATGTTGCAATCTAAGCCTTTCGTTTTCTCATTTCTACTGCTGTCCTTCTGGAGTATAATGGCTTTTCTAATAACCATGAGATCTTTACATGATCAAACATCACTGCAAACCATGTGACTCTAATGTTTCCCTGAGTCTCTATGGACATCATATAATAGCAACGTAGCTTATTTCCGACATCATTTTGAGAACTATACCTGGGATTCTCCTAAAGAGGTCATCCTTTTCTATAGTCAGGCAAGTGAAGTGAACACTGCTTGCACAGGCTTTGTGGGAGGGGTCTTCTCAACACAGATGTGTTCCCGGTTGTGGCAAGTGCCACCTTTCATGCATGAAGATCATAAGAAATAAATGAACATCAGACAGCAATGAGACATTGCAAAGCACCTGATTTTTGCCTCAGTGGATGCTAAGACTCCAACAATATGGGGGAGAATCTTAGATACAACCAACAAAAGCATTTTTCATAGCATTAAAAGAAAAAATATACTATCACCAAGTGTTTTCCTTCAACATAGGAGCCATCAATCAAAGGGCACCTATGCCAATCCCCTGAAATTACAAGCTGCTTTTAGTCACAGAGGAGATAAATTGTACAGTTAGTGATCATAGAGCATTATGGAGCTTGGGAAGCAGCTTCCAGTGGGAATCCTTTCTGACCAAAATGGAACATTCCAGTCCTTCTTTTCTTCCTCCATCATTATTGGGTTATTGTCCTAAGTTCCTGAGTTTTCTATGGCTCACTGAAACCAAACCACATTGCCTCTAAGAAATCCCCTTCAATCCTGCTGGTGGAAATGAGCTTCCCTGGTGGCTATTCAGTTTCAGCCAACACTCTGGACATTGTGGGATGGACTTCTGTTCAGCATCCCAACAAGCCCACTGGCCCAGAAGCACATCTTAGAAATCCTGCAAACCAAGGGCGATAAAGAGAACCCCCATACCATGCATAGACCAGCCAGCCAGCAGGATGCTTTAATCTCAGTCTAGGAAGCATTCCTCATCAGTTATCTCAGTGCACTTCTGACTTTACGGATTCTTCGAGTATTGACTCCTTTGTTCCCAATGCTATTCCTGAGAGCTCTCTGACATGATACATAATTTCTTCCATTTGTTGGATTAGTGTGCATCACATAAACCCACATATGCAACTGTGGGAAATGAACAGGAAAATGATGTCACAAAGCAAAGGAAGTAAAGCTGCTGCAAACCACAAGTCAATACAGAAGCATCAGCTAACCATTTAGGACCAATCATTAGCTTTTGTCTCCAGGTGGAACAGATAAACTATGGAAAAGACAGAGAGGTCTCTTCCTGCCTGCGGATCAACTTACCTTGGCCAGGATTCATTTGGAAAGTGAAAATATTTTAAAATGAACAATAGCCTCTTTTCTGCTTAGTTTTCTCCATATAGTCTCTCTGTGCATTTTTGTTAAACCAGAATTAATGTTTACCATGAGAATTTGCAGTTGCTCCGATACATGGCAACAAACGAGCTTTCTCAAAATCTGAGGCTCACTTAGAACGGTATAGGCAATATTTGCCATCGTAGTCAGTTTGGGATGCCATAACAAAATATCATAAACTGGGTAGTTTGTAAAAAAACAGAAATGTGTTGCTCACAGATCTGGAGGCTGGGGAGTCCAAGGTCAAGGCTGGGGCAGATCTGGTGTCTGGTAAAGGCCATGTTCTCACAAACAGCTGTCTTCTCCCTCAACCTCACCTGAAGGAAGGAGGAAGGGTCTCGCTGGGGTCTGTTTTGTAAGAGCATTAATCCCGTTCGTGAGGGCACTACCTTCATGACCTGATCATTTCCCAAAGACCTTCACATCCTAATACTATCAGTTTAGGAGTAAGGATTTCAGAATGTGAACTTTAAGGAGACAAAAACATTCAGACCATAGAATGTGCAGAGCTAATTTTGCATTTGATGAATCTCTGGATATAATGATGGAAAGTGGATATGAATGAGAGGACTGTGGGGTCAGTGACTCCTCTACACACACACACACACACACACACACACTATTTAATTTTCCTCTGTTTCCAGAGGTGTTGTCAAGAAGCGTCAAGAAGCTTCCAGGGCCTTCTGAAAAGTTTTACACTTAGGATGCCAACTAAACAGGATCTTTAGGATGAAGGGGAAGTCAAGGGGGTAACACTTTCCTGTGTACAAACACGCCTCTTGCAGTGTGACTAGCACAGCCCTGAAATTCATCTTAAATGCTACCATTGCAAACATTTTAATAATTTAAAAAAGCTGTTGTGTTTTGGCAGCAGCAAGCCTAACATGTTGACAGAGAAAAGACCGCCTGGTCTCTCATCAACTATTTGGATCACAAAGTAATTTGCCAGGGATAATCCCAGGAAACTGAAGAGTAATCTGAAGGGTGAACCCAGTAATGAGGGGTCGAGGAAGGAGCCTGAGGTGGTCACAAATATACTAAAGAACTCCCTGGGGGCTGAGGACTCTCAGCTCCCTCTGAGGGACTAATGCATTTCTTCCCCCTCAGAGCCTGGGAGCTGCTATGTGTCTGGCAGGTCTCTCTTACTATCTTGCCATCAAGATACACTATTTAGGAGTCTTGCTAATATTTTATAACAATCTGCTCTGTCCTCTTGCCTTTGGAAATGCTCCCTGTTCTGGTCTAAGACCAAAACCTCAGAAACATTCGCTTCCAGTGTTTATAGCATTTATCACCAGACCCTTCATCCCCAACTGGCCAGTGCTCTAAGAAGGCTTCTAGGCGTAGGGATTGTCTTTAAAAGTCAGGATAACAAATGCAAAATGTGCCTAACCTTGTCTCCTATATGGGGAGCTCAAGGCGTGGTACTTGTCAGGGCACTGAGTGAAGAATGGGGCTTGATATAGAATGTGAATCAAAGGGCATATCACTGCCAGCGGGATCGCCACAATTATGGGGTGTGGTTTTTTGGCATAAGAGGCTTTCATGGAGTCTGTAGCCAAAAAGGTCTGGTGAGAATCTTGGTTCTTTTAGTTTCTTGTGATACCGTTTTGGGCAAATCACTCCAGTCCTCAATGTTTTGGTTTCCTTATTCACAAAATGGGAATAATAAATCATTTTGTATACATATATATTAGAATACATTTCTAATAACTTTACTTTCGTGGTGGGGGGGGACTAGGGATTAAACTCAGAGGCATTCTACCTCTGAGATGTACCCCAAGCCCTTTTAATTTTTTATTTTGAAACTGAGTCTCAGTAAGTTGCTGAGGCTGGCTTCCTGTCTCAGCTACCCTAGTACTGAGATTACAGTCATGCACTACCATGCCCAGCTTCAGAATCCTAATTTTTCTAATCAAACACTGGCTGATTAATTTCCTTGTGGGGCATCAGCTCCCCTCACCACGGTGTGGGGAGCAGAACCATGCCTACTCACTCCTTTATCCCCAACCTAACCGTGCCATCCACAGAGCCACTGCTGTTCACTGGAGGCCCTGGCTGATCTTGGTCTGTCACTGATATCCCAATTCCTTGAAGCTCACGTTGTGCACATTGGCTAAGTTGCTCCAGCCAGGGCAAAGCCCAGCTCTTTTACTGGATACTTTGAATAGAGGGCACATGGCCCTGGGGGCCTGTGGCAGCCATCGCAGCATCATGTGTGATGTCGCTCTGAGGACAGACAAGAGAAGGTAGGCAGAGCCAAAGGTACAGAAAGAGAGCTGGAGCTGTAACAGTGTGCGCCTCTAGCTCCTAAATACCTTCCTGTATTTTACTTTATATAATCTTGCCAGGTGTGTGTGGTGTGGTGCATGCCTGTGATCCCAGTGCTTGGGAGATGGAAAGAGGAGTGTGAGTTTGAGGTCAGACTCAGCAATTTAGTGAGACCCTGTTTCAAAATAAAAAAGGCTGGTGTTGTAGCATAGAGGTAAAATAACCCTGGGCTCAGTCCCAGCACCTACTCCCCCCCCCCAAATAAAACCTGTTCTTTTCACTAGAAAAAGAAAGAAAAGAAAAAGAGAAGTGAAATTGCTGTTATAGGGAGTGTTGTTGATACAGTCCATGAGGACCTCAGCCCTTTGGGAGTGAGAATACAACCTCAGTACTTAGTGAAGGCATGGGACAGTGTGGTGGGGAAGGGACAGTGATTTAGCCAAAGAATAGGAAGATGTTTTCTCTCTCTCTCTCTCTCTCTCTCTCTCTCTCTCTCTCTCTCTCTCTCTCTTTCTCTTTCTCTTTCTCTTTCTCCCTCTCTCTCTTTTTTTTACAAGAATCCAGCTATGCCTACCTCACATGCCTGGATATTATCTTTCCCAAATTTGTGGAGAAACCTTGCAGGAGAGAAAGCCTCAAATGTTAGCATTTGAGAGATAGGAAAGGGGACAATTCCTATTTACATCCTCTGAGCATCTGCATCTTGTCCTGTTGCAGATTACACTTTTGCATCTTGAAGTTTCATAAGCAAATGATACTTGGTTTTTGCTTTAATTAGCTCGAGTTAGCTTTCTGTTAATTTCCACCTAAAGCATTTCGATGAATGAATATTATTTTCAAGATGGCCCTTCTTAAAAACAAATACATCTCTTGGGATGACTAGCACGAGTCCATTGGCACAGTGCATCTGTCGCAGTCTTGCCCAGCTGCACTCCACGGGGCTGTTTCCAGATGGGGGCCAAATGGTTGTGGCTGCAAGTCCTGCCCCTCTGAGTGAAGAAGCCCTACTTCTCTATCTCCTGTTCTATGTCCTTGGCTTCTGCATGAGACGCTACTTGAATAAAGTATCCTATTGCTAAAAGTATTTAAAAACTGCTCACTTGTCAGATTCAATAGATGAGAGCTGGGCAGGAAAGAAATGGGTTACAGAGCACACCACTTCCCAAAGTCTAGAGGGATTTTCTAGAGAGGCTTGGAAAAGACCCTGCAGTGCCTTCAGGTACAGCCAGAGGGCAGACTAGAGACACGAGCGGCCTTAAACCTAGATTACCCAAAGGAAAGAGATTTTCCTCTTTTCATATAGGGATTACAAAGACTGCCTGCCTCTGTCATCCTTGTAGTTTGTTTGGGTTTTGTTTTGTTCCTTAATTTTATTATTAAGTGTGAGTCCTCACTCCCTGTGAGGATTGTCAGAATTTAACTGCAGTGAGAACAGATACTGGGGCATTTTCCAAGGCCTTTGCTGTTCATACTTAATGCTTCTTAACATACATGGGTCAACTGTCCATTTCTACTTTTTGTTTGTTTTGTTCTGTTCTTACTGAAGACATTATTGTGGAGGAAGAGCTGAACACCTTTGCACCTCTGTACCTATGTGTTGCTCTTTCCAAGTTACTCACCCAGTCTCAAGTTCTCGCCATGCCAACCCACACTGGATAAGCAACCATCCTGGGTTATGTTAGTAACAAGAAACACAAATCGATCTCTCAGCTGTTCCAACCCAAGGTCCAAATGCACCTAAGCCAAGGTCTTTAGACTTCCTATAAAGCCAGGCAACTTTTTTCCTGGATGTTCTTCCTGGCCTTAGAAACCAGAATTCAGCTGGCATGTTTTGTGCATAAGTGAGTACAGATCTGTGGAAAGGACACTAAAGTCCCGACCACCTGGCTCTCCCTGTGTCACACGGCTTTCTAGCAGAGCATTCTTGGTCTGAGCACTGCCAGAATAGGAAGCTCTCTCCTTTCCCCCTGGCTCCCCAAATCTCCATTAGTCATTTCCTCACTGAGACCGTTTGCGGAAATTCTCTGTAGCTTCAAAGTTCCATCTATTCTTACTGCTTAATAGGCCATCTTATGATCTGGTTTTCTTTTCAAACGCTTTTTATGTTTCCTCTTCTCAAAATCATTGCCACTTTGCCAAAGATACTATTTTGAATAACAGTAAGTGCATGCTTGGAGTAAATTATTATTCTAAAACTAGCTTCATCAAAATAGGAGCAGATGAAATAAAAAATGTAAATGGGCCTATTTCGAAGGACCTGAGCCAAGGAAGTAAGGCAAAAATCAAGGGAACTTCTAAGCCCCTTTCTCAAAGAGGACCACCTGCTTCAGAATCACTTTGGATTGCTGGCTTTAAATGCAAAGTTCTGGGCTTAGCATCCAGCTTTCTACATAGGAATCTCTGAGACTACAGACTAAATATCTGATCTTGAACACTCTCCCAAGGACAGTGGTGGATATGGAAGTTTGAGACCTCTGTCTTAAAGCTCTGGGCCATTACTGCTAAAACTACTTTTATGGCTTTTCTCTCAGCTAGAAACATTCCCTTACCAAGAAGCCAAAAACAAGTTGTGGAACCCTTGTTAGCCCCTTACTGTGTCATGACCACAAATTATGCTCTACAGAAATCCCATGCAAAGGCCACAAGGCAGACCAGGCAAGAGGATATGAAGGATACAGTGAATCAAAGCCACCTCTTCTATTGAAAATACCATGCCAGGAATATCTTCTCCTGATCTTAGGGCCTTGATGTCTTCAGAGAAGCCCACATACACAGGCATGCTGGTCAGCGTGGCACTGTGTGTACTGAGAGCCTAGGAAGTATTTCTCTCACTCATTATAGATGCCACCAAGTTATTCTTCCAAGAAGATCAATCATCTTTTTTGCCCAGCATCAGCTTGACCCTTGCCAACACCACTCTAGTGTCCTAGGAGACCTGATGTGAATCAGTAGACATATTCCTGAAGAATTTTACGAAAAGGTAAGTTGATTATTTTGTGTTGTTTTTTCCTCTTCAGTTTGAGGTGCTTGGAAGCATTGTTTTAAGGTTGTTCTTTGTGTGTTTTTGGTGTGCTCTTGCAAATCAAATCATCCTCCATTGACTCAAAACCCCATGGGCTTTTGAGTGAAGAGATACCTCAATACTCATCCACAGTGTAACGTCCCAGATCACAGGTGAGGAGACCAAGTTCTCCCCAGCTCTAGAATTCTGTGATTCTAGATGTTTTTAATCTTCGACTAAAAATTAGAAATATATTTTGGAGTCTGAATTTCTTTATTTTAACCATTTGTTGGTCTTAAGCTATCTTTTATTAATCCTGGAGCAGATCTTTTAAAATGTTGAATTTGAAAACAAAAGTGAAATGCTTAACTTTTTAATTCTTTTGTTTTTCCCCTTCTAGTACTGTAATGTTAATCTAGAATTGTCTATAATTTTAGGGCTTTGGGATTTATTTTTTTCCCAAAGGTAATTTTCCCCTCAGACAAATTTGCCCTGTTCTTTTCTAAAAGCTTGTTAATTTTATTCCTTTTTGGTAGAAGAACTTAGTATTTCAATATACATATCTTCCTTATTCTAAAACTGTTAGTAACTTACCTCTGCTGGATCAATTCTGGCTTTTTAATTATGCTTCACATTTCAGCCTAGAATCACCTTTTTCAGTGCCTCTCATCAAAACTAAAAAAGTTTCAAAGTTCTATTTCAGTTGAGTACATGAGGTAGAGAAATCAAGGGAGATGAAGTTCATATGAGGTTACAAAAGGGAAGAAAAGTATAATCAGGTGTCTAAGGACTTAACCTGTCAACCTCTGGCACAGCTTCTGGTATTATAATACAGTCTTCTTCAACACTTCAGTTACAACTCTGCATACTTAACACATGTGTTAAACAATACTTATTTATACTTCACCCCTGTGCTGGGGACCTGGAGATGAAAGAGAATAGACAACAGAGTCTTCAAGTGGCTCACTCTCCATGAAGAGAGATAATACCTGTGTCAAGTGTTATTATAGTTATGAAAAGAGGAACATATAAGCAAAAAGGGAGAAACTCTTTTACTCAAAACAAGCCAAAATTTTTCTTCAAATAATAAAAAACATAAATAAGGAACAGATAGAAGGCTTTGAGACTTTAGTTAATACCCAACTGACAATAAACTCCAGGAACTCAACAGTTGTGTTAGATATAAGGTAGATGCAAGGATGCATGGTAGGAGGCATGCGGGGAGGGCTGGTATCAGGCAAAGGAGGACAGCGGAAGTTGAAATGCATGAAAATGTAAAAGAAAGTGAACTTTCTAGCTGATAAACTTGCCGGGTAGATTTTGTCACTCATCAGAAAGATCTCGATTTCAATAACGAAGAGCATGTGTGTGTCCTTCTATTTCTCAGGATGTTGCATCAAATATTTTATGATACTGGACTTTGTCATTGAGAAACTAGAATCTTAGTGAATGCTGATTCTTAAAAAAATTAGGAAACACTTCCATTGATATTATATACATATGTGACAATACCAATCTCAATATCCTCTATGGGGAAGGAGAAGTGGGGAGGGCACCAGGGGAAAGCCCGCCAAGTGCTGTGCGCATGTCTGTCACTATTTCAGTAGAATACCTTATGATGTGAGTTGAGCAAATGAGGTGACTCAACTGAGGGGATGGGAGGGAAAGTCCCTAATGCACACGATGTACATTAACAAACATAGCAAAGCCAATCTCTAAGCCAAACATGAGAAGGAGGGAGGGGGAAGGACTGGGGCAAGAATTGGGTAAGGGCTAATTAGGTGATGTGTGCATGTATGCCTCTGCCATCTTGTACTCCACTAAGATGTATGACTACAATGTACCATTTTATAATTTTGTAT
Organism: Muscardinus avellanarius; assembly: GCF_963383645.1. Classification (NCBI taxonomy): domain Eukaryota; kingdom Metazoa; phylum Chordata; class Mammalia; order Rodentia; family Gliridae; genus Muscardinus; species Muscardinus avellanarius. The sequence goes on from NC_137794.1 coordinate 95,086,277, forward strand.
TAAAAAAATACTCAGTCATTCAGTGACCATGGTAAGCCAGCAGGGGAAATGGCCATTCTAAAATATAATCTGATAAACTAAAGGACTTCTTATAATCAGATGACCACAGAAACTCCAGAGCAGTTGTGCTTGCAATACCTGGAGACAGTTTTCATTGTCCTGACCAGGCAGGGTGGGAAGAGTTGCTGCTGTCATCCAGTGGGTAGAAGCCAGGTCTGTTGCCGAACATCCTACAGTGCACAGAGTGGCTCCCACACAGAGTGTTACCCCAAGTGTCACTCCTGCAGAGGTTGAGGAGTCCTGCTCCAGGGTCAAAGCCCTGTGGTACTGGTAGACAAAATCTGTAGAACTAGATGGTTAACAAAGCAAGTATAATGTACCACCAGCAGATGACCTGCATCACGTGAAAAATAAGGAAAGAAAAACAAGCTGCATTGGGCCTTTGTCAGAGCGTGTCCGGCACGACCCAATGAGGGGATTCTTGGCCACTGGAGCTGCAAGTGTCTCTCCTCCCATAAGCAAGGTGGTTCCTCTCTCGGTTGAAGGACTCCATGAGATCATCTGCATTCCTTTTAAATTGTGCTCTCTGTTCACCAGAGAAACATTCGGATTCGATCTTGCTTCTTATATAACTCAGTAACTGAGGAAATGGTAAGTGTTGCTCTCCTGCTTTTTGGTGCAAACGTTCATCTTTATTTCCAACCAACCACATTGTAGTCTTCTTGCTTCAGAAAAATGCTTCCTGACTTCTTGTCTTTTTTATTTCTTTCTTTTTCTTTTTTCTTTCTTTCTTTCTTTCTTTCTTTCTTTCTTTCTTTCTTTGTGTTGGTTTTGGAGATTGAGCCCAGAAACATTCAACCTCTGAGCCTCCAAGCTACACCCCCAGTCCTTTTTTTTCAATGTTTTATTTCAATTAGGGTCAAATTAGATTGCTGAGAGTCTTGCTATGTTGCTGAAGCTGGCCTTGACCCTTCAATTCTCTTTTCTCAGCCTCCCAAGTACTGGGATTACAAGCATGTGCCACCATAGAAAGAATATCACATAACACCAAATCAAGCTCCTGGGCTATAGTTCAGTTTCTGCAAGTTGGCTTCTGATTCCTCAAAGGGTGTGAATTAGAGCTGTGAGGGAAAAAGAGAAAGACTCTGATCAAGTGCAAAGCATCACATTTTCCTGAAATTCGCAGGCGTTGCATAATGAGGTCTCACCTTACATACTCTTCACAACCTGCCTTTCCCCAGAAGTACCAAAATGTAAAGCAGCCCCCAAAGAACGCCCTTATTATCATAGCTCCACATCCTCAAAGACCAAATAAGCAGTGAGTATTTGAACTAAAACTGAGCATTTGAACTAAAACCGTTTGTGCATTTTTGTTTCTCTCCATTAAGATTTGCCACGAGGTTGAAACATCTATTTAAAGTTCAAAACACAGATGATTAATATCTAAATGGCTGCTGAGATATTTTTTCTGATCCCCATCATGGCTGAGCAATGGCTTGATGTTAAAAGTCAGAAGCAGCAAGATTTATTTTCCAAAGGATGGTGCTTATAGAACAGGAGAGGGAGGCAGGAAGGGGAGCCAGAGCAAAGAACCTTTTCCTTCTTTTCACACAACACAACCGAAGGCATTTCAGCCCACCCCCCACACCTGAGATGATTGCCACTAAACTGCGTCCGTCTCTCTGAAGTGGGTGTAGACAGTCATTTTGCAGTTTTGAAATCCACATCTTATTCCTTCCCAAGCCACATCCATGCTTCTCTCAGCTTACCCTCCCTAGAAACACCTACACTCTCTCTCAGCCAGGATTTTAAGAGTTTGTTTTAAGAGTTTGCCCCTGCACAACAGATAGAAGAGACAAATTAAACTGGGGGAAGATCTCTTTCCAAGGAAATTGTAAGACCTTTTGAAATGCAAAGTGTGTTTTTCCAGGTTTCTGATTTTCACCAGCATGAAAGCCAACTAAAGCAAAGTGTGTTATGATAAATGCTGTCAATCCCATTGATCTTCCTTTAAATTAAGTATGTGGATAGAAGCTGAAAGTTTGATCTTGTTTCAGTGAGATGCTTACCTGAAATGCATCTCACAGTAGTCCAGTTACCGAAGCGCATGACAAGTTAGGACCAGTGTGGAGTCTTTTTCCCCTGCGTTTTGAAAAGTAGAAAGCTGGTATTTAACTTTGTGGTTTCTTGGAGTTTAAATTCTTGTTGCTGTAACAGCTGTTTTAGCAGTGCTAATTCCAAAGCAAAGAATGGTGCAGAAAATTCTTGCTCATTTTGAGAGTGTTGGAGAAAAATACTTTTAACGTTGACTCCTTGAATTCTCCAGGAAATGAGATCATCCAGTTCAAACAAAAGGCACTTTCCCGAGTTGCCCGTCAGAGACACATGCTGTTCTGTGCGCTTGGAACTCCACAGCTGAGCGTTATGAGAGGGGGCAAATCACCGGACGAATTGTAGCAAGGAGGAAGGGCTAAGGAGTGTGGGGATGGGTGAGTTCTTACCTGATCACCTAATCTGATCCCTTACCCTCAAGCAGTTTGACTGAAAATCACGCCAGATAAGTGTCTTTCTGTTGTGTCTGCACATATTTTTTATTTTTTATTTTTACTCATTTATTTAATTTTTGAGGTACTAGGGATAAAACCCAGGGGCATTCTCCCTCCGAGTGACACCCCCAGCCCTATTTTATTCTTTTTTTTGAAACAGGATCTCACTGAGTTGCAAAGGGCCTCACTAAGTAGCTGAGACTGGCTTCGAACCTGCCCAATTCTCCTGTCTCTGCCTCCCAAATGTTGGGATTACAAGCGTGCGCCAGGACGCCCGGCTTTGCACATATTTTTTAGAGAAGATCTGCCACTCAGATTTGACGAAGTGGATGAACTGTCAGCTCTCAGGTGGGCTGTGGGGAGGACTAAAGATGCCTGCTTCCATGTGTGTAGGCAAATTCTGGATTTAGATAAATCGTATTTGGATAGATCACATGCAAGAATATGTCAACAAAGAGACAAACCTCTGGAGAAATGAGACTAAACTACAAGTGACTGTAAACATAGTTCAAGAAGTTCAAAGAAAAAGTAGTCTTTGAAAAATAACTTCAAACAAGAAAAAATTACAGATGCCATTTTCTTAATGTAATTAAAGGAAGCAAGACTATATGGTAACTCTGAAAGAGAAGCAGGAAATTACAAAGAGAAAATTCATTAAGATGAAGACAGAGATAAAAGGAAGCACCCTTAAAAAAAACTGCAAGAAAACTTCTAATGCAGAACCAAAATTGATATGTAAAATGAGGCACTAATGAATAGAATTGGCAATAAACAAAGTGAATTGGCCCCATGGAGTATTTAACATCTCCCAGTGTGTCAAGTAAAAAAATAAAAGACTTAAAAATATTTAGAGTGAAAATGATTGATGATTGACATAGTGGGCCAAAAAAAAAAAACCCACAAAAAACTGTCATAAAATTATAGGTGTTCCTAAAAAAAGACATGTGGCTGACAGGAATAAAATGGAAACCAAGTATTTAATAAGGCAAGATAAATATCAAGAAAAGTCAAAAAGAAAAAGTATAAAACAACTAACAGAAGAAAATTAGTTAATACAATAATAAAAGTAAACCAGAAAACAATTTATTCCTGTAGAGCAAACACTCAGGGTAAATATAAAACTACCTACGCTAATATATAAATCAAAATGACAAAGAAATATTAAATATAAAAGAATAAGTAAACAGTAGTAGACAAATGTTAAACATAAAAGAATATGTATCTCTATAAAAGAATATGGTATCTCTATCCAAAGTAAAGTGAATATTACAATAAGAAATAAAATCTTTTTACAAGCCAAGAAAAAGTTATAATCAATATGAAATCTAAAGAAATAGGGACAGTTTTGAGACCCAAAATGTAGCATCAAAATAGAAAAAGCAAAAATTTTACAGATTGGAGAAAAATTAACAAAACCCAAGCACAAGTTTCTGCCAATGGCTTTCCAACAAATAACCATCTGTTGATGTCTTTATTTTTATTTGTTTGTTTGTTTGTTTGTTTGTGGTTCTCGGGCTGGAACCCAGGGGCATTTGACCTCCAAGCTACACCCCCTGCCCTATTTTTTATTCTTTATTTTGAAACAGGGCCTAAGTAGCTGAGGCTGTCCACAAACAGCGATCATCCTGTCTCATCCTCCCAAATGCTGGGATTACAAGCGTGCACCACCACGCCCGGCTGACTTCTTTACTTTAAAATAGTGTCACAACCCAAAAGCCCTCTGTGTCCTAGGGCCTCCTGAGCCTGGTGTCATTCATGAAGTGTGAGGTTGCTGCAATCATGGAGGTAGCCACCTCCAACCTCCAGCAGCTCTTTTGGGGATCCTCAGAGAACAGCAGGTAGAGTAAAACCTAATAACATGGCTCATGGTTCCTGACACCAAGGAACATAACAGAAACATCTGACTCTTTACCTTAACACGCTGAGAGTAGTCAAGGAAATGTTCTACCATGTTGGCACCTGATTCAGCAGCTACATGATGAGTGGACTGCTGCCGCCTTTCATAAACAAAAGCCCATGCAGCTGCTAAGGAAATCCCATCAGTGATGCTCTCAGAATAAGTTTGCAGCTAAGACTGTGGTTAAAAGTTCGGGAAGATGTATAGGACTATGCCCAGGCAGCAGACCTGAATCTGCTACATATTTTGAATACTTTCTTACCTCTGTGGTTGATACACCTTTCAAGCCAGCAGTCGGCAACAGAATGACCATTCTAACCATGCCTGCATAAACCACAAAATACAGCTTCATCATCACATTTAAGTATAGAAATGAAAACTATAGTTATATATAAACTCCTTTACTTTATCACAATTTATTTTAAGAATATATTTGTCAGATAAATAAAAGGGAGAAATGTTAATTTTGTTGAATATAATTTTTAAGTACTTAAAAATTTTAGTGTTTTTAAATTTTAAATTTGTTATTATGTTTTTGTATAAGCAAAGTTTATTATCAATGATAATGGTAAGAAATTTGAAAGAAACATCCTTTAAAAATTTTATTAAAATATATAATAGGCACCAGGCATGGTGGCACATGCTTGTAATCCCCGTGCTTGGGAGGCGGAGACAGGAGGATTGTGCAGGTACAATGCCAGCCTCGCTGTCTTAAGAGACCCTGTTTCCAAATAAAAATATAAAACATAGGTGTCTAGGAGTGTAGCCCGGAGGTAGAAGGGTTTCCAGGAACCCCAGTACTACCAAATATAGATAGATAGATAGATAGATAGATAGATAGATAGATAGATAGATAGATAAATAGATAGATAGATAGATATAGATATCCCAGAGAATAAGTTCAAGTGTTAATTAAAGTATTGGGGGTATATTTTAAGTTTGGAAGTATTATAACAAATCAGCATTTATTTTATTTTGCAACCTTGGCACTCTGTTTTTGTTAGCAAAATTTTATAAGCAGAAATATAATTTTTCATCAATCCAGATATGTTTTGTAATATTATTATTATGACATATTATTATATTTATACATATAAGTATATATGTACATATGTGCATGTATGTGTGTGTGTGTATCATCCTCACAATCTCTCAAGCTTACCCAAGTATGCTCCATAAAGTGTCTTTCTAGAGCATCAGTATATGTACTAACTGGGAAGCACTGCCATAATCCTTCTTGTAAAACATGTTTCTTTATAACAGTGATCAATATTTAAAATCATATATGTCATTCATTTGATTATTGATAATTCTCTTCCCACTTCCATGAGAACAGATTTGCCATTGGCGCCTCCTCCAATGATTTATTGCTATAAGTAAAGAGCCTACAATGTGTCACACATGTATTAAATGAAAAGCTCTTTTTCATGTGTTGACTGGAGTTCTTCTATGCAGTCAAATTTCTTTCTCTTGTACTTTTAGTCATTGCTTCTACTCTAAAAATCCACTTATCTTTCTTTAGAATAAACAGAATTCTGCTTCTGAGTCACTATTCTATTTCCTCTTGATTGTAATCTCTCACTGTTTTTAACATAATTGACCATCAATGAATGTTTTAAACCTCCCCTCAACATTACATTGCTCATTGATTTTCTTGTATTTCCAATTTTTTACTTCATTCCTTCAAATACACACACTTTGGTTTTCCTGTTACATTTAGAATTGCTTTGTGTTTCTTATTTATTTATTTATTTATTTATTTATTTATTTATTTTGGTGGTACTGGGGTTCCTGGAAGCCTTTCTACCTTCAGGCTACACTCCCAGACCTATTTTATATATTTTTTTAAATTTGGAAACAGGGTCTCCTAAGCCAGCACACACGGCTGGCTTCGAACCTGCGCGATCCTCCTGTCTCCGCCTCCCAAGCGCGGGGATTACAAGCATGCGCCACCACGCCTGGCTGTTTTTTCTTATTTTATTCAAGCCTACTTCATTTGAATCTTTGCCTTGATCTCATCTGTTAGCTGAACTTATTTTTCTCCTACTGCTCTTTGTTTATCTATAAGAGTTACCATGTATTATTATTTTATTTATTTATTTATTTATTTATTTATTTATTTATTTTTGGTGGTCCTGGGGGTGGAACCCAGGGGCTTTCTACCTCCGGGCTATACTCCCAGACCTATTTTAATATTTTATTTGGAAACAGGATATCACAAAGTTACTGAGAGCCTCATTAAGTAGCTGAGGCTGGTTTTGAACCTGTGTGATCCTCCTGTCTCAGCCTACCAAGTGTGGGGATTACAAGCATGCACCACCATGCCCGGCTACCATATAATATTTTTAAAGACACTAAACATGTATCATTTCAAAACAATATTTATTTCCCTTTTTTAATGGTGCTAGTAATTGAACCTCCAAGTACATTCTACCTCAAAGCTACAATCTCAGCTCTATTATATTTTTTTTAATTGGAAACAATTTCTCACTAAGTTGCTGAGAGCCTAAGTTGCTTGCTTCGAACCTGTGATCCTCCTGTCTCAGCCTCCCAAGTACTGGGATTATAGGCATGTGCCACTACTCCCAGCTCAAATCAATATTTCTAAACATGGCATTAATATAGTGGGACTTTAAAATCAGATATAATTACTTTGTGTCTTGCCTTTTTATCAGTGATCTATGCAAATAATTTAATAAATTCAAAACATATTTCTAAATGTTGGTAACAGACTAACAACTTCTGTCAGACTGACCTTTGCACAGATAAAGATTATATACTCTTAATAAGACATATTTTAAAACTATTAAAGTCACTATAGAACAAAATCAGACATAAACTGAGGAAAGTTGAACTATGCAAGAAGAGAATTATTCCATGTACAATTTGTATTTATATAGCTTTTTAACTGAGGGGATTCTCCAGTCTACAAGCACAGGGATGTGGGGAACTAGGATAAAGCTTTGGATTTACTGTAAATGTGAGGTTTGGGAATACCAGAGCAGCTGGAAAATATGGAAATAAATTCTTGAAATAAAGGAACCACATAAAAAGGACGCAAAATTATAAGTACCTTCAATCCATTGGCTGAACCCTTCCTTATACACATTTTAGGAAGTTTAACAAAATCTCTGGTTAGAAAAGTGAAAAAACAAAAGACAACAAAAATTGAAAAATTTCAGTTTCTACCAACTTCAGGGTAGACAGTGTGGGGTTGTTTTCAGGCAAGATTATGATCATAGGATTCTGAATTGAGGCACTTAGAACTTTCCTGTTCCTTCACAAGGAAGAACCAAAGCAACAGGTGTACAGATGCCTTCTGAGGTGAATGACCCTAGAGAGCTCTGGAAATGACGGGAGGCAAATGGAATCCTTGTAAATATGACTGCATGAACGGAGGGGACAGAGGTAAAAGGGCATCCTGAAAAATGCCCTTCGCACAGATTCCGGCAAATTTAGCAATTGGCAAGTTTCACAACCCTCCCAGAATTGCAGCCTAACTAAATAAGCAACATGAATCTGCATAGTAGCCTTGCCTTGGAAAAGAATTTCATATCATATCTCAGCAAACCACCAAGGTAGCCAGGAGCTATGGTGTGGAGGGACCTAGTGTTTGGATTTGGACTGCCCTGGGGGTCAGCAACCTCTGCATAGTCCCATCTCTGGTACCCCACAGACATTCCATGGGGTCAGGAAGAGGTGACCTCACAGACAAAACCTGGCTCAGGAGTGTGACTCCAAGCAAATCCACGAAGTGGGCTGCACTGTGGGAGGAGGTGGGTATTGGTGGTGAATGTTGGGAGCACTGTGCTCGAAAACCAGGGAATCAGGGAGCCTGCTCTCCAAGACCAGGGTACAGTCAAGTGTGTGTGGATTCATGCCTGTAACAGGACCGAAGGCAGATGTCCCTTCCCCCAGTTGCACACTTCTGTCACTAACTGGGCAGAAAGGACTTCTTTGGTTCCACTACTGCCCCATCCACAGGGGCATGCTGAGGCAGCTTTGAGTAATGTGTGGCTCCTGCCATCTTCCTACCCTCAGGTGGGCATGGCCTAAAGAGGTCTGGAGAGAAACCCTGCCTGGTGGTACTATTTGGGTTTCCCACTTGATCATTCACAAGGCACTTCAACTGAGAGGAACGTTGCCCTATTCAAGCCACGACCCACTCTCACTCACTTTCTGGTTGGAAATGCACCTGAAAAAGTCAGAGGGAGAAAAGCTTTGGCTGTTTTTCAGCCAAGGGAGTCACCAAGAGGAATTTTTTCCATCTCCAGCTGTGACCCACTCCTGCTCCATCCCTGGCAGGCACTGCAGCTAAATCAATGGAGTGCAGGATCTCCGTGTCTCCAGACGCAGACAGCTAGGGTAGTCCTGAGACCCCACTCCTAGGCAGACATGCTCACAGCAGCAACACAACTACTGCTGCCTCCATACCTAGGCAGCTACCCCTCTCAGTGGGCTCTCTGCCTTGTCTGGTCAGGCACTGCTCGCAAGTCTGTATGTGAACACTACAGAGTGCTGCTTGATTCCTGCCCAGCGCATCCTGTGAAGCACCTGGGACTGCATCATTATCTGGTTGGAGGATAAGGGCTTCAGGTCCCTCAGCACTACTGGTTCAGCTAGTGCCAGAGATCCGAATAAGCAACAGAGCCCAATGCCAACCATGCCTGAAGAAACCCCCATCACCCAAAAGGGGCTTCCATTTCCATTGAAGAATTAGCCATACAGCATGTACACACACACACACACACACACACACACACACACACAAACACACAAACACACACACACGCTGGCCCCTGCCTGTACCACAACTGCCTGAACTGCTGTATTTACTGGAAATATACAAACCTCCCAGGCTGGCAACCCAAGTAAATAAGCAACCTAAATCTGCATAGTAGCCTTTCCTTGGAAAAGAATTTCACATAATCTCTCAGTGAACCACCTCTTGTGTGATCTACAGAGATAATGGTTCTCCCACTAACTCAATCAGTGTTTGCACTGTCCCCAAACTTTTATTAATCATAGTCTAAGAAGCTACAGGGAGATTACACTGTGGTATCCAGCTGGAAATAAACTCAGCATTGGATAACAAACTGATACTTCAAGACATATCTTTGGGAGAAAGCTTCTTATGAAGAAGACCACTCCATTAAAGTAGTAGAGATATCCAGTTCACAAGATGCACAGATCTCAATGTAGGAATACAATAAATACTTTAAAACAAGCTAATATGTCACCTCCAAAATCGTAAGTCTCTAGTAACAGATTTCAAAGACAGAAAAATGAATGAAATGCCTGATAGAAAATTCAAAAGAATATTTTAACAACTCAGTGAGACTGGGTATGGTGGCGCACGCTTGTAATCCCCGCACTTGGGAGGTGGAGACAGGAGGATCACGGAGGTTCGAAGCCAGCCATGCCGGCTTAAGAGACCCTGTTTCCAAATAAAAATATAAAAATAGGGCTGAGAGTGTAGCCTAGAGGTAGAAGGGTTTCCAGGAACCCCAGTATCACAAAAAAAAAAAAAACCTCAGTGAGATCTAAGATAATACAGATAAGCAGCTAAGTGAAATTAGGAAAAGGCTCAAGGGGAATGAATGAGAATTTAGCAAAGAAACAGGAATTTTGAAAAAGAACCAAACAGAAATCTTGGAAAACATCCAGTTGAAAGCCCCCAAAACAGACTAGATCAAGCAGAAAAAAGGAATATCAGATCCTAAAGATAGGACTTTCAAAATAACACATTCAGGCAGAAAAAAGGAAAAAGAAGTCTGAAGGGCACATTCAAGATCTTTGGGATACCATTAAGATACACAAAAGAGATCACAAAAGTGAAATAGAAAAGACTCAGAGACTATGAATACAGTAAATCATTTGAGCACAGTGGTGAGTAAAAGAAGAAGAAAAGGAAAAAGAATATTCAAAATAATTGGAAGAAACTCAATGAAATGGCAGGCATAAGTTCAATTTCTCCAACTGCATAATATAGCCTGAATGGATTAAAAAAAATCAGTAGTATGCTACCTAGAAGAAATTAACCTCACCAGTAAAGACACACACAGACTGAAAATGAAAGGGTAGAAAATAATATTCAAGAAATGAATCCTAAAGCACGCAGGAGTTACACCTGAAAAAAAAAAATGACGCTAAGACAAGAACTGTAAGAAGAAACAAAAAGTCAATATATGATCAAGGGACCCATTCATTGAGAAGATATAACAGCTGTAAATGTGTATCTACCAAATGTCCAAAAATCCAATTTTATAAAACAAGCACTAGTAGACCTACAGGAGAGATAGGCCTCTAGATAGAGGTAGACCTACAGTTGAGTATCAGTAGGGAACTTCAATACTGTAATCTCAACAATGGTCAGATCATCCAGAACCCCTCCTCCCCAAAAATCAACCACTAGTACAGTTAGTCCATACTGTAGATCAAATGAACTGAACAGTATTTGCTGAACATTTAATGTAACACCTTCAGAATACACTTTCCTTTCATCAGCACATGGAATTTCTTCTAGAATATACTATATATATTGGGCCACAAAACAAGTATTTTAAAAATGATCTCCAAATTTTTGAAATTATACCCTGTGTCTTTTCTGATTAAAATGTAATGGAACCAGCCAGGTGTGGTGGCGCACGCTTGTGATCCCTGTGCTTGGAAGGCGGAGACAGGAGGATTGCGTAGGTTCGAAGCCAGCACGCTGGCTTAAGAGACCCTGTTTCCAAATAAAAATATAAAAAATAGGTGTCTGGGAGTGTAGCCTGAAGGCAGAAGGGTTTCCAGGAACCCCAGTACCACCACCAAACTATCTATATATATATATATATATATATATATATATATATATATATATATATATATACCAAAAGTCAATAGGAAGAGAAACTTTAGAAATTATATAACAGAGAGTCATTGAGGAAATTTGAAGGAAAATTAAAAATTTTCTTGAAATAAATGGAAATGAAATCACTATCTACCAAAGCCTGTTGGCTAATTACAAGGTTAAATTTAAATACTATGTACTAAAATACTATATATATATATATATATATATATATATATATATATATATATTTATAGTTATACATATCAAATATATATGATTTCAAATAGCCTAATTATGACTTAGAAAAACAAGAATAAACCAATTCAAAATTAGTAGAAGAAACAAAATAATAAAGATCAGAGCAGAATTAGTGAAACAGAGTGTATAAAATAAGATGATCAGCTGGGCATGGTGGCTGATCCCAGAGCTTGGGAGGTTGGAGACAGGAGGATCACGCAGGTTCAAAGCTAGCCTCGCTGGCTTAAGAGACCCTGTTTCCAAATAAAAATATAAAAATATAGGTCTGGGAGTATAGTCCGGAGGTAGAAGGGTTTCCAGGAACCCCAGTACCACCAAAAACTAATAAAAATAAAATAAAATAATAAAATAAAATAAAATGATCAAAGAAACAAAGTTAGTTCTTTGAAAAGGTAAATGAAATTGGCAAACAGTTAGCTAGACTAACTGGAAAAAAGGAAACCCCAAAAAATAAATTATAGATGAAGGAGGGACATTACAATTGGTACCACAGAAATGCAAAAAATATTTAGGGATTATTTTCTATGTGCTAAAAATAACTGGAAAATCTAGAAGAAATGGATAAATTTCAGGACATTTAAAGACCTACTAAGGAATCCCCCGGAAGAACCTGGGCTGGGCTGCAGTGCTACCGTGTGCCCGATCCCACAACCTCCTCAAACCACACATAATGTCTTTCCTTATTACAAAAATAGCAGGAAAAGAAAAAGAAAAAAGAAAAGAAAAATATCGGAGAAGGGTCAAGAGGGCCGTGGTGGCTGCCAGGATACTGGAGATGCAGACAAAACGTATCCAACTGAACTGGAACTTTTAGAAAAATTCCCCACGAAGGAGGACTGTATCTTCTCTACATCCTTAAGGATTCTGGACATCACCTGTAAGGAGAGAGTTTAACGGAGACCTAGGAGGAAGGTGGTATTGGAAGCAGTCACCACAATGGCTGTGGAGACTTGTATTTAGGAGAGGCAGATCTCTGATCCTACTAACCTTATCTTCTGGAGAAATTACCCCAAATGTTGAATGCTACCATCACGCATCCTTAGGAACACTGGACAACATGCAGAGTAGAAAAAGAGCTTGGGAAAGATTTGAAATGGTGGAGGCAGTGGCAATGGCAGTGACCAGTACTCAGGGGAGGCAGAGATCTGATGCATGACACATGGAAATTTTGAAGAAATAACCCTAGAGGCAGAATTCTACCACCACGCACCCTCAGGAACATGGGACAACCTGCTGGGTGAAGAGGGTGCTCGGATCGGAGCCTGCCGAGGGGTGAGGCCAGTGATGGTGACAGCAAAGCCGGGATTGAAGCCTGTTGTAAGGCAGGGCCAGTGCTGGGGCCTCTGAGGCCAGGATAGGAGCCTACTGAGGGATTAGGCCGGTGCTGGGGCCAGCGAGGCCAGGATAGGAGCCTACTGTGAGGCAAGGCTGGTGCTGGGGCCTCTGAGGCTGGGTTCAGAGCCTGCCGAGGGGTAAGGCCAGTGCCGGGGCCAACGAGGCCGGGATCGGAGCCTGCCGTGAGGCAAGGCTGGTGCTGGAGCCTCTGAGGCCTTGATTGGAGCCTGCCGAGGGGTAAGGCTGGTGTCAATGCCAGCAAGGCTGAGATCGGAGCCTGCCGTGAGGCAAGGCCAGTGCTGGGGCTTCCGAGGCCAGGATAGGAGCCTGCCAAGGGGTTAGGCCAGTGCCAGGGTCAGCGAGCCTGGGATCAGAGCCTGTCTTGAGGCAAGGCCGGTGCTGGGGCCTCCACCGGGATTGGAGCCAGCCAAGGGGTTAGGCCCGTGCGGAGGTCAGTGAGGCCAGAATCAGGGCCTCCCATGAGGCAAGGCCAGTGCTGGAGCCAGCGAAGTTGGGATCAAAGTCCTCCAGGTGGCCAGACCACTACTGGAGCCATCAAGAGTGGGATCGGAACTTGCAATGCGGCATGCACAGAGAAATATCACAGAAAATAAAAATCAGATGCTTCCCCTAATTAGCAAAAACTAGGAGGAAAAGGGTAACAGGAGGAGGTCGAGTTATAGAAAGGGCCCTATAGTGAAGCAATTAAGGTGACCAATCAGAGAGTATGGAATAGGGGAGAATGGAGCCTGTTTAAAACGCAGGAGGTACATAAACATATTTATCAAAGTGAATCACCAAACAAGCATGGGATCGAGGGAGGGGGAGGGAATGGGATGGGGACTGGATGAGGGCTAATTGGATGATGTGTGCTTGTATATATCCTCTCAAGTCTTGTATTCCAATGTGATGTATGATTACAATGCACCAATAAAAATATAAAAAAATAAAGACCTACCAAAAGCAAACCAAGAGGATATTAAAAAACCAGAATAGATGAATAACAAGCATGAAATAAAACTAGTAATAAAAAGTTTCCCAACAAAGAAAAGTCCAGGAACAGATGACTTCACCATTACATTTTACCAAATTTAAAAAGAAAAACTGACACCAAATGCTTCCCAAATTATTTCATATAATTGAAAGTGAGGAAACCCTTCCAAACTCATTCTATGAGGTCAGTATTACCTTCTTAACAAAACTTGACAAGGACACAACAAAGAAAAACTATAGGGACACAGGTATTGAAACCAACAGAATACTAGCAAATCAAGTTCAACAGCACATCAAAAAGGTCATGTAACCTGACTGAGTGGTTTCATTACAAGAGCACAACAATGGCTCACCACAGGCAAATCAATAAACCTAAATATCCCATACCCAGAATGAAGAATAAAATCAGATACCCACAATGAAGAATAAAAATCATATCATCATCTCAGTAGACACAGAGAAATCATTTTATTAAATTCGATACGCCTTCATGATGAAAGTTTACAGAAGGATCATACCCTAACATAATGAAGGGTATATATGACAGATATACAGACAACACCTGTGGATTTTTCTAAAAACAAAAACAGAAAGCATTTCCTCTGAAGATGGGAAACAATTCAAAAGTGTCTGCTCTTACTGCTTTTATTTGATATAGAAATTTTAGATAGCACAATTAGGCAGGAGAAAAGCATTCACACACATACACACACAACTTCCTAGGGGTAAACTTAAGGACAAGAAAGACTTCTACAGTGAAAATTACAAAACACTAAGGAAAGCAGTTGAAGAAGACACTAGAAGGTGGAAATAATTTTTTTATGAAATGTCTATACTACTGAAATCCATCAGATTCAATGTAATCTCCAGCAAAATATCAATGTTATTTGTCATATACACAGAAAAATAATCCTAAAATTCAAATGAAAGAGCAATAGATCACAAATAGCCAAAGAAATCTTGAAAATAATGATCAAAGCTGGAGGTATCACATCTGATTTCAGAACATATTGCAGATCTGTAGTAACCAAAACATAGTATTGACATAAAAACAGGCACATAGACAGACCAATGGAGCAGAACAGAAAAAATATATGTGTCTTTATCAATAATGAATATGCTGATTTTGGTAATTGTTAGAGAATTCATGAAGATTTAAGGGTAAAGGAGTCTAATGTCTCCAAACTACTCAATAGTTCATAAAAAATTATAGATGTAAATACACACAACAATAATAAAACATAAGGGAAATGTAACAATTTGTGAATCAGATAAACATGATATCCAGGAGATCATTTTACAACTGCTTGAAAGTTTCATGTAGGTTTGAAATTAAGATCAAAATAAAGAGTAGAAATATTAAAATAACAACTCCAAGTTAAGTTTTAAAAAAGTATTATAACTACAGAAGAGGAAATGATTAATTTAAATTTGGGCAAGGGTTAAAACAAGCAAATGCTGTAGTTATCTTTTTGACAAAACAAAACAACAAATATATATATATATATATATATATATATATATATATATATATATATATATATTTCCCAAATAATATGTTTAGAAGTGAAATTTCAAGATTACCAGTATTAAAGTGAGTGAAAGAATGGACAAAGCCTCAAATTTCTATATCCAGGAAGAGTAAGGAAGAGGGCAGAGGCTCTTTGGGAAGGTGGACTAGTGCAAAAGTCAAGGGCCAGGAGGGAGCAGGGTTAGTGCACTCACATTCTATTTGCTGCCATCACAAATTATGGTGACTTTAAGTAACATACAGCCTTATCATTCTTGAGTCCTGAGGTCTACAGTGGTTATCGCTGGGCAAAAACATCAAAGCTTTCCCTTGGTACTGCTTTCCCTTGGAAGCTCTGGAGAGATTCCATTTCCCTGCCCTTTGCAGTTTCTAAAGGCTGCCCACTTTCCTTGGCTCCCTATTCCTTCCTCCATCTTCAAAGTTAGCAATGGTGGGTTGAATCCTTTTCAAGTTGCAGCTCTCTGATCTGCTTCTCTGCCTTATCTTCTCCACATCAAAGATCTTTGTGGTGGCCTTGAAAGCCCACCTGGATGATCCAATTTAGCTTCTATAGTTTTAAGTTAACTGATTAGAACCTTAATTCAATGTGCAACCTTCATTTCCCTTTGCCTTGGAACCTCGTGTATTCACAGGATCTGGGGATTAGGATGTGGGCATCGTTTGGAGATCAGTACCTGGCCAACCACAGTGAGTACAAGGACATGAAGAAAGCCAATGTGCCTGGCATCCAGGCCAAAGAAACAACACTGAGACGGCATTACACCCCACGCAACTTCAGTTATCAGCTACGGAAGGTGGATGGATGGATCCCCACACTCTCAAATGTACTCCTCCTCCTGTCTCCCACTAAGTTCTGGAAAACAGATATGTACACTGTCTAAAAACTAATTGCAAAATTCAAATCTTCAGCAAAATAGTTGGATATGTAAAAGAGTGCTTATATGCAGAAATGAAAGCTGGAAGCTAATTTGGAAGGATTATTTTTCCTCCTTAGAAATGGGGGAGAAAAGAGTCAACAAGAGAGGGGAGCATAGCAAGAAGACAGAAAAAATGATCAAGAGACACAGGGGATTCCCTACAGGATCTTTAAGAACAAAGGTGTCTGTCTTTTTAATTTTTTATTCCAGTCCTAAAAGTTAAATTTGTAACTCTCGGCCAAGTACTCTGTGCATAAGAAGTGGCTTAGTGTAAGTAGCTTTGTTGTGAGAACACTGGCTGCATGCAACTCTGGGAGGTACCACAGTGGAAATAAACAAAAGCTGCAAAATGCAAATTTGGGAATAATAATTCAAGTGGAGAAAGTGCAAACCAGAGGTCACTAGGAGATGGCACAAATTCCAACTCAGAAATGCAAAGAAATTTCAAGAGCATATTCAAGGCAAACTTAGCCAGTTCTTGAAAGCTAAAAACCCCAAGCTTGTATCTGGTCCGCAAGTTGGCCCTCTTTCCCTGAAACTGTGGTGTGTTTGTGTGCATGTGTGTGGGGGGGTGTGTATTGTTGGCAACTTAACCCAGGGACCTTCTACCTGCAAGCTAAACCCGAGGCTTTGTTTGTTTGTTTGTTTGTTTGTTTGTTTGTTTATGGTGCTGGGGATTGAACCAAGGAGCAGTCTACCTCTGAGCTACACTCCCAGCCCGATTTTTTGTTCTTTATTTTGAAACAGGGTCTCACTAAGTTGCAGAGGTGCAGAGGGCCTCACTAAGTAGCTGAGGCTGGCCAGGAACCCTGATCCTCCTGTCTTAGCCTCCCAGGTACTGGGATTACAAGCACACACCACCAGGCTCAACTTGTTTTTTTTTATTTGGAAACAGGGTCTGGCTAAGTTGTTGACAGCCTTGCTAAGTTTCTGAGGCTGGCTTGGAACATGCAATCCTCCCACCTCTACCTCCAAAGTGCTAGGGTTAAGGGCATGCACCACCACTCCTAGCCCCAAGCTATCTTTTTTATGAATAACTGCTTTCAGTAGTATTTCAAATTCTTTTCTTCTTTTTTGCAGTATTTTTGTTTTACCAGTGTCACTTTTGAATTATTTTATCCAGAAGGAATTGATAGTTCTTTGTGTAAATAGGTATGAAAAAATATGGGCAGAAAAAAAGAGCATGTTTGCAAGTCTAAATCAAAACAGATACGGAAAATATAGTTTGGGTATCCTGAAACAATGTCACAGGGCAATGAGTGCAGGATGGCATAAAAAGAAAGAGACATTGAGCTTGGCCAATTTAAAGACTTTCTGATCCCGTTTATAGCCACTGGTTGAATTTTCTATTCTGAAACGAATAGCCATGTTGTGTTCAATTGCTCTGTTGAGGACAGAGGCTTACAAAGCAATCTGCAGTTCTGTTTCTTGAACTGTTAGCCAAATTGAAATCGCTTTGGTGTCTGACACCTCGTTTTTCTTGAAGTTTGGAAATGAGATGTAGTGAGAGGAGACTGGTCTCCAAGTCAGAGGGAGTTCACAGCTCTGAAGGGAGTGAAGAGAAGCCAACAATCCCCACCCCAAAAGGGAACTGCTTCCCAACACCTACATACTTTAAAAAAAGTTACATTTTTGTGTGATATTTAAAACAAAAACAGCCTGACAAACTCTGTCCTGTCATGCACTGAGGCTTCCTTTACTACGTTATCTTCTTTGATATCTCAGGATGTCATTTCTTCTTTGCATCTCCAACTCTATTTATCTTGAGTTGCAGTAGTTACTCCCATTACTAAAAATGCCAGGAAGAAAGCTCTCTAAATGCTGTGAGAACCTCCAACAAAATGGGCAGGGGAATAGTTGAGGCTTTATACTTTGCTTCTACATCAACAGACACCTCTATACTGAACACTGGAGTGCCTATCCCATAGCCAAAGAGTTGAGCTATTGCATGGAATGCTGTCAAATACCCTTTAAAATTATATGGAAATATGGTTTAATGACTACAAAGGATTATGGACTGGAACAAGTATCTTTATAGCCATCACATGTATTATAAATAAGACAAGACAGAATTTTCTTAAATGAGGAGGAATGGTTAATTTAGTTGCCTGTGAAACCACTTTTGAAACCATGATTTAGATGCACCTTTTACTATCTCACACTTCACTGACATGTATAAAATCCTATAAGACAGAACTTCCACTGAAAGCAAGAAGATATGCCCTGGACTATGGGACAAATAAATGGTTCTTTCTGAGATACGCATCAAAGCTAGTAGGTCTTTGGTGGGTCCCACACTTTGATCTCTACCTCACAAATCAACACATTTTGCACAGAAACAAATTTGCCATGAACTCACAATTATTTCAGTAGTGTGTGTGTGTGTGTGTGTGTGTGTGTGTGTGTGTGTGCGTGTGTGTGTGTGTGTGTTACTGGGGTTCCTGGAAACCCTTCTATCTCCGGGTTACATTCCCAGACTTATTTTATATTTTATTTTGAAACAGGGTCTCTTAAGCCAGCGTGGCTGGCTTCAAACCAGTGCAATCCTCCTGTCTTTGCCTCCCAAGCGTGGGGATTATAAGCGTGTGCCACCACACGCTTGAAATAGCCCAGTGCTATTTCAATAGTTTTTTTTTAAAAAAAAAATAACTCATTAGTCCCTCAATCCTTGTTAAGACTCACTTTATAAAATATTGCATTATAAAACTTGCTTTATAAAATAAAAACTGAAATTAAACAATATCATTTAGGATAGCCAACATGTCCTTTAGTATTAAAGTCAGGATTGAGTTTCTGTTTTTGTCTAACCTACTCTATTTTCTGATTATTTGCTATTTTTATGCATGTAAATCGAAGTATAGGAACATTTGGTCCTAACTCTTCCCTTCTTGGTTTCAGACATTTTTTTCTTCCTGCCCCAAAATGTTTGATTTAAGGGTTGGCAACATAAGATCCATAATGGATGGGACTTTTAGGATAACCAATATTGTCACGAAAGAAATAAAATGAGGACTGAATAAGCCTGCTTGAAAACCTTAGAGATGCTTCTGCAAATCACACAGGGACTGACAAATGAGAGGATAATTCTTTGTATGAGAATGGAAGGAAAATTAATGCACTTAAAAGCCTACAATGTTCTCCCATTTAATTTCAAAAAATTATATCCATGTTTATTGATAAGAAAGAAGAACAGGGTCTAGAGAGGTTATGCTATTGCCCACAGTGAAATAACAGGAACAAATAATGACATCAGTATGAAACTATCATCTGACTCCAGCACCTAGTCTTCTTTTCAATAAAAAAACAAGATATGTGACATATTTATGGATTCATAAGGGGAAAGGGAGGCAGAATTTAAGACAGAGAATGATAAATGAAGGAGAGAGGAGGCTCCAGTCAGAGTGTAATATTTTTAAGACAGAGGAAAGATACAGTTAGTAATATCTGAACACAGAGACTAAGAGAAAAAATATCTAAGTAGGGTTTCAGAGGACCTTAAGGAAAAGTGATATGGATTCATTTGCTTGAGACCTAGGGGGTCACCAAACAGTCCTGCTCTGTATCTCAATGCTTTCAGCTCTGCAGGTTTCTTATGGTGAGATAAAGAACATCCCCTGAAGACCTTATGTATATCAATGTTCAGAATTGATGTGATCAATCCATGAAGGTTGTGATCTCACCAGCGTATAAACCCATTGTGATGAATTTACTGGGTGGTCACCTGGGTGATTTCCTGGAAGCGTGGCCTTAAGGACTGTGTTTCTGTCTTTGAATCCCCTCAAAGGCTTTCTCCTTCTCTCCTGTTTCTGGCCTCCATGATGTGAGAGCGGAGCCCTTGCTCTCTCCCTCTCTCTGCTTCCCATCGCA